>NC_041360.1:10145951-10515951 GCF_900634415.1 Cottoperca gobio | reverse complement strand
TGGAAGACACTGTCACAACGTTTGAGACAAACCTTTATATAACTTATGGCTACACTATTCTGACTAACAAGGGCTTTACTGTTCTTGATTAAAGTGCACATTATGAAACGGGGTTAGCTTTTTAAACCGTAGAGTGCTGAACTGCATTTAAGCTGTGATTCATTATTTTGCACTGACGCCATGTTTCACTTGCTAATCTACTTTGATGTAAATTAATTTAATTGGATTACTGTAGGTCATTCATTTCCTTTTGACGTTAGCCTTAAAAGAAATACCAGAATAAAGGCTTAATATTATGAAGTCGAAATTCAAGTGACTGTACTGAGTCAAAGATGCCATTTGTTTTTACTTACACGAGGCAGCTCTTGTATGAAGTGTATGCCAAACCATAAGTGCTATTTTGCTCCTTTTTTAGGACCCACTGGTTACGTTTTTGCAGTTTGCCCCCAAGCCCTGAAGGTTTCAAGGTGAAACATAGTGTAACTTTGAATTATCTTTGCCCTCTCTCTTATCTGTTCTTCTTGACCAGTTATTAGTGAAGGTGTTCTCTGGCAGGAAGCCAATGCTGTACAGTTTCCAGAACTCCCTGCCGCGGCTACCTGTTCCCACCATCAAGGACACCTGCACAAGGGTAATTTCCACATGGCATGTTACTTCCTGTCAGGTGCTTTGTGCACCTTCCTCATTGTAAATAAGGGTCCTAACTAATGGACGGAAACCAAAGATTTAATTTTTAATGAAATTAGAGAAGGAGACTGAATCCTTATCTATGTCTGTCATTCAACATAATAGAGGGGTCTCTTTGTGCTCTGAAGCAAGTACTTACAGAAAAAATGCTACTCAAATGAAAGATTGCCCTCAGTCACATCTATGTAAATTTCAGTGAGACTCTTTTGCCTAAGGGAGAGCCATTAAACAAACTTGCCTGCCTGCCTCCCATCTGTCAGGCAGAAATAAGAGATGAGCAGTTTTTCTGGCCCGTCTGCTTTCTCCTTGTTTAAAACTGATGACCCTTTGCTTCACTCTTTGTGACTCTGCATTTCTCTGTGGTGATAGTACCTGGAGTCAGTGCGCCCACTGATGGAGGATGAGCAGTATGAACGGATGGATGGCTTGGCTAAAGACTTTGAGAAGAACCTGGGACCCAGACTGCAGTGGTACCTCAAACTCAAGTCCTGGTGGGCCTCCAACTATGTGAGTTAGAAAGAATTCTCTTCTCCGCTCTTTTGTCACAGTTAGTCTGAATTGGCTTTAAACTATCGACGAATAAGCAGCGTGTCTAATGATGTCTCCTCTTTTCCTCTCTCCCCTCCCTCTCTGTGTGTTGCACAGGTCAGTGACTGGTGGGAAGAGTATATTTACCTTAGAGGCCGTGGGCCCATCATGGTCAACAGCAACTATTATGCAATGGTAAGACATCGCTACATGAGTATCTGTTAGCAAGCAATGGCTCAGCCTTTTGTTTAAAGATGGAGCAATAATCACCTCCATGTAGGTTGTGATTCATTCTCTGAACGTGTGTGTTTGGTGTTTCTTTCCATTTAATTCCAAAAGCTTTCAATACTTATGTATGTGTTCAACTATTGTGTGAGTGTGAGCATTTTGCAACTCATAGCTGTGAAAAGTGCAGAGGTATAAAGTGCAACAACTGAGATTAGTTTGCTGTGCGACATTGTTACATATAGTAACATGAGCTCTTGAGCAGCTTTATGACAAATGACAGCTCTCCCAAACACATCTTAGACTCTTATTGTAAATTATTGCCAAACATACTGAAAAAGAATTGTAGCTTTAACATGTTCTTGGTCTGAATAGATGGGTTGATTGAACCTAAATCGTACAGTTCTAGCTTTTCTTTTCTAAAATTGTACCTTCTCAACTTTGATTTGACTGAATATGTCTTGCATTTATTTAGTGAGATTAGATCGATTTTTCAGCTATTTTTAGGCATACTACTTGTTTTATTTTGCGTGTGATAGCTGTACACAGTTGGGTAGCAAATGTGTTTCTATGTCCACACTTAAACTCTGTGCGTCTGTGTCTCAGGGGAACTCATTACAGCTGCAGGCTTACAGTCTTGGGATGTTCAGCATCTTAGCTGGCAAAGCCACAATAACAATCACAATCACTGTCTTTAATTTTACTAGTGGGCAGGCTGAGTGCTCTAAAGATGTGTTATTGGAACCAGTAAACTCAGGATAACTATCCAGCACTGAGGGTCTATAACAGGGACTCAAACACACAGCTCCCTCTGTGGTCCTGCCTGAATGAATAGACTGGACGGGCACGAGTCACTGCTCCTAGAGACGCAGAACTGTGGATCTGTTTAGTCTGTGTGCAGTTATTAAATAGGAACATAAATGGGACATTACTTTGCCAGCACCATCGAAATGTCTACACAAAAATGGATCTCTACTACTTCCAAAGGAGGTAGACTGGGTATGGGGTCAGAAATAGCAGGTCATGATGGCTACTGTATGTCTGCATACAGTCCTTGACTGAAATAACGTGAACGAGTCTATGCATGGATTACACAGTGACGTAATTGTGAGTGATTGATTAATTCATTACTATTAATCTCCTTTTCCCCAGGATTTCCTGTATGTGTTCCCCACCTCCGTTCAGGCTGCAAGGGCAGGTAACGCCATCCATGCTATCATGCTCTACAGGAGGAAGCTGGACAGAGCCCAGATCAAACCTGTGAGTATAGAGCTCCTGTGTTTCCTCCCTGTTTCACTCCTTAAATGATTTTGTAGAACTCTGGTTAATCCACAGACATTGTGCAAGCTGTGATATAGAAATAGCACACATTTGACCGTGTCAATCCCATGCAAATGTTTAACTATCATTTATTGATTAATGGCCGCTATCTCATTGTGCCTTTTTGTAAAGTTTACAATGAGAGCCGCTTATCTCTCACATTCCTTTCTTGTGTACTCTTAGAAGTCTGTTTATGTCACCAATGATTATGTAAATACTGTCTAACGCTGACTTTGGAATGAGCCATACACTGTGCTTTTTGCTTGTTTGGATGCAATTAGAGCTTTTAATTACCAGCAAAGCAAAATCCCAAGCATCTTCTTAAGGCTTAGTAAATAAGTCTTGATGGATGCCGGGCGATTTTACTGACACACATACTGGTGTCGTCTTCTCCCGCTCCTCCGTCAGTCCTTTTCCTTTACCAACCTGCATGACGCTTGAGTGCAAATTCTTTTTTTTATGTTTGCACAATCCTGACACACATTCTGCAACATAAATACACACTGATCTCTTGCAAAGAACACTTGTATGCATTTATGCAAACACCAATGCATGAGCTTGCTGTGTTACACACTCACATTCAGTTGTCTCTGTTTTACTGTTTTGTCCCTTCGCTGTGTCGGACGCTGCGTTAGATATACTTGCTGGCAAACAAGATTCCTCTGTGTTCGGCTCAGTGGGAGTGGATGTTTAACACCACCCGCGTCCCCGGTGTGGAGACAGGTAAGATGAGGGCACTCCTCCGCCGTGCCCTCTGAACCCTTACCCCGTGACCTTAGCTCTTGCCGTGGCAACAGCCATTGGAAACCCTGACTGCTAGACTCCTTTTCAACAGCACGGCTCTGAAACAATCCTACTTCTCATTTTGTTGGTTTTATTTTAGCCTATTTGGGAGATATGCTTATTCAAATTTGTTAAATGCAAATATTTAAAAACCATCTACATTTTAGAACAAATTACCGGAAATATCAGGGCTCTGCTGGTGGCATTGAGATGGCAGACCACTGGTTTCTGGACCCTGCTCATGTCTCTTTCCCTGACAGTCCTCTCAGGTCCCTTTTCCTCTTTCAGGCTGCTTATCAAACCAATCCTCATCTCTCCCTCTCCACTCCATCCATGGTCCTGTCCCTGTAGGTGTTTGTCTGCTGCCGCTCTCTGGGGATTTTAGTGAATTAGTCTGTCATCTCTGTGTGTTTGACTCTCCCCTTTTGCTTTTCAGCTCATGCTCCTACACACTATTCCCATGTGCTCAGCCCAATACGAGCATATGTTCAACAGCAGTCGTGTCCCAGGTGTAGACACAGGTAGAGTCCTTAGCAGTACCGCCTCCTCCACACTACTCCTACTGTACTCCTCCTTGGGACATTTGTCCATGTGTTTGAATTAGAAATAATCTGACCACCATGAATAATGATGCATGTGTGAAGGTCTATGCACAATGAAGGACTAATTTGCATGTGACTAAAGTTTGAGAAGGCAAAACGATGATAGTGATAATACACAAAAGTATTTATTGGTATTATTTCACATATAGTTCAGTATGTGTACATTTTTTTAAAGCAACCTAAATGGTTAACGTTGTTGAAACTTGGAATTAAGTGTTGTTCATTCGTAGAACTAAAATGATATGTAACATGCATGGTCAGTGTGAAAAGGACACAGAAAGGGGGAAGTTACTGATCCTGATGTGTAGGTAAATTTGCTCTCAGTATTCACATTGAGTAGAGGCCAAGCATTACCTGGGTGTGAGATGGTTGTTGTTCTTGGGGTTGGTCCTAGAGTATGTATCCCTCTCCTTTGTCTTGCCTGTTACAAGGACAATGCTTGTTTGAACACCATGAGTGTCACCAAAACATTATCATAACTTTGTATAAAAGATGCAAGAGATGTTTCTCCTGGCTGTGAACTATGCTGTTCAAACAAACTTTGCCTCAATTCATTGTATTCCAAACCCCCACCCTGTTCCCAAATGACCTTCCCTTTTCATCTCACTTCCCGCACTTCTCATTTCAAGCTGCTTTAGTTTTAGTAGTCCCTCCCATCATGTAGTATCATTTTGAATTCAGTTTATTTTTGCCTTTCAAAATTCATATAAGAAGGGTGTTCACAAAAATAAAAGAATCAGCCCTCAAAGTATTTTGCTCTTCACAGAAATCTGGATGTTGTGGATATCACATCATTTCACCACTGGGAGCAAGATCCGGTTACTAACAACTCTATTGTTTCCAGAAATGAAATGCTGTGACATCCACACTCCAACGAGCTGCGGCCTTCATTTTGAGATTTTAATCGTATACAATTTTCATTTGAAGTTGCTCCGAGATGCATGTACAAACACCACCCCCAACACTCGGATTGTCGTTTTCCTCCTTTTCTCTCTCGACTTACCATTGGTCCCTCTCTCCCAGACACGCTTCAGCACATGAACGACAGCAAACACATAGCTGTGTACTATAAGGGCCGTTTCTTCAAGGTATGGATGTTTTATGATGGGCGGCTGCTGTTGCCACGGGAGATAGAGCAGCAGATGGAAAGGATTTTGGCCGACAAGTCGGAGCCTTTTCCGGGAGAGGAGAAACTCGCCGCACTGACTGCAGGGGACAGGTGGGTGGCATTACAGAGCGAGCTGCAGCCAGTATGGATGAAGCCACACAATTTACACTATGTATTGTAGCGCAACAGGAAGTAAAGAAATATAGTTCGTAGATAGACTTTTATTGCAATGATAAGTTCCAAGGTTAAAGTAAGTGGGGTGATAATTTGGATCCTGCCGTTATATTGTGTTAGTATACTGAATACATATAGACATATCATAGATGAAGACTACTGGTCAGTTCTAAGGAGTTTGCGATTTTGGAATCAACATTTGAGAAATTAAAAATTGAACAATATCGTCTGATATTCAGATTTTAACATATCACAAAGTATCAATTCAATTTGATACTGAAGAATTGTACCCATGATGTGTACTGAGCGGGACATTTTGTTTAAAATACACACCGTGGACAAGCTGTGATGGCAACACTGTTTCTAAATGACCTCCAAGCTTTGTTTTATCTGTACTGTCTCTTTTTTAGCTGACAAATTTGCTGACGTCTTTAATACGCTCAAATCTGCCACTAATGTTGTCCCGCGCCACGTATTGTTTGGGTGCTAGTGCCGGCTGTAAGAGTAGTATTTGAAGGTAGGAAAGTGTGCACCACAAAAACGCAAGAAAAGTACAGCACGTACCATCCACACATGAGCAGAAACGTGTATGCACTAGTTACATGGACCGTAGGAATGACTCCTGTAAGACATTTCTTAACATCTACTTGGGCGCAAAAAAAATCTGTTCTTTGACATTCTGCAGGACCCCATGGGCCAATGCTCGTGAAACCTTCTTCAGCCGCGGTAAGAACAAGCAATCTCTGGACACCATTGAGAAGGCAGCCTTCTTTGTAACCCTCGATGACACCGAGCAGCGCTACGATGAAGACAACCCTGTCAAGTCTCTGGACAGCTATGCCAAGTCCCTGCTCCACGGAAAGTGCTACGACAGGTGGGACCTGTTTTAAACTTGGTGTATTTTGTTTCAGATTATTAAGAGTTTTTTTGGGCTAAGTTCATATATAAATAAACTGAAAGTGTTAATTATCTTTCTGTCATATAGGTGGTTTGATAAATCCTTTAACCTGATCGTTTTCAAGAACGGCACCATGGGACTCAACGCAGAGCATTCCTGGGCAGATGCTCCAATCATTGGCCACCTCTGGGAGGTGAATTAAATTCTCATGTTTGTCCCAAAGAATGAATTAAGAGATGAATAATTTTAGTTTATGTTTTGGTACTATCGGGGGAAAAAACACATTTTCCTTTTTTAATTTAAAACAACAAGGAATATATTTTACTAACTCAACAATCTGAACTTGTTGGCATTGATGGTTGTCCATCAAAGCTTTTCAGAAATGTGAAATAAATGTTATGCGTGTCTTCCATTTAACGGAGTTAGTCATGTTAAAACTTGACTCTGCATTGCAGCACGTTCTTTCCATGGACCCTTTTAAATTGGGATATACTGAGGAGGGTCACTGCTGTGGGGAGCCCCACCCCAATCTGCCAGGTCCACAGAGACTGTCGTGGGACATCCCTGCTGAGGTAAGGGTCGTGTAATGCTCCAAAATAACTAGTTCTAGGCCACACTCGACAGTGGGGAGAAAGGCTGGCTATCATAAAGAGGATGGAACACCTCCATACGATACACGAAAATCGTTAAATAATGGGGATAAATGTGCACACTTTCAGATAATCTCTCCTGGAAGACATTCACAGTGTTGCACTCGTTTGTACACATCAAAAGTGTCAGAAATGGTAAATCATGAGATCCTGAGATTTGATAGTCGTAGGCCTTGGGTTCCCTCTGCTGGCAGCTTGAACTATGTGCACCACCAGTGTCTGTAGAGAGAGAGCTGTTGGGTATTGTTCATTTTAAATTTAAAATATGACAGAAGTACTAATGCCACTAATATAAATGTCATTAATCGGGGCTTTCTCAATTGTTTAGTTTTATGAGTATGTCGTCAGTACACATGCTGCATCTGCTAAGTCTAACATCTGACTCTTACATCCTCTAGTGCCAGGAGGTCGTCGAGAGCTCTCTGACTTTAGCCAGGACTCTGGCTGACAACGTGGACTCGCACATTTTCCCCTTCAATGACTTTGGCAAGGGTCTGATTAAGAAGTGCCGCGTCAGTCCTGATGCCTTCATCCAGATCGCCCTACAGCTGGCCCATTTTAGGGTAAGTACTCATTTAACATTTAATGATTTAATAACCGTTGTAAGCATCTAGCATTCAGTGGCCTTTGCATGTTTGGCTTATGATTAGAATAACTGACACAGTCCAGTGAAATTCCTCTTAAATTCCAGCAGAGGGCAGTCTCAACTTGCCAGCCAACATGTCGTTGAAGACCGTCCAACATTGCCATTGAATGATTTAATAAAGAATGTGTTCAACTTCAGTTTGACGCTGTATTTTACTGTCTGTTTTGCCGTTTATTCCATAATGTATAACACAGAGGAAGCACAATTGAAGGGGGAAATAATCTAACGTCTTTGTAAAGTTTACACTTGTTGCTAATTGCCATTTAGCTTCAAATAATTGCCTTGGACAGTGACCTTGGGAATGGCAGTTTGTGTGGTGTTTCCTGATGTTTCTGTTATTTATAACATAAGTGTAAATGTAAGACTTAAAAAAGTCTCTTACTGTTTCAAAATCTACTGTTGACTCATTAACAATTTGTAAAACAACTTCCTGTGTTGTGTCTTCGTAATGCTGATCCATGCTTTCTCTCAACAGGATAAAAAGAAGTTCTGTCTGACATACGAAGCCTCCATGACGCGTTTGTTCCGTGAGGGCCGAACAGAAACTGTGCGCTCCTGCACCATGGAGACTTGTGCCTTTGTTCGTGCCATGATCAGAGATGAGACAGTAAGGCTAAACCGTAGCAACACACCACACCTGGGATTACAGTGCTACTCTGTCACTGATTGATCATCCAGTATGCAATCATGCTCTTTAACAGATTGACATGGAACTCTTTCCTGCCCATTTTCAGAGAGAAGAGTGTCTCAATTTGCTTAAACTGGCAGCAGAGAAGCATCAAAACATGTACCGCCTGGCAATGACCGGGGGGGGAATCGACCGCCACCTTTTCTGTCTCTACGTGGTTTCCAAATACCTGGGAGAGGAGTCGGCCTTCCTCAAGGAGGTACGAGATGTTGCTGCATGTCGTTGTGAGATCGTATCCATGTGAATCACTACTTGTATTCTTATTGATTTACAACAATGCAAACAAAGTGGCTATGGTCCAGAGTGCATCTGCTCACTTCTTCATACAATGATTGAATTCTGTGAGTGGTCACCTGTTGAACTTTTGACACTTTTGCACTTAAAATGACGGTTTCCAAGATTTGGGTTTCGGCCCTGCTGTAGGCCGAAGGGGCCTTTTTTAAAACGTATCAAGCCGAGTTTCTCAGATTTTGACTCATTAAGTTTATAGCCTTCTACTTACTTTTCTATGATAACAAGTAGATAACGTTAACACAAGTGCATGTCGTGTCATTTAACTTAAAAGAATGAAAGAAGCCCATTTCTCCACCTTCCTTCAGGGTCTACATCAGGCTAGAAACGCATGTTGGGTTAAGAATTAATTAAATCGATGTTGTCTGAATGTTCAGGTCCTTTCTGAGCCGTGGAGACTGTCCACCAGTCAGACGCCTCTGCAGCAGCTCGAGCTGTTTGATCTGGTCAGACACCCTGAGTACGTGTCCTCTGGAGGTGGATTTGGCCCAGTAAGTAATCCCATCGGGTTTTGACTGTAATCTCCAAAGAAAGAAGTCGTGCAGTCTTTTTGCAATTGTGTACGCAGTTTTTGTCCTGTTTCTGTATGGATGGATACATCTTAGTTCCATCTAGGTTTTTTTATGTACATGTTTAATTACGTCAGAAGTTCCCAACATTGAGAGAAAACACTGAGTTTTTGAGATAACACTTCACATTTATCTTTCTTTCCTCGTGTGTCCTAAAGGTGGCTGATGATGGTTACGGTGTCTCCTACATCATTGTTGGAGAGAACCTCATCAACTTCCACATCTCCAGCAAACACTCGAGCCCAGAAACTGTAAGTTCACTAGTTTTCCCATTTTTACAGACCATTTCTATTCTTCTATGTTCATTACTTGATTAATTAAAGACACTTCTTACAATCGTCTTTGCTTCTTTTTTTTGCTTCATTACAGGACTCCCACCGTTTTGGCAACAACATCAGACAGTCCATGCTTGACATACTGGATCTCTTCCAGCTCGACAAGAAAACCCAGTGATTGTCCTCTCCATGGGTGGAAGTAACATTGTTTTAAGCAAGAAATGTATTCTTCATGAAGCTTGTACATAATAAAATATTGGATTTTGGGTTATTTTTAAGTTAATTGATGTTACAGAAATGGGAATGATTGAGAGGTATTTGTTAATGTGTTTGTAAGGCGTTCATGTATGTATAGGAAAGTTGCGATTCTGGTGTTGTTGGGTACAGGTAATGCACAGATCAAAGTTTTTATTCACAGGACTGTTCGCACGGGTGCCTTAGAGACCCGCTAATGTAAAAAGGGCAGAAAAGGAGCGGGAAATTAGAGCTCTAGAGAAATTTTAGGGAAAAGATTGTTCAGTTGCATCATCTAATATTTGAATCATATTTTAAGTTGAGAGATGGTGCAATATTTCTTTTGTCCCAATTTTGAAAATCTTATGAAGTATATTGTAGTTTTTGTTTGGGTCTTTTTTTCCAACCCAGCACCTGAGTCATGTGTAACGGGCCAAAGCAGCAAATGTGATGTTAAATATCATCAACACATTTCATGTTGCATGCTGTCCATTCATTTAATAAGCCTCACTTTGAATTAGCTAGGCTGAACAATTGTAACCAGTAATCTTATACCTTACGGAGGCCGGAAAGAGTTGATCTATAGTTACACGAATTACAACTATTTAGCGTTGATGTGGAAAGTGACTTTCTAATCATCAGATCAACTTTGCCTTTCTGACTCCAAGTACACAGCCAGTGTGTTTGTCCTTTTCAGCTGCTGTGTTCATGTGTAGCGTGAAGGCAGATCATTCGTGTGTGTGTGCGTGTTTGTCGTTTTCATACTCAGGTTTTTCTTACTTGGCCTAGTATTCTAGGGTGCCGGCTACAGCATTGGAAGATTAGCGCTTATGTTGCGGTGCACATATGCGACTGTATAAGACATTTGAGATGCAGTACAATGCCATGTCGCCCAGACGAGCTGGTGGGTAGTCTAACATGAAGTTTGCTGTGGAAGTGAGGGATTGGCGGGACACGCTGTGTGTCTGGGGCAACTGACGGACACAGTGCGTGGCCAACATAGACTTTCTTTTCTTGTTGATTGTGTTAAAGAGTGGGTTAAATGTACTTTTCACTCTGTTGTGCACTCCATCCTTTTTAGTTTGAACTAACCAATTCGTTGGTAGCCTTTCTGTCCGATCAAGATGAATTGTAAACCGTTATGAGCAAACAAGTTGTCAGTTACAGCATAGTGGTATTTCAACTGTCAATATGAGGTGCAGAATGGCTTAATAGGTTGTGATGTGTCTCTAGTGCAGTAGGAACGCATTGTTTTTCTCAGTAATGCTTAGGGAAGTGCAGCTATAGGGGGGCTGTCGCGTAGGAATGCATTTCTGTTATGTATATGTTGTCACTTCATCACATTATTTATTTTTTCCCCTTGTTTTAACTTCTTTATTCATAAAATAAACATGCATATTTAGCAGCTGAATGTGGCAAATGATGAGCACTAAGTTAAAGCTTTGCTAATTTAAGACGTGAAACAGACAAAATGCTTCCTTTTCTTTTGACATTGACAGTTGTGTTCTCACAGACTTTGCCAGTATGTTGTAGTCGTGTGACCTTTTATCTCAGTAGACCTCATGTTTACACTGCTGCATGGTTTTTAAGATGAAGCTGTATATGTTTGCCTTTTATTAAAAATATGGTGTAAAAATACAAGCAGCTGATATACCAAAATGAGTTTTAACAATAAAGTGAATGTCAGACAGCTGTAACACCAGTATGTTATCTCTTACTTACAATCTGTTCTTTACGGAAGCCCTGAGGCAAGTAAACTAATTCTGCTCATCCGTTGTCTCAGTCTGATCGTACTCCTTTTGTTTCCTGTTTTTATGAACAGGTGGAAAAAGGTTTTGCAAGGTGATTTATTAATTTCTTTCAGGATCATTTTTCTTTATTTTTTACCTTTTCTTAAGTCATAAACACAGAAGAGAAACTGTTTAGATCACTTGCCTCTCAGGGCTTCTGTAGTCCTTGTTATCTGTTAAAATCATTTCATAACTCGGGGGAAGACGAGCACTGCATGTGCCTCCATCAAAGTAACTATTTTACCTTAAACTAACATCTTAAAAATCATGTTTGATGCTACACTGACCTGTAATCGGGAGAATGGTGCCTCCGTTAATCCCACTCTGTGCCCTGAACGCCTGATCTTGCCCAATGTAACAATGGTGAGTGGGTCGTACAATCACCCGGGAGGCTTTACGGCACTACGTTGATTTTGGTGAAACTGGATCAGAATTTATGGAGACGATGTTTTCTGGTTTTGCTGCGACGGCATTGTAACATTATAAGTGAATGGCTCCAAAACTGTAGTGCCGCTAAATTGCAAAAAATACAGAATCTTACATGATGTTGCTTTAATGCCACAGGTGACGTAAACACCTGGAGAACCACATGTTGGAGAAATCCGAAGCGACGAGTAGATTACTGGATTAGTCGATTAACACAGATTTGATAATTGATCGTTTATTAGGTGGAAATGTTAAGGAATCACCAAAGTCATTAGGAATCTCCCTCTGGGGTCAATGCATGTCTGAACAAAGTTTCATAGCAATCCATGTTGCATGCCACTAGCATGGCGGATAATTAGTTGCCGCCCTAATGTTTGAGCAGACTGTTAGCTGTGGAGGTGTTATGACCAATGTTCTCTAACTGTGAGTCTCACCATCCTTCTAAAATGGCCTCTCAAGTACAAAGTCTTGAGTAGTACACTTCGCACCATAACGATGGTTGAACCCTTGTTGTTGTTTCTTAGATGTGCAACCCTCATCAGTAGACCTATCGGAGCGTCGGCTTGTGGTCATGCGTTAATCAGTTTTTCTTAGCTTGACAATTTGTCAACCTGCTGAAACCGGTCTGGGGGGAAAATGAGATATTTCCTTCTTTAGCTCAGTGTTTACTTAATCAAAAGGGAAGCTGGACTTCCCCGAAGAGCCAGTTTCCTTCTCTGAGTGTATTAATAAGTCCCACCACTAAGGGCAGCTCGGGGCAGAATCAGTTATTAACTTAAATTAAACGGAAGACGTTTAAAGGCATCGCGAGGTGACAGATTTCCAAGCAGGGCTTGGGCAGGAAGTGATTACATGTGACCGTTTCCCTCTAGCTCCTGTGTACCACTTGCGCACAGTCTCTCTCACACACACACACACACACACACATACACACACACACGCACACACACACCTCCTCAATGGTACACCCGCCCCCATATCACACTGCCTTGGGCTTCCGATAGCAGGCTAACATTTCAAGACTGCATTCCTGAGGTCTGCTTACTCTTCATCTACTCTGGGAACCTGCAGTTTAGCTACTTTGGAAAAAGGATTACTTTTAAAACCAGCACTGTAGCCTATATTTCTTTCTTTTTTTAGATATATACATATAGATATATCTATATCTATATCTATATATATCTATATCTATATCTATATATATCTATATATATCTAGATATATCAAAATTGTGAAGCGTGTCCTGTCTTTCTGTGCATTCACACTTTTTGATTAGTATTTACTCGAAGGAGAAAGGCGGTATCTTCTTCATTTAAAACACAAGACGTGCGGGTGAACTATGACAAATCCATACAGCATAATCAACAGACTTCAGCTGACTGGCTTCTGGACAACAAGCCTTTTAAATTGTACACCTAATTGGCAAGCTGGAAAACCCATTCACTGAAGAGCAGACACTGAAACCTAAAACCTTGACTTGCACTTTCTAAAAGTAGACTTTGGGAGAGATCTGCAGCCTCTGCTTGTCACCACTTTAATTCATGTTCCACTTGCTCCACAACACCTTCAAAGAAAAGAGAGGAGCCAATGTTGCCTCTTCTGTTTAATAAGAGAATCATTCATACAGGAGCTGTGAACAGTGGAGAGTAACATTATTCTCATTGCAGCTACTGAATGTAGATCATTCTTGAGTTGGGTTTTGGCTGGTCAATTTGTTTTTCCTGCGCTGCTGGGCAACTTACCTAAAGCTCCGTTTTGCCCCAAACTAATTGGGTTGAATGTTACATGTTGTTTCAGTGAATGAGGAAAAAGTAATTGTCCTGCTGCTAAATGTTAGTTTAAGGGTGGGTGTCTTTGACCGCAAGATTTCTGGAAGGAATTGTGTTATTGTGCAATGATTTTACAATAACGTGGACCTCACAGCAGAGAGTTTCACTGTTGAGAACATAGGATCAATATCAAACACACGGGTTAAAGGGAACGATGTTGAATTCTGACTATAACATTAAAGGGACAGTGTGTAGGTTTTGGCGGCATCTAGCGTTGCGGTTGCAGATTGCATCCAGCTGAATACCCCTCCGCTAGCCCCTCCCTTTACAAGACTGCGCAGACTTACAAGCATGCGAAGAGCGGCCAAGTGCAAAACCGCGGTAACGCTGTGGTATCTTTCAGGACCTTCGACGATGCCATCATTACAATAACACTACTTTAGATGCAATGAAATTCAGGCAGCGGCTGGCGTTTTACAAGCGTGTCGGAGAACTACGGTGGCCTTCAAGTAATGTAAAAACGCAAAATAACCTATCTAGAGTGTTTGGTTTGTTTTTGAGCTACTGTAGAAACATGGCGGACTCCGTGAAGAGGACCCGCTCCTCGTATAGACATGAAGGGCCCATTCTAAGTTAACGAAAACAATTATTCTTGGTTTCAGGTGATTATAAAGTAATGAAAACATAGTTATGAAATATAATATTCCCTTTCTGCTAATAGATCCTCCTAAATACTATAAACTGGACCTTTTAGATTAAACCAAAAAATCCTATAGAATAATAAAGGTCACATGAGGTGTTGCTCACAAAGTTACCCGACTAACTCTCTAACCTCTGCTGTCCTCTGAAGCAGACCCCCCCCCGCCCATGCCTCCAACACTGTAACTTCATCACCTCACAAACCATGGTGCCACACTAGTATGTCTTGTGAATTTTATCTGGCTGAGAACTGCGCGACCAGATAAAAAAAAAAAAAGTGCCATATGAATCTAAGTGATTAAGGCAAGGGTGTAAACTGAGAGGGTGAGCTCGGTGGCTGGCGTGGAGGGACCGTACATGTCTGTGGCCAGCTGCACCTGTCTCACTGCCCTAAAGGAGCAGGGTCTGGGGCCCCAAGGTGGAGCTCAGCCAAAGGGGCAGCAGGAGAGGAAGGTAAGGAGGAGAAGCTTAGCGGGAGGTTGAGCTGAATGTAATTCCGCTGAGAATCTCTCCCACTGCGTACTCACCAAATCTATAAATAACGTTTATTAGGTTTAAGTGGAATTAGTGAAGATGTTAGTCGTCAGCATGTTCACGGATATATAGACATAGATTTTCTGACATGAGACGGAAGAGCCAGGGGTGTTAATAATGAGAGCCTTGCACATACTGTACACACACACACACACACACACACACACACACACACACACACACACACACACACACACACACACACACACACACACACACACACGTGTGAAAGCTGACACGGACGTGGATGCAACAGATACCACAGGTAAAAATAAGTAATTTACAAGATCCTCATTTATTAATTTCCCATATTGGCATCCATCTATTTAGGGTCATTCAGGGTGTTGGAGCCTTATCTGAGATAAAAAGCTTTCACCTTCTCCACTGTGTCTCCCTACCTACTCGTCCACCCCGCTGTGTTCACTGTATCTTGAAATAAACATGAACTAAATTACACAAAGTGAAGTAAGAAAATGTAAACTTTATTGCAACTTTGTCATTCTAAGTTCTCTGATTTACAGAAGAGAGAAAAAAAACACTTGTAATGGCACAGTCATCGTAATATGTACATTGCTGATACTGCAATAATCCAGACACTCGTGTCGTCCAGATTTAAGAGTGGCATATTAAGGCACAATGATTCGCTCAGTCTGTAGAGGGAAGGAATAAACACATCAAAGCTTTTTTCCTGCAATTTATACGCAAACATACCACGGCATTCCATAAAAGCAGTTTGTCCATTGTACATTCAGCTCTGGGAGAGATTAAGACGTTGATGTGTTCACCACAAACTGCGTTGCACTAAGACATTTGGTGATCTGATAGCTTCAGTAGACCTGAGTGTTTGAGTTGATACAGTAAACGTGTTAGATCAAAGTTACACTATCAGTTTAGTGGTAAAGCATTCACTAAGTGATAAGGTTTCTGGGTCTGTATCGTCACTGCTGGCCAGTTAAGATTGTCTTGTGATGAACAAATCAATAAAGAAAAGCCAACTAACTAACTGTACAAAGAGCAATGCATCATGGGGGTTACATTTCTCCATGAGCTAGTTTTGAATATAATACTAAAAATTAATAGCTTAAAGCATAAAGACCAGGGTTAAAACCCACTAAAACATCTTATATAAGTAATCCTACTGAGATAAAGCAAGCGATGGAAGTTAATGTGATTATAATGACCAAAGATTAAGATAATTACTCATCAGGGTTTATGTCCACTGCAGCGCTGTGACTTTTTTTTAATATCAATTTGGGATAAATCCAAGATTGCTGCAATATAAAGAAGTCTTACAAATGATAGCATCGTAGCCCATTTATGTATTTTAGGTTGAGAAGAGCTCTTTTCCCCAAGTCGTCCGATTAAAGGAATAGTTTGACATCGCAGTAAATGCGCTTATTTGCTTTCTTGCCAAGACGAGATGTGAAGATTGATCCCGCTCTCGGAGCTGGGAGTCAGATTTTGGTGGTCATCCCTATGTTCTCAGGGTGCTATGTTCTTGACACAAACTAACATTGTAAGAGAATGGAAAGGGCTATCCTCGCAGTTCAAATTGCAAAAGACAAATGGACATGGGCGTTACAAAGAATCTAGATATCAATGTCTAAAGTCAAGAAAACTGTCTTTCAGGGAGTTTATCTGTCGGTAGGATGTAAGATTTGATTTGGGTGATTTATACATATTCACTCAGGGAAACCTATTTTTTTTACCTAGGGTAAAAAACATTGCTGCGGTTTGATTTTAAAGGTCTTCTTAATGTTTCATATTGAGAGGATATTAAGACGGGGAACATAGCACCCTGGCAGCATACAACCCTGGGAACATAGATACGCTCCCAGATGTTGTTAGCTTTGGACCAGGCTAGCTGATCCCCCATGTTTCCAGTCTTTACAATATGCTAAGCTAAGCGGCTGCTTGTGGTACCTTAATATTTACTGTACAGGCGTGACTATAGTATCGGTCTTCTCATCTAACTCTCCGCAAGAAAGCTAATAAGTGTACTTACGAATATGTCGAACTAAATGTTAAAAATCAGACAGACTTAGTAAAAAATGAGCAGCCCATTTAAAACCCCTTACTACAGCAGGTTAGTGAGAAGGCAACATATAATCTAAATTAAAATATAGCCAGAGTTACAGTTACAGTGGCCAACAGAGTGGTATGTTGATACATTAAGTTAAACTACTCTAAGAATAAGTGCTAAGGGGTGGTAGATTGTTGTGTCTAATGACTCTGTAAAGCAGGGAAAAAACATAACTTGAGGTACATTCATAAAACATCAGCCCTTTGGCCTGAAAAGTTCAAGTAAAAGCCTCTCCGATGAGTCAGCAAGACACACGGTACCACGCTGCGTCGGCCTCTGTACGAAGCTTTCTGTGAGCTCATTTCTTCCCCATAAACCTTTTTCCTTTGTCCTTCTATATCTTCATTTGGTCTTCTTGAGATATTCAGATTCTTTTTTAGCAAAAAAGGAGCTTGATTTGTTCCTCCTTATCAGAGAGAGCCAGCAGCGATTAAATATTTAAAGACTGTAGAAATGCATTATGTAAACGCACAGATTTCTGAAAACAAAAAAAGCAAAACGGATCAAAAGGTCCGGAAACAAATCAGCCAAGAGGTAAAACCGATTAACGTGTTTAAAAAGTAAGAAAATAATTGTCACAAAGGAAAAGAAATAAAATCATTTTGAACTGTAAAGTGCAAGTATAAAAAAAAGTATTTCTACATCTCAGGCCCTGAGACAGGGTCAATGGTCTTTTGTGGAAAAGTGCAAGTTGAGAACAGCACAAGTAATTAAAAAAAGAAAGAAAAATAATTTGATTCAAAACAGTAACAGGATAAATCGGGTGACTCGGTGGATCCGTCGTGTGACTCAGCTTCTCCGTAAGAAAACAGCCACCTCCTCCAAGGGCACGGGGTGGTCATGTAGGAACGTCCCCCCATCGAACACCTGAGCGCTGCGGCTGTCCTGCCACTGGAAGCCCCCGTCAGGTAAATAAATATCCCTCTGCACTGCCCCCTTCTCCACCACTGGTGCCACCAGGACCTGGAAGCGGAAATTGGTAAAAACAAATTCAGATGTCAGGGGAGATTGTGCACCTAATTAGCAACACATCAGGTTACATTCATACACCATCGGGTGCCAAGTACATCGTAACTCAATCCCTCCCCATCAGAGCATCGTTAGGTCACCTCGTCTCCGATGAGGAACTGGTCATCGATGGTGAAAGTCACGGGGTCACTGGGACTGAGCCACCACATCGGCCGGTAGATGGGGTTTCCTGTCATCTGCCACTCCTCTGCATACTTTTCTATCAGTGGGACCACATCCCTCTGGTGCTTCACTATGTAGGCCCGTGTTAGGTTGAGCACCTATGGGTCACCAATGGAAAGAGGGGCATAAACATCATGAGGATTAGAGAGATTTCAGGTAACCTTTTTTCATGTGAGGAAAAACACGATTATCCCGATAATAGTAATTCACCACGATCGACTTATTGTAAGGGTTCTTTAGCATGATCCGCGATGAAATCCTGTATCGTCCTACTTGGGAGTTTAATAATGTATTTGTATTTTTGTATAATCGTGTATTTCCATAATTAGGAGTGTTTTGATGGACCAGCTGATAAAAGTGAGTCTATTTAGAGTCATTGTCTGCCCTTTGGTGGAGCTTCATTCAGAACCACTTACTGTATGTCTTTTATTAATATCCAGCCAAATATGTTTTTAAGAAATCTAGAGCAACTGAAAAACAATACAAGAGCCCTTTCCTTAACTAAATCATCTGCCTCAAAGATTTCGGTACAAGAATAATGTTAACAACGAGCTCTGCAAAAGCCATTTGTGCCATCTCTACATCCAGACACGCAGACAGAACCAAAGAGCAGCTCGACTTAGTGGTTTAACACTGTCCATGTCTTTCTCCTGTCTCCCTCTGTCCACACTACTTCAGCATTCCTGGAAGGGTCACATCCTCATCAGTGTCCCATCACAAAAACCGCATCTATAAAAATGTCTTTTTATGAGTTTGGATCGAGAACATTTGTAGGAATGAGCTTGAAGTCACAGCTCGGGTTTGAGTGGATCTTTCTCTAATTGAGAAGCCAGGCGTGTGTGTGGGTTTGAGGTTTTATTGCTATTTGATTCCAACGCGGCCGCTGTTGTGACCTGTCTATGACTGAAGTATCACACACTCTTGGAATAAAGGTGTGCCACATTTCAACTGTAGTAAAACACCCATTTAAAAAAAGAGTAATGTATCACTTGTAATGCAGCAGTCAAGTCTCCTCTGACATTTCTTCTCAGTCTCACTTCATCCTAGTTTATAAGTTGAAGGCCATGCAAGAGACCAAAATGGAAAATGTCTAAGCCCTATTTCTATCTTTGTCACGCAACACAAGTCACAACCAATATATTTCCTAGTGAAAAACTCCCACTCTGTCACACTTGTCAATTACTCATGGAAATCTTAATTGCCACAATAAAGTATTTTTCCAAGACTCAAATTCATTATCATTCCTGCTGAAGTGGCTTGTGAGAGTGAGAGTAAACCATAAATCTAGTGAAGGGATTGTAATTCAGAACAGATGGACTCTTAACCACAGGTGATGTCGGGAGGGGGCCGCACAGTCTATTGAGGGAAGAAGGGAAGGACAGGCGACGGGTTCCCTAACCCTCTTGATGTTTAGGAACCTGAGCCATGAAAAGTATCGATATATGTCACTGGACTCTCTGAGATCGTAGGCTTTGTTTTCCTGCCGTGTACGGTGAACAGTGCATTCCTGATTTCCAGTAGAGAGAGAGAGAGACAGGGTTTAGTCCTGTCTCTCCAGTTTTGACAGACCAGGTCTGAGCAGATCTCATGCTCCTCTGCAAAATACACTGATGAGAACTTCTCAGTGCTGAGGAGAGGCTGCTGGGTTAATACACTCTCCATCTTTCGCCTCTTTTCATAAGCAATCTCTGCACGAAGGAAGGATAATCTCTCACTCCCCTAATTGGCAGCATTCACACATCACTTAACTTTATCTCCCCACTGTAAGTCTCCACAAGTGAAAATCTTGTTGGAAAGTCTTGAAAAGAATGTGAAGCTCCTTTTTATTTTTTACTGTAATTATATCTAATGTGGATGAGGCACATGTAATGACAGCTCCTCCGCCTGGCTCTGCAGTGTGGGCCAAAGTGCGTTCAAGAGGAAAGAGTTGCTGAGTCAGAGTTAGTATGTTAGGGTGGCTATGGGAGGTGCTAAAATGCTTTGTAATGTATTTTTGGTTGTAATGTAATTCTAGTTGTATACCCGGTCCTCTCCACAGACCCAGGGTGGCGTGTGGAAGCTGATAACAGGGAGGAAAGCTATGATCTCCAGCCAACGGATGAACAACTCCTCATCTGTGACCAGGTCCCCAGACAGAGAGCCACCTGTTGAGAGAGAGAGAGAGAGAGAGAGAGAGAGAGAGAGAGAGAGAGAGAGAGAGAGAGAGAGAGAGAGAGAGAATTAAGAGACATGAACATTTATAATATCCAGGAGGGATGCTGGGTGATGTGGGAGAAGTGGGAACTTCTACAACTGAGTAAATACACTCCACAACTGGCCAATAACAACTGGAGTTCTGGCAGTAGACGACCCAGAAAATCCTGCAAAAATGGCACTTGTCGCATGTACTTGAACTAAAAACACTCAGGGATGACAACCATGGCAAGCTTGCACTGGTTATATGCAGTGCAATTTGCGGTGAGCTCATAAAACGAGGAAAAGGGCTGTTTGGGTGAGATGCTGGATGGAGAAGTGTGGCCAACGCAAACTGTTTTGCTTACAGAGGGAGGTGAGTGAACTTTTAACTTTAAACTTAGCTAACTTCAGGTAAAGCCGTTTAATTACAGGTTTGTCACCCTCAAGTGATTGTCGTCGGTGCCAGTTGCTAATATCAAACATGTTTAAAAGCCTTTCAGTCTTTGTAGTATTGTTCTTAAATGTATATGCATTCTAAATCTGACTCGTATTATTAGCGATGCATTTGGTGTTTTGTTTTGAATTTATTGATAGAAGAAAATAATGATTTAAGGAAATAGGAAAGTTGCAAGATCTTTGTACAATTCTCACACCTCCAGTGCTGGATATGAGCAAAACAAAGAGTTTTCTGGCAGACATCAGCTGTGCAATCTGCCATCACAGGAATTTGGAATTTTACAGGAATAAACTTAATTATTGTGCCAAAAACCAGAAAATCTGATGTGCTATTTGTTTTTGTGAAACAGTGATAAATGATACTCTTTTTATGAAATATGAAGTACTGTAATGTCCTATTAGAGGTGAGAAAAGTGACCCATTGGCTTTGGTATTACCTACTGCATCAGGAATGAGGAAGTTGTATCCCAGGAGAGTGTGGTGCAGCAGGGAGGGAATGATGCCCTTCAGGCCCATTGGGCTCCAGTCGGACTGCAAGGGGGTCATCCTCACAAACAGGGGCTTGTGGCTCGACCTGAGACACAGATAGCATCATAAGAAGCAGAAGGAGCAATCTTACAATGTTAAACATCTCTCTCTGTAAACAGTGGCAGTTGGTATTGAGGCTTGAGGGCGTTACCGTGTCCCCGCTGTCACAATGGTGGAGTCTCCTATTCTTGTGGCCAAGTCGGCCAGCAGGCTGATGTACTTGTCTCCTCCGAGAGCCTGCGGCGGCCGCAGGGATTGTTCCTCAAACAGATTCCCTTCGCCCCCCTCCAGCACCACATACTCCATCCCCAAATGGGCCTGCAGGGATCCCACCCTGTCCAGGAACCAGCTCGCCGCTCCTGGGTTGGTGATGTTTAGCTTTACGCAGAACTTTCCTCGCCACTGACTCATCACAGGTATCTGAAGGACCGGAGTAGAGTTTACACAATGATCATTTTCTATTTTTATAATTAAATATCAACCGCAGTACCTCTGCTGTTGAAAGGATAGATTTTCTGTATTCACACTGGCCGTGTTCACACTGCTCTGCTTTTTATCAAACTGCATCTAGTGAATGAAGATGGGCAGCAAGGCAGACGGAAAGTGTCTACTTTGGAAAAAGTTCTGTCTGGTTTTTTAATTTTTATAATGAGTAGGTGTTCTCATGAGTTGAGGAAACATTTTAGAATTGGAATATGTTTTCTGTGAATGGGCCAATCACAAGCTAAGTCTTTACTACAACAACAACCAGAATGAAATCAGAGAAACCTCGGGTAAACGTTAACATGCAGAGGACTGTGAACGCAGCCAAGTGCTTCACGGGATGATGACGAGCTCCACTCAAGTCTCACCAGCTGTCCCCGAGGGGCTGAGGGGAGACTAAGCCAGAAGGCTTCAGTGCCGTCCATGAGGGAGGTGTGGAACTGCGTGGTGTCCACGCCCAGGAAAGGGGACAGGGTGATGGAAATGTTAAGAAGCTTGACAAGTGGGAGGTCCCTGGTCAGTCTCTTGGACATCCCCCTTTTCCTGCTGTTGAGGTAGTCATGGTCCTGCAGAGAGACAGAGGATACACTGTGATATCTGCATTCACATTAGGCTGGAAGCCTTGCATCTAAGTAATTATAATTCAATATGATGCACTAATGGAACAAATCAAATGTTTATAAACTGGTATGACAATTAGCTTTACATTTGACATCTCTCCATGTGGACAAACTGCTTTGTAAACTGGTAGCTGTGACCTCTGCTCTTTAACGTGTATTATAATTCTTTGGAATTTGCATGGTAAAGTCAAACAGAGATGTCAGGTTACATAACTGTGGAAGGAAACCTTTTAAGAACACAAAGACTGACCCCAGGAGGTAAACCAGCTGTGGGAAGAAAGGGCAGATTAGCACATGTTATGTACTTTCTTTCTTTTTTTCCTTCCCGATCTTTCATTTTGTTCGGCTTCTTTCTTGAATTTAAATTCCACACAATTGTCACAGTTTTTTTTAACTAGGTTTGCTAACAGCTGCATTATTTAGTGTCTGGGTAATAACTTTAGAAACATGGCAAACTTATTAATAACACAAATGTTCCAATGCCTGCAATTTCAAACTAGTACGGACTCTGGAAAAGAGGTGTGACTGATCATTTATGAACACTTGTAAAACTGGAGTAAAAGAGAAGCATACTTTTTTTTACAAAGGATCCTTGTTGCTGATCACACTTCAGTATAGCCTTATACTTTATGGACAAGTTGCATTAGTTTCCATGCAGCACATGGCATTTATGGAGGGGAACTGGGAAAAAGCTAAACTGGTGTTTAATGCCTTTGATGTACAAGAACACTTCACATTGTGGGTAAGGGAAACTCTTGTTCACCAAATGGTATCCATCAACCGACGTGTGTTACTCCCCCTCTTATGAATCCTGTTACACCTTCTGGACTGGTAAAGGAAACATACTGTAAGCATTGTGTATGTATATAATACACTCGACCTCTCTGTGTGACGCTCATCTGCCTCCTCTTCTGTTGCATGGTCCAGGTCACATCGCAGCATCAAGCTGGTGTCAGGATCACCTACTCAAGTTAGTCTTGGCTGACATCCCTTCTAATCTCAACACACACAGTTCTTCGCCATCCCACGGTTACCACACACAAAGCAACCTGAGATCAGTTAAGAGAGTCTCTGTTTGTCTTCTCTTGGCTATATTTGTTTTGTAATGGAATATCACCGGGTATTGAGTTAGATCCACTTGACAGTGATCCTGTTTCCAGACATTTTCCAACAACTTCCAAGGACTTTTTCAAGTAACTGGAAAACTGTGAAGCGATGATAAACATCACCTGCCCTTTAAGGACCAAATCATGAAGTTTAGAATACCTGAAACATATCAGGAGACAATGATATATCACATTTACAAGTTTTATGACATAATTCAAAAAGTGGCGTGTGGTGTAGTATGGTCTGCACTCAGGGAAACATATTTTTTTTAACATGAAGCCCAAAACCAGCATTTTTTTCCCCATGTTGTGACATTTCTGCGATCTTGTCCTCCCTCTTTCGCTTCCCGCCCGTCTCCAGCGCTCTGGAGATCCACTTAAGAAAACGCTTTCATCTCTTTCCATGACCAGTTTTGAGCCTCTGACCGATGAACCCTCGCCAGCTTCACATCCCTGATGGTTTATTGAGGAGGATTACAGGAGTCTGCAGCTACACGGTGTAGCTGTTTTGATTCAGATTTTTACCCATTGATTCTGTAGACACTGTTAAAAAATGCACATGAAGTAAAAGATGTGATGCTACGTAATCACAACCTCTGACTTAAATGAGTTTCTTCACGTAGTACGATGAACATTAAGCCACGTGTCATTAGCTGACTTCTTTGGCTCTGCCTCTGTGAGGTTTAACTCAACTGAGTGGGATTTGTTTTGTGCCTCCTGCGCAGGTTTGTCTTTGAAAGATTCCCCAGTCTGCTAAAGATTTTGAGGCTGCGGTACAGATAAAGGGATGTGCGCGTACCATATCGGAGAGGAGGGTGGTGGAATGTTCATTGAGGCTGATGACTCCCTCCCCCAGCTGGTGTCTCCTCAGACGATTAGAGAAGGTCCTCAGCTCCCTCTCCACCTTCGGCCCTGAATCCATGTTGGCGAGCAGCTTCCAGAACGGCAGCCTGTAGCACACACAGAGGGATCGTACAGAACCTGCTGCGCTGAGGAATCTGGAGGAAGTTTAATTTATGACTCCCTAAATACCCACAACGTTTCAGTCAGTGCTCACTGAACCCACAGATGCACTACTGCTTGACTTATTGGTATTGAGACAAAAAAGAATTCCCCTTTCCGAAAAGGAAACCACCACTAATCTTAATCTTAACTGAACTAACCACAGCGCATTCATGTCGGGCAGCTCCCTGCTGTGCTGGGAGAGCTGCTGCACCGCTTCCTGGTGAGCAGCTTTCACGTTGCGGGCCACACACACGGTGTACTGCAGAGGCACTCGCTCCATACTCGGCAGCGACTGCAGGCAGAACTGATGTCTGCTGTCCAGCCCCAGCTGCAGGGGAATATCAGGAGATACAAGCACTGCCACACCTGCATGGTGGGAAGCAGACGGGAGAGGGCACAGGATGTTAGTTCATCACATCATTGTCAGAAACTCATAACTGTCTCAGAGAATCAGATAGAAGGATAATCACGAATACATCAAAATGATCTTGTTACAAATTACAAATACTTGCAAATGTATCAAAATAAAATACAAAACACTGGTATTGAATTAAGTACTTTGTCATTTGAAATTACAAAAATACATTCCATCACATGTTTAGTGTTCAGTAGCCTCAATATGGATCTTGAAATGTTGAAATATTGAAAGATGAGCTAATTTCCCACATCATAGATTTGAAATGGCCAATCAGGATATCTTGGAGGTGGGAGGCTGCGACTCCAGTGGTGCATTCTGGGTGGTTTATGTCAGTCAAAGCAACCATTGAATGACATGAAAAGCAACTGGGGGAAATGAACAGTTCGGCCACAATGATGCTCTAGTTCTTTCAGATGATAATAGGTATCTAATACTGTATGTGTGTAGAGGAGTAAGCACATTTCTAAGATCAACCAATTGAACAAGTGCAAAAGGCACATAAAGAATGACATGTTAAATAATGTATTTCAAGTACACCAATACAAGCTCTTATAGTATTTTGTCAAAAGAAACAATAATAATTCAGTCCATCAAAATACAAATGACAAATTACTCAAAAGTAATTAAATACGTATTTTAAAATCATTGAATTGAAATACTGCCCATCTCTACAGAAAATATGTATCACTTCAAACAGACATAATGCGAACCTTGATTTAAAGCAATCAAAAGCAGTGTAAGTATGAGACAGTCCTTTGCAGATTCCTCTCATATGACATAGTGCTCGAGTGATACTGAGACGAGGACGAGCGTGACGGACGGAGTGTTGTGGGAGGTAGAGTGTGGGCTGTGTCAGCTGATATTGCTCCGCTCAGATGTGAGAAAAACACTCCTGAGAATGAGATATCACAGTATGCAGTTAGATGAGTTTACACCGGGACTGCTGGCAACTTCATAGTAGGTAGGTTACACTGCACACCAATGAGAGATGTCTGGGATACATATCCAAAGTCACATTGACTATGAATTCTTTTTGTTTTTACCCCAGAGCACATCTCTTATTCAATCTGGGAGGTGAGCTAAGAAGAAGAACACCTGCGATTCAACTAATCAACGTTAGTCTTCTGAAAATCTCTCCTTTTCTCTCCTACTGCATCTATAAGCAGCCTTTCACAGGCCGTGTGAAATGATAAGATTATGCAAAGCAGATAATTGTGTCCGCAGATGTAGCTGCCCTGCAAGGAATGCCTCGTCCCTCTCAGGTTACCCCTACCCCCTATCCTCACCACTTCTCACCCGTCCTGACTCCCACCTTCTCCCTCACTGCTTTAACTACCTTTCTCTCCTCTCTGCTCTGCTGCGGCTCTATCCCATCTCAGGTCAGCAGAAACCAGCCAGGATCGATCAGTGCCTCCAACCCAGACTCCCCCCCTCACTCTAGTTTTTGCACAATCTGCTCAAAGTAGCCAAATTTGGGAGCTGATCAATAAGCAGATTGAGGGGGGGGGGAGGAAACTTTACAGTCTATGGGGGAGACCTTTAGACAGAGAGTTTGAGAACCGGACCTGAGAGTTTGGCTCACTTCAGCTACCCTCTCTAGTTTCAATGGCCTTACTGTTCTCATGCGGGCAGGGACCAGGAGCCGACAGGATACAGGTCCATAATCAGATTAATAGTTTCAGAGATCAGTATTAAAAGGCTGCATAAAGCCTAGTGAAGAGCCTTCAACCACCGGGTAATTCTCACGTGTTTGCAACGGATAATGTCAAAGAGATACTGGTAACTCCTCAGCTGCCCCTCACAGGGTATTAGGTCACCTCCCAACTGCTTGTTATAGATTCATAATGGCAGATAAATGTAGATTTTTAGCAAGAAACACCCTTGTATATTTAAACGGCCAGGGATAAAATTGCTAAAATGAATGAACGCAAAGGTGCCATGAAACTGCACCTGTCAATAATGCACATATACAGTGCACTAGAAAGTGGGCCAGCAGGACATTTTTTTATAGCTTTATGGAAGGATGGAAGTGGAATGCAGGCAGTGGAAATAGAGGCGACCAGAGTATACCAGACACCGAGTAGCCTCGTAGAATGATGTGCAGATACAGCAGGCTACAAACAGTGTGTTGTACCAAAGTGCAAACGGGGTGGAAAGTGAGGTTTTTAAGCATGACTTCTTGAGTCATATTTAATTTTTATGGGAAATGACACTGCAGGGCCTCAGAGAAATGGGACAATCTGGTCCAAAACAGCTGCACCTTTTATTCCAGCTTCTAAACATGCAGATTTGAATGTTAAATATACTAAATCCTGTCTGGTGTGTTTATACAGTTCTACCGCTATGCGTTTTGAGTATGTGGTGAAGTCCTGATTGTGACTGAACTTCTGACCTCTTGTTATATAAGTTCAGCGCTTCTTAGGACACAGACGCACATCTTAGACTGAACAGTATCTCTGGATGCGTGTACCAGAGGGGAGCAGGAATCAATAAGTGTTATTTAAAGAAAGTCAAGCAGGTTTAAGGCCTTGAGTTACAGCCAAGATGGGGTGCACAGGAGTTAAAGGGGAAGCGAGGGGGGGTGAGACCCTATTTTTAGAACAATTCCTTAAACACTCCAAGCTTCCCCCGAAATGTTTTCCACAAGCTCTCAAAAGCCAAATTACATGCCTGACAGTCTGTATCCGCTCACCTTTGAAGCAGCAGATAGGCAAAGGTACGTTTAGTGGGCAGGTTTGACACACACATGCCTCAATTCTTTACTGCTGTTGAGCAGACACACAAATCAAGATCGCCTCTTCACACACATACGTACGTGCATTCTCACACACATTCACACACACTTTCTCACACACATTCTTTAATAGGAAACTGAAGACTTCCAAGAAAAACAGAGCAGGACTTATAGGACCGTAAAGTTCTGCACTTCCTGTCGCTCAGTCTGAGCTGAACGTTCAGAGGTGGCAGCGGAGGTGACCCCGTGCACCTTCTGATGGGTCAGGAAGGTTTTAATGTGGCGTCTAAGCCCTCGGAGAGTGGCTGGTCTGGGTGGAAAACTCTGCTGCTGTGGGCCAGATGGGCTACACTCATTTACCTGTCATATTTATACTGTTATTTATGACACCTGTGCAAACTTACAGACCTGAGTGAAGTTATAAAAGGTGCATTCAAACGCTAACTATGTGCGTGCGTGCAAGTGTGTGTGTTTTTAGGCATGCATTGCCTTAACAATGGAAACTTAGTTTCTGTGCCCAACCTCAAGAAATAGATGGCCACAAAACTGGAATCGTGCCATGGTAGTAAATGTCCGATTCCGCTTATTGAACAAAATAATGAAACACTAAAGAGTCTTTTTCTTTGCTCCATTCCTACCATCAATCAGCTCCAATGTTTCAAGTGTGAGACGCTGTGTTCCGTACAAATATCACAAGTAATAAAGTAAAAATAGATCAAACAAGAAGATCCCACATTCAAAGACTTTGATGTGATAAAACAGTCTTTATCTTTTACTTCAGTCTCAGCTGGTGAAGTCAGCATAGTGTTAAAGTAATTCACTACCAATGTTTCCATACAACTTCATTACTACATTTTGGCTTATTTCATATAAAGAAATACTTGCTGAAACACGGATTGTTTTTATGTAGACCAGTGTTTCTCAAACTTTTTCAGACCAACGACCACTAATAAAAAAACACTCAGGGACCACCTAACTCCCCAAATATCCAAAAACAATAGGCCTGCTCACCACTCCAACAATATATTACAACTGACAGCCTGATAATGAGCTTCATGTGACCTTCTCTATATCGCTCGTTCACACATTAAATCAACAATACAAATACAACTACGGATTCTACAAGCATTTCGTTCATATGCGATTTAAACAGTGAATGCTGATCGACCAGAGGTCCGCAGAAAGACTGATGTAGACGGTTGTGAACAAGCATACTGTAATGACATAAGTGGACAGACACTGTTGTATCTACCCTCCACTTAAAAAAGAATCTCTCTTGCTTGTTGTCCTCGATGGAAAGTATTAGGTAGGAGATCAACTGTGGAAAATTTTGCGGGATGATTTTCATATATACAGTAGCCCTCTCATACAGGAGATGACAGCTCTCTTTGAACAAAGCTTCAGTTGGCTAAGTGAGTCATTGTTAAAGTGTTTCACCTCGTTCTTGTCCGGGAGAGTCAAGGTTTCAGGGCAGCTGCTCGGGCACCTCCTAGTGACCTATTGAGTAACACAGGGGCAGCTTGTGTTCCTTCTATATGCAAGCTGAATATTTCAAGCATTTATTTCTATGTTTACGTGTGACTCAGTGATCTTGGGTTGGAATAAAGAAAATGCTCAGGAAATACTTGACCAGGAGTTATTCAGAAAAACCGAATAAAGCCCAAAAGCTTTCACTCCACCTCTGTTGTCTGTTTATACTAAACCTTGCTTAAGTAAGTCCTATCAATTAGATGTTTGGAGAAAGTATTAGTATTTAGTATTTTATCACGACTCAACGTTGTGTATTTAAGTCTCAAAGTATTTTAACTTCATGTCCACTTACTAGCTTACTTACCCCCAACATATAAAGTGACCTTTTCTGTGGATGTTTTGTACTTTTGTATCAACTTTTGACTATCGTTTTGACCGTGGTTATCCTGCTTCCTTGGCTATTACTCACCATAAAACACCATAATGGAAGAACATTTTTACTTATTGCTCTCATCCTTGTCAGTAGAAGGCTCTGTTGTATCAGATAAAGCTGATTAAGTATCATTATCTGAAAGAATAAAAAAAATCTAAATCCATGACGGTTACAGAATTTGTATCCCTATCTGTGTGTTGTGCTTGGCTGGTTCCCTCCGAGAGACCGAACAACAGACGAGCGAGAGCAGCAAAGTATCATTTCTTTGGATCCCGCACGGAAAGATTGAGTCAGGGATAGAAATATAAAAAAAAAGGGGTTGGAGATGGAGAGGCCAAGGGGACAGAAAAATGATGCTAAATGAATGATGGAGAGACGTTATCCACATCCACATTTATACAGTGTGTGTGTGTGTGTGTGTGTGTGTGTGTGTGTGTGTGTGTGTGTGTGTGTGTGTGTGTGTGCGTGTGTGTGTGTGTGTGTGTGTGTGTGTGTGTGTGGAGGTGGTCGAATATCTTAAGGAGATACTGTCAAGATTTATAAGTCTGGCAGGAATTATATGTGATTCTAATCTGTGATAATCACTTTATAAAGGCTAGCATGGAAAAAAAGCAGATATAAAGAGACAGTAGATAAATGACTTTCATTGGATCCAGAGCGAGGTGATGTCAAAGTTAGAGCTATCACACGCTCAGTGATTAACAGCCTGCTGTGAAAACAAATAGGATCTCTCCATGTCCTTATTTGTAAGATGAGTTGGTAAAACTTTGACGAGAGCCAAGTTATCTGTCTGATGTAAACATACAGTATCTGTATCTGCATGTGAATGAGGCCGTCTGAGTATTATAAGATAATGTTTTAATAATGTTATAACACTCATATTTAATAAATAAAGGTATATTTCAGGGTAAAGAAATAAAAAATAATGCTGCTCATTGTGTAAATAAGATCAAAGGAAAGAGGAAAAAGAATTCAAATGAATACAATATTATATGTGTGTGTGTGTGTGTGTGTGTGTTTGTGTGTGTGTGAGTGTGTGTGTGTGTGTGTGTGTGTGTGTGTGTGTGTGTGTGTGTGTGTGTGAGTGTGTGTGAGAGTGTGTGTGTGTGTGTGTGTGTGTGTGTGTGTGTGTGTGTAAATTACATACAAATACAAATTGGTTTGGTTATTTTACTTACCATTGTCAAATTGCATATTTCTCACTTTTTAGTTATTTCTAATCCCTGAACTGAAATTATGTTTTGTCTTTAGTTATATAGAATAAAATAGATATAAAGTAACCAAAACTAAAGTAAATTGACACTGTACATATGTCATTACATTGTACACTATTAAACAACAAAGCCTTTTTTTATTTAACAAAGAATTTAAAATGATAAATGTACTGATTGACTATCTGTGATTTAATGAAGAAAATCAGAAATAAATGATTGAGAAAATGTCGATCCAGTATGTACATTGAATCATTTAAATATCTTTACTTGAAGTGGAACAATTTGACTTCAAATACTAACCCTCAATAGACACCGTAGAGTGAAATAACCGTGACCCTGTAAATGACTGTAATGGTCCTCCAGTATTGTCTCCAGCCAACAGACAGCTCCTGATTACTGTCAAGTGATTTGACCATGGGCACCAATTATTTTCCAAAGTATAGGTTGACATTTCTTTGTCATATCTCTGCATGACATTTGCTTACTAAAACCTTGCCTGAATTGTTTCCTTAAGACCTCCAGTTGAGTAAATGTAGGATTAAGCCCCAAAGCTTTGGGACAACTTCTCTGAGAGAGTGTCTCTTATGTTGTTAATGCAGGATGTAGCTTCAGTGATATCTAATCTGCTCTTGGTAGCCCAGTTGTTTTTGTATGGATAAAGACAGGTGTGGCTATGACAAGTCCCTTCCAGTTGGCAATGCTCTCAAATGTCACTCTAGTGCACAGCTGCATATATCTTGTCTCCTGTCTCTCTGCTTTACTCTTCTACCTCTTCTTGACTCTGTTTAACATCGACTATTACAGTAAAGTATTCTGTTGCTCTGTTGCTCTATGTTTCAGTCCATCGGTCTTGCTCTTTGACTATCCGCAGTCACAGCTCCATATTGCCTACCACATTCATAATGTGCTTCTATGACTAACTAGAGTCAGTGGTGACAGGTCCCATATGTACAGTACAGACAGTGGGTTTACACAGCTGTGAGGCCTAATAATACATATAACTGCTGTTTGTTTTCCATAGAGCAGATTCAGGAAGAAATGCGGCATCAAAATACAGATTTGTCGGTCCGTTAATTATAAATAAAATTCACCAAAATGATCAAAACATGTGGTAACTCTTGCTTTTTTATTACCACTGAGTGCTGCCTTACAGGAATCTGTTTTGAGCAAAACAAACATACCACAGTTCTTTTTTCATCCGACGGAAACTGAAGAAGCACACCCGCAACTAATTTAGAAATGGGGCTTGAATCATAATCATAAATGGTTAAAAGCAGTGCTAAGAGTTCAAAGCCGCTTTTCCTGAGAGGATATATAACTGAGTGAGAGGTGTAAAGTCTCGAATACAAATGTACAGTACATATTTTAAGTTGAATTCACTTTTCTAGACATATTGGAAGCCCATTTGTTGTGTTCTCTGCCCAATTTTACTGGGAAACACAACAATGAACACAACATATGGTTATAAATTACATCCAGTCTATGTAAAAAAGATATTAGTTTAGTATGCTGTATGCATGTAATCATTTATGTGCTGTAAATGATTTTTCGTTCTACATTTAATGAGATTTGGACGTTTACATGCAAAGATAATAATGTTGTGCTGCCAAAACTAGGAACAAATCAATTAAAGTTAAACCTTCACAGGGTTGCATAAACCCACAGTTTCCCATAATGATCCTGTTTACTACACATAATGGGTGGACTGTTTTTCTTCATAAAAGCTGATGTAATTATTTCCCATCCCACAACAATAACACAGTTATGACTCTACCACATCAAGCTGTTCGTCACAGCCGCAGTCATCTTTTGCAGTTTAAAGTGTGTTGCTTCAGGTATTACTTTTGTCACAGCTATTAAGAAGAGGAAGGCAAATGCAGCTGTTGCAGTCTGATGTGTTAATGTTTTTTTAATGGCTTCTTCCATGGCCCATGCTACACCCTTCCATCAAGTTTCATGAAAATCCGCCAGTGGTCTTTCCAAAAACAGACCGACGTACCAAAAAACAAACCAAAACATATAACCTCCCTGGGGGAGGCACTAATGCTGGTCCAACCAGTCTGATGTGCACAAGAGCACAAATGTGTGTGGTTATTTTGCAAGAGTCCGGAGCTGCTTATACAGGATGTCATCAATGATTTATGCAGGTTAAGCATTGCACAAACAAGACACTGCAAATAGAGCCTGTACCTTTCCCTGAAATGAGCGGATCAATCAATCCTCATACAGGATGCAAACTGTTGTGGATGCCAGTAACAATCAGACAGTAGTTATTACCGTGCCATAATGTCATTTCTGTCATAATGAATTGAAACCGTCTTCTTGTTCTACACAATGAAAATTAAAGTATATCAAAACTACGCGTGTGAGTATGGAAGGTGAACAAGGAGAACAAGTAAATTTCAATGTCAGACACCAAAGTAGCAGTGTGTTATTGTGCTGCACGTTTGAGCTGCAGCTCAAGAAATGACAGCCTACATTGTTAGGTTTCTTTCATTTTCAACTCATGAGCTGCATGCATTAGGGAAGGAGAGTCCAACTTCATTAAAATCATTCATCAATCATAATCTCCACTGATCCTAGGAATAGTACAAATGGAAAGTACAAATTGCAATACGTCTTCAGTTGTGAAAAACAATTCTCTCTGAGGAACATTATGTAAATCTAAGAGCCAAACAAAAACATCCTTGAACTTTAAAGCAAGATATCATGTTAAATATACCTTAGATGCTCCAACAGGCATCGCTGTCATTGCTGAGCATCAGTTTGCTATGTTTGGGGCTATGCACAGTGTGTGTCTGTGAGTGGTTACTTGGCAACGTTCGAACAGTTGTTCTCATCGGGATCTCATCTCATCTGTATGTGTTTTTTTCCCTCCGTGCAAAGCTCAACGGAGCAACAAAGGGTTACAGGGTCTTGATAATTACTGCCGTCCTCTCACAAGGTGGAAAAGGGATTTCAGTCATGTGACTCTCTTGTTAAGCCTGCCACTGTGTTACACAACATCCCAAAATGTGCATGGGTGTATACGTGCATTTGTTTCTGTCAGTACGTGAATGAATGTGTGTGACATTGCTGCTAACAATCAGCAAAGTCGTAATAGATGATTGTTTGTGTCATCGCAATGGCTAATGGTGTGACATCAGCTAAATTAAAAGGTTGGTAACTGTGTAGCCACTCAATGCACACAAGTGTATGTTTATAAAATGGGATTTAGAAATGTCTGGTTATAAAACATAATATCATATTTATGTGAAATCTTTCAAGAATAAAGATTGCTTAGTATGAGCAGCAGTAAGCAAGTAAGCAAACTCCACACAAACACAACTTGAGAGCAACACATGTAGACACTCACACTCACACTCACACTACACACACACACACACACTCACACTACACACACACACACACACACACACACACACACACACACTCACACTTACACACACACTCACACACACTCACACACACACACACACACACACACACACACACACACCCACACACACACACACACACACACACACACTCACACACACACACACACACACACACACACACACGTTCCTCATCAGTCACATTAACCATTCATATCCGCCAGTGCCCACCCCCCCCCCCCCCCTTTGCCCCCAGGATAAAAAATCTAACACCCCCAAAATAACCGGGTGAGTTATAAGAGTCAGCAGGGCCCTCATCCAAACTGCACTTTTAATAGAAACAAAAGGCAATTACCCCGCTATCCCTAAGAGTTAATTTAAGATGCTAAAGGTGGTTTGCTTCCCTTTGTAGTCTAATCTCTAAATTAATAACAGAGATGCCACAGACAGTATCGTGTTACACTCTATTAGTGGGATGGACGTCCTATCCAGTCAGTGATGTGTGTTTTTTTTGGGATGCTGGTTCTGGAGGTGGTCGGACTATTCTTCTCAACTCTAACACAAACAAACACATGCATGAGGGGGGCTGGTAAGAAAAAACAACAACATCCACAGGGCTTCCCTCATGCCCTGGGATTCTTGCCACACATCGTATACCCGCTGATGAGGGGTCAGATTTCCCTAGCTCTTGTGCTAACCCTGCACCAATGGCAAGTGTGGAAAAACAGCTGACAATGTGTCAGTTGAAACATTTGAGAAGAGTTTCTTATTGTGACAGACCGAGGTGTGAAGAGGAACTGTGACTCCACTTTTGCTAATGACATAGTCTCCACTAAAAGTAAATCTCAGTTGATGCAAAGGACTGATTCCAACAATGACCTCTCACCTGTTGAGCCCAGGAAGTAGCGCTCCAGGGCAGAGCCGAAGCCAGAGGGATTGCCCATAAGATCACTCACAACGAAGGGCTGCGTGGTGACGTTCTGATCGTTGATCGGCCAGGTCTGACCCCGGACACTGGCGCCGCCGTACCAAGACACGTTGGTCATGGAGAAGCAGTCCTGAAAGGATGCACATGTGCACAAAAATAGTGTGAGAGAGAAAGACCCAGAAGGAAAGGGAAGAGGTAGAGAAAGGTTTACATTCATGAAGACAGAGTGAAGACAGCAGCTAAACATGTGAAATGTATGCTGTCTGGGAAAAGGACATATATACAAATTGATTGTTAGGGATGATAATTAGAAGACAGTAGATGGTAGAAGAAAATGCAAGTTGCTTATGAGAGCAGATTTACAAGTAAATGATTGTAAATGTAATTCATGAGTGGGTATTAGAATTGCAATTTAAAAATGTCCAATGCTCTCACATACCTGATGTCTGAGTATGGATTATTCTAATCTTTGACAGTCAGTGCAATTTTCTGTTACTTTTGCCCAGAAATCCAGGGCACTGGGTGGTATGTGATGGCTGGCACATGAGACTGTGTCAGAAAGCGTCGCACGCAGGAGGGATTGAATGACAGAGGGTTTTCTAAGAGAAAGCTTGTCCTTCCTCAAAGCGTCTTTACGCGTGGTGGACAAATGTGCAAACCGGCAGCTCATTTATTATACGTCAGCAAATCCGGGCTCTGCTAAGGAGTTTGGAAACAGATGCCAAGTGGTCACATGAGAAGCGCCGGGCAGAGTTTTGGAAATTTGAAAAATAAAGGCGATTTTAGTTTGGAAAGATTTTCTGTGAGCACTCGCGCCACATGACAGGGAGTTATGTCGAGGAATGTTCCAGTGGGGACAGATTAACCTCCGCAAACGTCCCAATAATTAAATGCCTTTGATAATTAAGCTGGGGGGAAAGTACAGTAAGTACTGTGCATGTCAAAAAGCATAACAACTCTGACGAAGCAGATGTAATGTAGTCCGCTCAGCGCAGCTAATCGTGGGCTGTAAAGTTTAATTAAACTTTTTAATGCAGCCATCTTGTGATTAAACAATGTTATATAAACAGGTGGTAGAAATCATGCAAATTGAGTTAGACCACTAACAATAAAAACAGACACCTAATTAACAAAACTTCTTGTAACTGATTTGTATGACAAAAAACCTGCTTGTTGTCATGTTTTCAGTTGTAAAGGTGAACAGGGGCCTTCTTCAAATATATGTGAACATATACAGCCACGGACAATCATATGCCAAAGAGCATTTAGAAAACTGCAAATTGAGGTATGAATGTTCCAAGTGCGAAACTGCTTTTTGCACATCACATTGTGCGTAAAATAGCATTTAGATTCTGACTGTGTTTATTGCGACTTTCTCTTGAGTGCACACTGAGGGAGAAACCTTACCTTCAGCTCCACATGACAGTGGACCGGCCGCCAATTCATACTGTAGCACTCCGTCTCCGTCTCCTCATTCACCTCCAGCGAGATCGTCACCTCGGCCACCGAGTCCCACGTATAGCAGAACTCCGTTTTATTCAGCCAGCACAGGTTCCTCACAAAGGGATCCTCGATATCGGGGTTCCCCACGTTCCCGACGTCTATCTCCACATAGGTATTGTCCTCCATCAGGGTCTGTATGACCAGCGAGTGGGTTCTTCTCTCCCATATCAGTCCGCTAAAAGTCCCCCTGAGGATCCAGTTCTTGTTAGGCTGGTCCACCACTTGCCAATAAATGATCCCGATGGTCATGACAAAGAATACGGCCACCCCGAGACAGGCTATAGCTCCTTTCCAGGTCTCGTTCATCTCTTTCAATCCCGTGTCCCATGTTACCTCTGGGATGGGGCTGGGGTTCCTATTTCGAGCGTGGGGCATGTTGTCTTTGAGATCAGCAATAATTAAACTCAAAAAATGCTGCAGAAATCTCTGTGCGTCAAAAATCTCTGTTGCTTCATCATGTCATGTTGTTTTCAGTGAGGCTACAGGGTAAACCAGTCTACTCTTTATCTTTACACCGTTTACACTGTTGTTGATTTTTTTGCGCAATTGTGCCAGCAACAGAGACCTGTCATGTGAAGAAAGCTGTGAGAGAGAAAAAAAAATCCCAGCGAGGAAATAAAACAGCATGAATGAATAAGTGACTCACCACATACTGCTGCCGTTTTAAAAGAGTTGCATTTGTAAATTGCATTGGCTGCAGTGAGCTCGTGAGCAGCCCCAAGCCGGGTTTGGCAGCAATGCCTACGAATAGCTCCTAAGACGCTGTCTTGCTTGCCCTGCAGTTTCTGACGTAACGCCGGGTTGTTTCTTCAGAGGAAAGGTAGAGAGAGGGAAATGGGGGATCGGGAGGGTTTGGCTGAGTCTTGGAACTGCCCGCCGGGGCGAGGAGGCCACGGACAGCCTGGAAGGGAGGGATCCCCATGCGTGCTTGCAAACTCTCGGTGCGCTCTCCGTGCGTAAAGACTGTGGAGACATGTCATCCGGTGGTTTGGTAGACACTCAGGGGCGTCAATTGCCATCCTTTATCCAAGTCTGTTCTTGTGGGTGTTTCATATTTTAATAGAGAGCAAAGAGTGATGAAACCGATTTTGAAATCAGAAGTACAATGATCTTAGCAGTGGAATATTGAAGATATCTTATGTCTTATTAACAATATGTTAAACGTGAGAGGATACTGATTTGCATGCAACAGATAATTTTACTTTTTAGCCCCACACAAAAACTGAAAGGGAAATGTTTTTGTATTTTAGTGTCAACATGAATTTGAATGTGTATTAACTTGTATGTTTCTGACAGTTTGAGTTCTTAATGGGTGGTTCTTTTGTGTGTGACTTTGTACACACTTCCAACACAGCTCTATCATGTAATTACGTACTGTTTCTAAGCACTGTGTCACTTTGATTGTTGATATGTCTTGAGAATGGTCCTTGTGACCGAAACGTCGACTCTTTTTTAATAAATCAATGCAGAGGTGATAAAAGCGTGTTCGTGAATTACCTTTTTTCTTTGATGAGTAAAACAGGTTAGCCATAATATGCAGCACTAGTTTACCCAAAGTGCTAACCTACATAAAATATCACAACATTTGGTATGTAATTGTTTGTGCTTTGGGAGAATCGCATACAACGAAAAAAGAAAAGTGAAGCAATACAAGAATGGATGCTGTAGCTCATATGGAGTGCAGTAAACATTTCAGGGCAAGAATGTTGTTGATGAGTTCCTCTAGGGTAGAAGGTGGCATTTGGACTGTCAACATCCTATGTGTCTGGAGTTATAATGTTAACATAGTATAATGGACTACTGTTTAACACTAAATGTGCTGAGGAAAAGTCCATGCATGTTATATTGTACATTCGTACAATACAAAACAATGCTTGACTCTTAGCTCTCACAGAAGCATATCCCTTGTATTAACTCTCTGAAACCTAAACTGTATACAGATCATGTTGAGTCGTTTTAAATGCGGTGTCACTTACCATTTATTTCAACACAGTTCTTACTGTAACATGGTCATGGCTCTATTGGTATCGAACAACAACTTTATTAGACCCAAAAATAAGGCGAGAGCAATCATGGCTTGAACAATGTTGTTATGTTTGTAGGTTAAGGTCTCTTCCACGGTGCTGTGCACAAGATATCCTAAGAGTGTAGGCTGACATACCTTGAAGATCAGTTGCCTCTGTCCCCGTTTATGCATGTCAACCCCCCGCCCTCCGATCCATCACATAACTCTGGCATGGGCAGAGACACTGGATAAGGCTGTGGGAACCTGTGTGAGCACTCTACCTAATCGCCCCACTCCAACTGCAGTCGATTGCAAAATCTCTGACGATCATTGCGTGATCGTGTACAACTTTGGGGTGATTGAGTGTCAAACTTTCCAGATAAAGCAAGGTAGATGATTCTGTTGTTACTCTGTTTCTCGTGGTAAACAAATGGTGCTCCTCTCTGCACACTGACTAGTTTGAGAATGAGAGACAAAGAAACTTCACAGTCAGTTAGTGTGTCAGTTGTTGTCACGTGAGAGTCTCTCTCAGGGAAAGAATGTACAGAACACTGAGCACTCTGTTGACATATTTATACAGCACTTTTTTCTTTTTTTCAAACTTTTCCCGATGTTGCATTTTATAAGTGCATTTTGTGTGCATGTAGATGAATAAGTGTTTGCATGTATTTGTGTATGCATGCTTGCATTTGGACCCCTAGAATTCAAGTTTAACATGGGTCTTGGGGCAGCCAGGATCCTGGGTCAGAGGTCAGGCTTATGACATCAACGGAACATCCAGGGGGAAGGGTCTACATTTACACGCCATCCAGATTGCCCCCAGCTCCATCCCTCGCGGCTATTTATAGGGAGAGGACTGCTGCGTGGCATGCACCCGCTCCCTCGGAGAGTGTGAACATGGGACATGAAAAAACAGAGGAATCTGACCTGAACTGTCCACTCCCCCCAAATACTCATTTAGTGTTGATGTCAAAGGGGCATTGGTTTAATTAATTGTGGGGCGGAGCGGCAAATGGTTTAAATTTGGTGTGTCAAGTGGACTGCCTTATTCAGGCTAGAGAAAGTTCAAAGTTGCAAATTCCGAAAACTTCTTGTAAGTAGTTAGTTTGGCATGTTAGCATGCTAATATTCAGTTATTAGCACTAAACACAAAGAAAAGATGAAGCAGATGGGAAGGTCATTAGTTTTGCAGGTACTTTATCATAACAGATAGATAGACAGACAGACAGACAGACAGACAGACAGACAGACAGACAGACAGACAGATAGATAGATAGATAGATATATATATATATATATATATATATATATATATATATATATATATATAGATAGATAGATAGATAGATAGATAGATGATAGATAGATAGATTTTTCTTTTTTTTTTTTAAACATCTGTATTTGCATTAAATAAGACGTTTTTTTTTACAAACACAACATTTTACTTTTCAATAGTGAACACAAAACAATAAATAAATAAATAGTTTAGTTAAAAACAGGGTTAAAAGATAGTCTCCCCTCCACCACGGAGCACACTGCTGGTGAGAAACACCACTGAGCTGTGAACTCTCCATCACTGTTCATCAGAGAGTGGAATCTGTGATCCACTCTCACTCTGGCCTTCACCATTGACACATACATCTCTGTCAGCCCTCGTCCTGTTAGTGACATTATTTGGTTTTTCCTGCTTTTATAGATAGCCAGCTTGGCTTGACCCACAACAAAATTTAAAAGTTGCCATTTCTTTGCATTATGTTTTTTATAGCCAGCACCAAAAATAAAAGCAGTCTCAGTAAAAACCTCCCCACAGTCTAAAAACACAGTTTTTAAAATGTTTAAAAGAGGTTTCAGTCTATGGCAGTCCAGGTAACAGTGTTCGATGGTCTCAGTTTTCCCACAGAAAGGACAGTCTGAGGACACGGTGGGATCTATTTTCGACAAAAAACTGTTCACAGCCAGGGCCTGGTGGAGGATCCTCCACTGCAGGTCCCCAGACCTCTTGTTCAGTGGGGGTTTATAAAAGAGCCTCCACACCGGCTCACGCTCCTCTGGCAGTTTTAGTCTTTTTTTCCACAACATGTCCTTCCTCTCACTCAACTTTTTCTTGTGGAGTGCTCGTACACACAGTTTGTAAAAAGCTTTTCCGTTTAGTGTGTATATGTTTGCTGCAGTTTGTTGTTGTTTATATTGTTCGGGTAATCCAGTATAGTCTATTTTTAATCCAATGTCCGGAAAAGGATCCCCTGGATCAGGGGTTTCAGTGCCGTCTGCATAGTCCCGCAGCATCTCCATTTCCTCAATGTCTAGTCTCTTAATCCACTCGTTCAGGATAGCTCTGGTGTGGCGCGCCGACCTCAGACCCAGGAGAGACGTCACTGCCTCGGTGTCGTGAAGTGTAGGACCTGCAGCGCCGACGATCCCCCTCAGCGTCACGACTCCAGCCTCTCGCAGTCCCTCAGTGAGTCCAGGTCTGCTGTCATCCTGCAGGTCCAGCCAGGCACCCCACACCAGAGGCTCCTCCAGAAGCCAGTACAGAGATGCTGCGGGTTCAAGGCGGTTCCATTTGAACAGTGTCCATGCCCTGATTAGTCCTTGGTAAAAAGGAGGCAGCTCACACACACGAATAAAACAACAGTTCATTAAAAACAGAGATGCATCCAAACCCAGGTTAGCAACTCCCTTAAAAATGGTGCTGGCTACCGGCCTCCAGACGACATCATCAGGCCCTGTCAGGTACCTCTGTAAAAACTGTAGTTTAAAAGCAGCAGTCCGGCTCTCAAGGTGTATTAAACCCTGGCCCCCTTCTTCTTTTGGCAGATACAGAACAGCTTGAGACACCCAATGTAGCTTGTCCCAAAAGAAGTTTAAAATCGCTGCCTGTAGGGTTTTTAAAAGACCACAAGGGGGTTCGACACATTTAAGTTTGTGCCAGAGTGTAGATGCCACTAAATTGTTTATGACTAACACTCTGCCTCTGTAGGACATCTGGGGAAGAAGCCACCGCCATTTTCCAAGTCTCCCTTCCACTTTCTCAATGACTCCTTCCCAATTCTTTTTAACATTTTCTTCGTTTCCTAAGTGGATGCCAAGGTACTTCAAACCCCCCCTCTTCCAAGTTAAACCACCTGGGAGTTGAGGAAGACCATTGCTCCAAGCCCCCACCGCTAAGGCCTCACTTTTCCCCCAGTTTACCTTAGCGGAGGAGATTTTCCCAGAAATGTTGACAATTTCTCCCAACTTTAAAATATCCTGTTGGTCCCTTATAAAAACGATGATGTCGTCTGCATAGGCCGATAAAACAAAAGGGTTATTATACATTGGTAAAACCAAGCCCTTTATACAACAACGGACATTGTGCAACATTGGTTCAATGGAGAAAGCATATAACATGCCCGACATCGAGCAGCCCTGTCTAACCCCCCTCGTTGCCTTAAAGGGTCTACTCAGACAGCCATTGATTTTCAGCACACTCTCAATGTTCTCGTACATTACTTTTATCTTGGCGATGAAACCAGGGCTGAGGCCGAACCTCTCCAGGACTCTCCACAGGTAGCGGTGCTCAACCCGGTCAAACGCCTTTTCCTGGTCTAAGGAAATCAGACCAGTGTTAATGCCCAATGAACTCGAGACTTCCAAAAGGTCTCTAATCAGCGACACATTGTCTACTATGGACCTGCCAGGCACACAGTAGGACTGGGTCCGGTCGATGACCTGGTCCATCACCTTCTTCAGCCTGGAGGCCAGGACTTTGGAGAGCAGTTTATAGTCCGAGCAGAGCAGCGATACAGGCCTCCAGTTTTTAATGTCCTGCGGATCTCCTTTTTTGGGCAGGAGGGTTAAAACCGCTCTCCTGCAGCTCTGTGGGAGGATTGAGTCTTTAAAACTTCCGTTAAAAACATCTAAAATATCTGTCTTTAAAACCGCCCAGAAAGTTCTGTAGAACTCTGGTGGTAGGCCGTCTATTCCAGGGGCCTTCCCCCCCTGCATGCTGTTCAGGGCCGTCAGCACCTCCTCCTCCGTCAGAGGCCCCTCCAGCTCTTCATTAGAGTCCTCAGAGACTCTAGGCAGGTTACTGCAAAACAGATTAAAAGCCTCTGTATCTTCCCGGTACTCTGTTTTGTAGAGTTCTGAGTAGAACTCCACCGCTCTCTGACGAACCTCTGTGCTTCCTGTCAGCTGTTGTCCTCCTGACGACCGTAGAGAGTGGATCTGTCTGCTCTGCCCGTTCTTCTTCTCCAGGCCAAAGAAGTATTTAGTCGGTGAGTCCATGAGGGTGGTGTTCTGGAAACGGGACCGGACCAGCGCCCCCTGTGCTCTGGAGTCTAGCAGGTCTGCCAAGATGGCTCTTTTAGATTTGAGGTCTTCAAAACAGCCTCTTTTTCCTGTGGAATCTGCAGAACTCTGTAACTCCACTATTTCTAACTCAAGAGCTTTCATTGACTTAGTAATGTCTTGAGAAACATTGAAAGTGTACTGTAGACAGAGCTGCTTTATGTCGGCTTTCCCACGATCCCACCACTGTCTCAATGAGTTAAAATCACCCTTTTCTTCTCTAAAACATTTCCAAAAATAAATAAAAACCTCTTTAAAATGTGAGTCTAAAAGCAGAGCAGTGTTAAAATGCCAATATGCAGATTTGCACCTTATGTATGCAATAAAAACATCACAACAAACAACAGAATGATCAGTAAAAGCCACAGGTTGAATAGTGCACCCTTTAAAAACATTAAAATGGTGCTTAAAACAATAAAACCTGTCTAGCCTCGCCATTGACATCATATTATCTCGACATTGAACCCATGTGTACTCTTTCTGTCCTGAGTGATGCTCTCTCCAGACATCACTCAGACTGTGAGCTGAGATCATCTGCTTCAGGGCTCTCCCTGAAGCAGCATGAGGTTCACGGTGATTCCTGTCTACTGTACAGTCTGCAGTGCAATTAAAATCACCCCCTAAAAACAAGAACTCCTCTGGATCACACTCACTTAAAAACACACTGAGGTTTTTTAAAAACTCAACTCGTTCCGGTCCCGAGTTTGGAGCATAAATATTTATAAAAACCAGATTAAAAAGCTCATATTTAGCTTTTACTACTAAAAACCTGCCTTTTATCTTTTCCTCCACAGTGTAGGACTTTGGTAAAAAGTTTTTAGCAAAGAGGATTGCCACTCCCGCCCTGGTGTTGCTAAAATTACTTAAGACCATGTCCCCATCCCATTCTCTCCTCCAGTCAGTGCTGTTCACAGTGTCGCTGTGAGTCTCCTGGAGCATTGCGATGTCTATTTTTTTCAGTTTTAAAAACTCAAAAAGACATGCTCTTTTTTTCACATCTCTAGCTCCATTTATGTTGAGAGAGGAGATTTTAAAACTGCTCATTATGCTGGCTGTGAGGAGTGACACACACATTAAAATGGACAGTAAAGAGACTGTCTCAGGCCTTCTCTTTTTGTCCTTCATTTGAAAGCTCTGTTTTTAGTCTTGAAACCAAATTTTTTAGTCTATAGTATTCATGGTCTGTAAAACCCTCTTCCCCTCTATTGTTTATCTGAGTTCTTACAGACAAGAGCAACACACTCTTATCTACAAAATGATCTTCTATTTTGACTTGTTTGTTTTTTGTGTCTCTCAGGAACTTCTGTATCTCCTGTATTGTGTGCAGCTTATGCTGTGCTGCTGCTGAGCACTGAGACTCAGAGAGAGGCTGGCTGCTCTCAGCACAGTCCTCCTGCTCCTCTTCATCCTCCTGCTTCTCTTCATCCTCCTCCTCCTCCTCTTCCATCACCACCTGTTCCTCCACCTCTGCCTGTTCCTCCACCTCTGCTTGCTCCTCCATCTCTGCCTCAACCTCGACCTGCCCCTCTTTCTCTCCTCCTCCTCCTCCACTTGTTTCTCCTCCTCTGCCTGTTCCTCCACCTCCGCTTGCTTCTCCATCTCTACCTCAACCTGCCCCTCTTTCTCCTCCTCCTCCTCCACTTGTTTCTCCTCCTCTACCTGTTGTCTCACCTGCTCTCTCACTATTTTTTTGGCCTGCGCGTCATCCCTTTTGTCTTTCTTTTTCCTTTTCTGTGCAGATGTTTTGGCACAGTTTTTCCCCTCAGCTGTTTCCTCAGTGAGGTTTGCAGGGCCCACAAGTCTGCTCTGTGGCTGCTGCAGCATCAGGGACTGTGGGGTTCCCAGGGGAACCTGCATCAGGACCAATAGTCTGTTCTGTGGCTGCTGCACCAGCATCAGGGACTGTGGGGTTCTCAGGGGAACCTGCATCAGGACCAATAGTCTGTTCTGCCTCCACTGCACCAGCTCCTAGGTCTAGAGATGGCCCAGCAGAGGCAGCTGGGATCACATTCTCTACACTGTCAGCATGTTGTTCTTTGCTTGGACCTGCTTCAGTCTCAGACTGAGCCTGAGGGGCCACCGCCGGCCCCCCAGACCGAGCCCGAGGGGCCACCGCCGGCTCCCCAGACTGAGTCCGAGGGGCCACCGTCGGTCCCCCAGACCGAGCCCGAGGGGCCACCGCCGGCCCCCCAGACCGAGTCCGGTCAGTCCCACTCCTCTCTCCCTCTGTCTCAGGCTGCTTCTGATTCTTTTGTGGACATGTTCTAGCTATGTGACCCTCTTTCCCACAGCTAAAACACCTCCAGTTCCCTGAGCTGACAAACATTACATAAGGGAACTCATCAGCCTTCAGTTTAAGGACCAGATTGAGCTCCTCGTCTCTTTTATTAAGAACCATCAGGACCTGTCTCTTATCAGATATACAGTGTTTTAATACTGTATTCTTGGATCCTGATGATGGGAGCTTCCTCATCTCAGACACTATCTTTCCATACCTAGACAGCTCTCTCTTTAAGTCCTCATTCTCCATCATAGGAGGGACATTTGATATGGTGACTTTAGTGGCCGGTGTAGTTAAAGGAATCACTGATACGCTCATCTCATTCAAGACAATACCGGACTCCACCACTGCGTTAGCCTTCTCAATGCTACTCACAAAGATCACCACTCCCCCTCCCATCCTCGCCGCAAACATCACACTCGGGTACCCTACTAACTTCCCCACAGCCACGCTGACCTCCTCCACGGAGCAGGGGAAGCTGGGGGACACTTTAAACCCATGTTTGCGAGTCAGTTTGCGGTGGGGATCCATGCCGGCAGCTGCGCGCTGCGCGCTGCGCCACTCACACACACACCACACACACACACACACACACACAGACACACAGACGCGCCGCCCAGCGGCGGTCACAACCTCTCAAAACTCTCTAAACCCCGACAAAACACGCCAACAATAAACGACTAAACACTCATCAGACACTCATATAACTTACAACATGAAAGAAAAGTTAGTTAGAAAAGTGAAACGGTTAGTAAACTCACGCGATCCGATCTCTCTCTCTCCTCTCTCCACCGTCACCATCACATCACATAGACATAGATAGATAGATGATGGATAGATAGATAGATAGATAGATAGATAGATAGATAGATAGGTAGATAGATTGATTGATTGATTGATTGATATAGATATATATATATATATATATATATATATATATATAGATAGATAGATAGATAGATAGATTGATAGATAGATAGATAGATAGATAGATTGATAGATAGATAGATAGATAGATAGATAGATAGATAGATAGATATATAGATAGCTTGATAGATTGATAGATAGATAGATCGATCGATAGATAGATGATAGATTGATTGATAGATAGATATATCGATAGATAGATTGATAGATAGATAGATATATATATATATATATATATATATATATATATATATATATATATATATAGATAGATAGATAGATAGATAGATAGATAGATAGATAGATAGGTAGATAGATAGTTAGATAGAAAGATAGATAGATAGATAGATAGATAGATATACGATAGATAGATCGATAGAAAGATAGATAGATAGATAGATAGATAGATAGATAGATAGATAGATAGATAGATAGATAGATAGATAGATAGATAGATGATAGATAGATAGAGAGATAGATAGATAGATAGATAGATAGATGATAGATAGATAGAGAGATAGAGAGATAGATAGATAGATAGATAGATGATAGATAGATAGATGATTGATGATGATTGATTGATTGATAGATAGATAGATAGATAGATAGATAGATAGATAGATAGATAGATCGATATATTGATAGATATAAATATATAGATATATAGATATCTTGATAGATAGATAGATAGATAGATCAATATATTGATAGATAGATAGATATATTGATAGACTGCATAAAATAAATTGACCTTGCCACCGTGATGTCACCCATTGGTTTGGGGACTACGGTTTTAAAGCTGGTAGTTGGGCATTTTGCCATCATGTTTTTTTGGAACCAGTGACACAAGAGGGTGGAGTACAACTGAACGCTGATTATTGTTAAGCAAACAAAATGTTACAATTAACTTTATTAACAGAAAGTACACCATGAAAGGGTTGAATTTCAAAGACAAAAACACGGACAACATTCAAACCGGACAATGTGATAGCGAACTGTCAATCACAAGGTAGTCATGCCCTAAACCTACAATACAATACAATTAGACTTAGAGTCGCCTCCTGCTGGCCTTTAGAAAGAATACAGGTTTAAGGCACATGGGCTTCACTTTTCAGACCCGGAGGTTGACGCTTGATCATAACCTAAAGAATTGGACATATTAGAATTTTAACTAGATGATGGTGCTGAATGTATTTATTAGTATTCATTGTCTGGGAACCGTCTCAGTAAATGTTCCTCAGGCAATCCATCTAGTAGATGTTCACTGGATAAATTAAAACTTTGACCAATTGATGGTGCTAGATGAAAAGTCAGGGGATCAGCTGAGTCACTAGAATTCTTCCTCTAGGCACCATGAATGTATATACCAAAATTCATACCAATCCATCCAATAGTTGTTGAGATATCTCAGTCTGGACCAAAGTGGTGGACCAACCGCTCATAGACCCATGCCATATGGGTAGCTTAAAATGCGAGTATAGTTTGACTGACTTGTTCAGTGAACCCTTAGAGATAATAAGCCACTGAGGCTTTGTGAGTCTTGTATCCATGAAACATCTTCTACAGATTGTCAACGTGGGATGAGAAGGATTTTTATAAACAACTCCTGCCAAAAAATTATAATTGGCTCCCCCGACACAGTTTTGCCTCATCCCTCACTGTGGTACATAACACACATAACATACAGCAGCCCAATCCTACTGTATGAGCTCCACTTGTGACCGAAGACATTAATAGGCCACTGTTGGATGGGATCTGGACTCTCACTAATTGTTCTCTATCTTTGATCATGTTCCTGTACCTCCTCTGCACCCTGTCACTCTATGGTGCTACTGCACTGCAATAATTGAATTAGGTGTTTTGCACATAGCATTATATGAAAACCAAAGTTTTCATTATCACACATTTTAGCTGAGTAACTATTTGGGGAAAGAATTCAAGGCATCGGTATGGTCCAGGATGAAGTGGCTTCACAGGGAAACATTTAAACAGTCCCGTTACATGCAAAACTATTCACTTCAACTGACAAACTTTTCCATCTTCACGTCTGGATCTTCAATTTACTATTTCTCTTTTTTCTTCTCTAGGATATTCAATACCGACAACTTCTCCTTCGGCTGCCTGAGTTAGAGGGAGAAAGTTTCCATGCGGCCCCTGTGCCCGCTCTTGGCGGGACAATCCCGCTGTGGACTGAACTGTTTCCGTCTCTCCACCTCTGCTATTAGAGCATTCCCTCCTCCTCCCTTACTTTACTTTCTCCCTTTTTGTACTGTGACACAAACAGCCACTTTCCACTGCCCCAGACCTGAACCTGAATCTCTCTCTCTCTCTCTCTCTCTCTCTCTCTCTCTCTCTCTCTGTCTCTCTCTCTCTCTCTCTTAATATTAGTAATAATTTATATCTGATGACACTCAACACTAACCTTACTTGTCCAACCAAGTATAGGTATAAGATATGTGTGTGCATACCGTCGTGGACATTTATCATATAGTCTTCTTATATTTTATCTCTATAAAGTTGTTTGGCCTTACAGTCACTAACCCTGTGTTTTCTCACAGTTGTCATATGTGTCTGCTAGCATTTGACAGACAGTAGGGCACCACTTTGAACATATTGTCAGGCAATTAGCAGATGTTAACTGTTGTAATTAACATTGTGTGATGTCTCTGCGCCTTTTGTTCCCATTTGGTAGACAGAAATGTGCATTACCTGATCCTGCACATGCAATTCTACTGTATAAATGACTTGTGTTTCTGTATACTCAGCGTCAGATACTTGTTGCCCACCAGCTGCAGGTTATCTGTCCTTTGAGCTGAAAACGATTTGACGATACCACCACACATACCTGTGTGAGAGGCTTTGTGTATGTGCATGTTTGCATGTGTATGCCTGTGTGTCACACATTAAGTACTTTGACCATAAAGGCCAGGCAGTTTACTGGCCAAACCATTAACCAGAATGTGACTTCTGCAAATCTGAAAAATAAAATAATAAAATAATAAAATAATTTTTCACAAAGAGCAATTTTACAAAGTATTGACAGCAGCAGAACTCTGACAGGCTTTTGCCCCAGTCATTTGAAAAGCAATAAAACCACATTAATCGGGTTTGTATTCTTATGGAAACAAGTGAAATTAGATAATGTAGTTAACTTTTATTTTCCATCAAAGAGCCCAACTGTGTGCATTAACAAACAGGCTTGAATCGCATCTATAAATGGCAAAGTTGGAGTGAGACCGGACTTTTGGCTGAAGATTGCATCAGTTCATGTTGCTGGCCCCCTCCACTCCCCTTAGACCCGGCCTTGGTCTGCACTGACTGCTTAACATTGGCACCCTGACGGAGGTAAGGAGCGCAGCTACTGCTACTGCTCCCACAGCAAGCTCCAGGTCTGGGGCCAAGGTAGTATAAGGGTCATAAGAACGTGGAAATCAACCTTACTCACATAACTCACATACAACCACTGTATACAAAAGGTATATAAGTGATGGATAATGTATCGTACACTGAAATAATAACACATTTTTCGGTTAAGCAAAATATCAAGTAGAATATTAAGGCTATTACAAATAGATATACACAAAGGCCCGCTCTACAAAACAGGGTTTCAAAATTAGGTAAAAATGCAAGAGCTCGGCGCCCCAGGAGCCCAGGGGTTTATAGTGCCAACCATTAACCACAACATCGCCACTTCAAATCCAGTCAGGCTTGTTGGGTGGCGTTTTCTTATCTCTCTCTCGTCAATTCTTCGTCACGTTCAGTTGTATTTAGGCCTTTTTTATTATACATTATCTATATAGATCCATTAATAAAAGTTCCATATATTCATTGCCACACAGTGAACCTGGGGCATTCAGGGCCGCTGAGTCGTGGGGCGTTAAGGCAGTTGCTCAATTTACCCAGTTGATAATCCAACCTTGTAGCAAATTCATGGTTTATGAAAGAAAGGCAATATTTTTTTTTTTTTTTTTTTTGCTGATCCAGGGATTTGAACCAGCAACCATTAAGTATTAATCCTCTACTCTAACGTCATGCATAAATGATAACAAAGTATTACTGGAACAGATTTTTACCACTATTACGGTCTGTACTCTCTTTATGTATGAGGATTAATGGATTTTAGAGTTATAGAGTATTCAATACAACTTAATAATTTATTTTATTGAATAATCTAATGTTTTAATGCATTATATGCAGTGGCACATTACAGTAGTTTTGAAAGTATACTCTACGCTGTCAGGTTAACCAGTTCCAGAGCAACACACAAGTAAAAAACTGATGAACGGATGTCAGTGAACTGTTCTTTTTCTTTAGGGAAAAAACTCAACTGAAACACAGTAGGGATGACAGGAAACTGACGGTGTGATAAATATCTGTGCCAACTGGTAGACATTTCAACAACTGCATAATAATCAACTGCCTAACTGCCCTCCAGCACTGTCCACACACACATACACACACTCCGTGGTATCATATGGATGGAAACTTCCCTCCTGGCATAGTGTGGGCTGTCAGTGTGGTCCATTTCCTGCCAGGTCTGAACCGGCTGAGCCAGGGACTCATGTTCCACTCAGGGGTCCTTTAATAAATCTTACCCCCACCGCGGGCACATCATAGTGGCTGTGAGGTCAGACGCTGGGGCAAAGGGTCTGAATGAGAGATGGGACGATGTCTCCCTCTGCTGCTGTCTCATTATATGTGCCCTGAGAAAATACTTATAGCAGTGACATTCCCAAAACCCATTCTTAATAATAAAGTTTACTCTGCTGTTATCTAAGCAAGAGATCAAAGCAGTCGTTCCAAATACAAAATATGTATTATTACTCTTTTTATTTTATTTTAATTTACTTTACTGATTTTCTGATCCACAACTGATAATTGTCAATTGAATATTTTGCATACTAAAAGGGACTCCGATAGTTTCATTATCACAATCTAAATGTCTATTTATGGATATTTACCTCTCCATCAAACTGTAATGAATGTACACAGAATGTGCTCATGTATAAATGTGGGTTTTTTTCATGTGATGAAAGAAAATATTCTTAAATATAGTTTGTGCAAATGTGTAAAATATTTTTTGTTTGTGAGCTTTTCTCAAATAGTAACATTGAGATTACATTGAAATTGCAGAAAGAATATTGAAAATGTGCCAACAGAAAATATCATAAGAGATGAGATCTATGCGTCCACCACACAAATTTGACAAAATGTGGAGGAATTAATGGGTTTATGAAACATTCAGCAAATGTAACTCGCCTTCACTGCAAAATAAACAGTATGGTCTTTAATAACAAAACACATTCTCACTTTATGCAACTAACTGTTTATTGTGTGTACTGTTAAGAATGAAATCCTCTGTATAATTGGTAGCAGATATTAAAAATATTCTGATAAAAACGTAATGCAAAGACTCATGTGCTATAATATAGGATTACTTAACAAATTCCAGTGACGTGACTTGAATCTAAACACGTCTAATTTAGGCTACTTCCAGTGCACCTTGAATTCGTATTTAAATATGCAGGTAGGCCTAAATATTTAGGACTACTTCCATGCTGCAGATTTGAGAAGTTTTCTTCAAGGACATGGACCACTTCCAGTACGCCTACGCTGTGCAAGTGACCCCGGAAGTACATACATGCACGTGTCTCATTTGACAACCTTGAAAAGACTACAAACAACTACCTGACAGTTTATGTATCAAAACTGAAACAGTGATGCCAGTAACAAGACTACTGTAAGTGTCGAGTTTTTATATCCTGATTTCTAGGCGCACATACGCTCCAGCAGGAGATTTAACCTTTGTTAGTCTGGCAGATTGGTAAACTAGCAAACCCAGCTAACGTTAGCATGTCTCCGCCTTTTTCCAGCTGGCCTAAGAGTCTGAATGCAACTTTTGTATTCATTTTACACATATCTGTGTGCTTTAATCTGTTATGTATGTATGGATGTATGTATGTATGTATGTGCTCACTGTGAATCGTAGATTATGTTACGCAACAAGAACATATCCAGCATTAGCCAGCTATGCTAAAAACAAACCTCCGTTAACATGCTGCTCGGCCGCAGTACCTAGGAGGGTTACCATGACACCCAGGTCGTTGTATTGGTCCTTAGAGAAGTACCTCACCCGTGTCTACACTCACGCGCTGCATCGGGACAATAATGTCATTGTAAATCATCCAGTCATGTTTGACTTCAACATTATTTGATTTGATTCCACAGATTGTAAATAAATGTCTGCTTTGATAATATTTTATATTCTTTTGCAATATCTTTGGAGAATGTATAAAATAGTAGCCTACTGCTTAGCAGGCTCGACACAGGGTTAAAGGATAACTCCTGTTTATAATGACTTTTTTTGTAGTTATGACTAACATTTCTTATGGTAATGATAACATTGTACTCATCAAATTAATTGCTTACATCTGGGAACGCTGCAGCATTGCTACAGTGAAGTATGACAGGCGGGCAACTAACAAGTGCAGTTAGACAATCCGACAGGATATAAACAAGCAAATAGTGGACCCCACTTAATCTAAACCACTTCATTTGGGAGAAAAACTGAAAGTATATGTATCTATAGTAATGTTGGTGACTCTATGTTGTAACTGTTTGCAGGCAGGTTTATGTCATTCTCCTCTGGCCAGGAATGGCTCAGCATCTTTGAATTAGTAAACTTTTAGGGACATTGTTTTTCTTTCAGATTGTTCCTTGTTAAACAATTTGTAAGTAAAGTCTGTTATGGTCTGTCTACCAACACATTTTGTGCCATTTTCAAGTGAGCTGTGCACAAAAAGCTCTGCTAAACCAGTACGCTTCCTGCCCAGCATCGAATAGCAGACGGGAAAGGTTTTTGACCAGCTGGTGAACATAGTGGAGCATTTAGCAGCTTAAGAGCCAAATATTTCAATACGTCATTACATACATCACAACAAGGCACAGCGTGTGCTTTGTGTGATTTAATGGTAAACCACAAACAGTGATCACATCCTTTGGGTGCTCATTACACAGCTCGTTTTTGAAACAGATCTTTTTTTCTTTCTTTCTTTCTTTTTTCTCTCCTTTTATCAACTTCGGACAACAATTGGTTTAAGCAAATGAAACAAAAAATGCACCACATGATCCTACATGATTACTCAGTTGCTAGTGTGATTCCAGGAAATACTACAGGATGTCTGGGAATGATACTGTAGATGATAAGAGTCTTCCTCTCTCATCAGATACCCTCTCTACCAGCTGGGAAACCCTCAGCTGAGGATCTTCAGACCCAATTGGTTCCTTACTCTGATGAGGCCGGGAAAAGAGCAGCCTCCAGACACTGTCCAGTTTCGTATCCCAATGGAGTAAGTCTTTGCTTACAAATCTTCCCTGTCGTTGTGCAGGGATGCATTAAAGGAAATACAAAGGCTGAGCAATGAAAAGGATTACTATTAGTAATGGCAATTGGGAGCCGGTTCATGTTTACAAGTGATCTTAGGTTTATTGTTGTTACTGCTTGCCATTAAATTTACTTTTTAAAAAAAGCTTAAAAGTGAGTAATATATTCACTTTTTCATTAACTGATGTTTTTGTTTATAAAAGTGAAACATTCCCACCACATTTTCTCATGATTTAAATGATAAATGATTTTATTATTTTTATATACAAAAGAAAAGCTAAGATAAATGTGGCTAGTGTGTGTGCCCAGAATCTTTTTCAAATTCAAAGATAAAAAGGTGGACACTGATGCCAACTTTCTTTTTTTTTGTTGGGCTTTTCATGCCTTTTATGATAGTGAAGTGCAGATTGTGAAAGGGGGAGGGAGAGAGAGCGAGAAGGGGAACGGCATACAGCAGATGGTTTGCAGATTGTATTAGTCGGTCTGCAATCAGTAGTGCTTTCTACCATTAAAAATGTGTTTGTGACACAAGTGAGGTAACATAATGATGTGCTTGTAGGTAAGTTTACTGTGACTGAAAGTTGTCATTTTGGTATTCTGATGCCAATATTTTGACCGCATGTCTCCAAGATGCACATTTAGTATATTGCTCGTTTGTTATATACTACTACTACTACTACTACTACTACTACTACTACTACTACTACTACTACTACTACTACTGTAATGATATGGAAACAAGTAAGGAGTTATGTGTTGATGTACATGTATAGAAGGGACCATAAATAATGTCATCATTATGCCTAATCTACTTTATTTAAAATGTTTTATTACTTTGCCTTAGAAATTCACTTGAAAATGACCACTATCTGCTTCTAATAACCCCTGTCCTTGATTTATAATGTACAGTTTTTCAGACCAAATTTTGCAGACATTTCTTATTATTTCTTCTCATTTCTATTTATAATGTCCATTGTTATTAATTATTACCTATTACACATGTCATATCTGATGTGATACATCTGATCTAATGCAATGTTATGTTCATAGACCGTTCCATTTGTATTATCCTTTCTCCAGTCTCCATAGAACCATACAATAACTACTACAGTACATCTGTTCCTCTGAAACAGCTACTGCTCATTATCATAGCTACTTATAGTTTGAAGCTTATGAATTGTTTCAAAGGTGAATTTGTAGACCTGCATCAGTTCAAATGCTAACGGCTTACTTACACATATTTGTCGTCTTAGCAGTCGTCTTCTTAAAGTTCAGGCTTCTCGGCATCAGAGCAGCATTGTACAGCTGGTATTGATTCAGCACCACATGTTTTCAGCAGGCTGGATGATAATTATCACAGGGACCCGAACCTGGATTCTTGAGGATGAAGTGGCTCCACCAACCCTTAAAGCAAAATTTATAGTGCTTCTTAAGCATAAACTTATAACAAGCTTACGCCGTGCATGGGCTGTAAATTTTACTATTATGAGACTACAAAATCAGTTATTTTATTTGGCATCAAAGTTATTTTTTGATAAAAGTCATTACTCTTGTTGGGGTATAGTAGTAGTTAAGTGACATTCAGAACTATTATATAATGGACATATGTTTTGCGTTTTAGGCTGCAGTCATTTGTTTTTAATGGCACTGTAGCGGTCTTGGACCAGTGTTGTGCAGTTATATAGAGTTGGGCTTCATGGCCACCAGGTGGCATAACAGCCTTAAGAACAGAAATCTGTTCCTCAGTCCCCAACAGTATAGACAGCTCTTACCATCCTATGGCTGTCTTCAATGAGCTTGCAAGGATGACTTGCAAAAGCATTACATGGGCGGTAGGGTGTGAGGTAAGGTCAAAGTGCTTTTATTTGGCTTTACAGTGGAGGTCTGGGCCGTGTTGTAGACAGCTATACATCAAACAAAGAGGAACCACTAATAATATCTACACAGAATGAAAGCAAAATGTTCATGTTCTTCAAAATTCATGTCCAATGAATACCACTTTATGTAATACCACTTTACAGTCCCTTAATTTTGCACATGAATGCTCTTTTTCTATATATACTGTGTGTGTGTGTATATATATATATATATATATATATATGTATGTGTGTGTGTATATATATGTATAATATATATATAATATATAATATATATATAATTTCTATCTTGAACCAGCCTGGCTATTCTCTTCTGACCTCTTCCATCAAGAAAGCATTGATAACTGCTACTCACTGGATATTTTGTCATTGTTGGACAATTTTCTGTTAACTCTAGAGATGGTTCTGCGTTTATATCCCGGTAGATCAGTTTTTGAAATACTCAAACCACCCTGTCTATCTATCTTGAGCATGTCTACATGCATACATGCTTTGAGTTGCTGCCACATGATTGGCAGATTAGATATTTGCTTTAGATAGATTGCTACAGTTATTGTTTAATGACGTCAGGGCCGTCTCGTCTTAGTCATGGAGACAGAGTTCTAGTACGAACATATTTAGTCATATTTTTCGTTAACAAAATGAACACTGATTTGGACATCACGTATTCTGTCATAAAACGCAACAGGAGGTCCTTACTAGTAAGCACTTAGTAGTGATGAGCTGATTTTGACTACCTTCATGAGACAAGGTCACTGAGATTAGCAGTGCTCCTCAGGCTATGTGAGGGCCAGAGCCCACACTGGGGAGAAAAATTGAAGTTTGAGGCAGATCATCTATGTGTCTCTGGTGGGGTTTAGACCATAATCTGTTCATCCAGGTGCCTGGCCTCCCACTCTGATTCTTGCCTCTTCTCTGCCAAACTCCTAGGGTGCTTATGTAATTGTGTGTGTGTGTCTGTGTGCGCGCTTGTCAGTGTGGGTTAGTCAGTTTTGGAAAATGGTGTGTGTCTTTGTGTATATATGCACAAAAGTGGGTAAGTGCAGGGTGCGTGTGTGTTTATAAGGGTGTGTAAGGGTTTTTTCCTTGCAGTCTTTGATGCCTGGGAGAGGTGCATGGCTGATTGATATGCTGCTGGGGCCTCAGTGTGTGCTTGCAACACTGTTATTTTTTACTTTTCATACACACAATGTAGTAAATGGACACACATGGAGAGACAATGACACAAACCAAATATCACTCCCACTCCTGGCTTCAGTTCAATTGATGAGTCGGAGTCATTATTGCAGTGAAAGCTGTTGTAGTTATGACTCTCGAGGGTAGGCAGTGTTGGCCTTTGGTAAGTAGTAGTGGCGAGCAGCCATTAATGAGAAGTGGTAATGTTGGCGTTCTCAGGGCAATAACACAAGGTGACCTTTATCTCGGTGACACCTGGGAGCTCGATATCTATGTACCGGTAGTTTTCTTGCTTGTTTGCTTGCTATCATCTGCGCATGTCTTTCTCTGTCCCACCCTGGGCTCTGCTGTTTATTGTGCTTTTCTTAAACCCTTTGCAACACATCCAAAACCAATCCCTCTTTGGCACTTTTTGTTTGAGACACCTGGACTGTGTTCTCTCATAATTCTCTCTCTACCTGCTGGAGGCACATATTTGTTTGTCTTTTTGATTGTTCTCAAACCTTTTGTGCTATGTTAGTATTTCCTCTCCGCTCTAGAAGGAACATCATCAAATTTCTGGGTTTACACACACACCTCTTGTGCCTCACCTGGCATGGCTAGAGGCCAGTGCTGAGCGCACACACACACACACACACACACACACACACACACACACACACACACACACACACACACACACACACACACACACACACACACACACACACACACACAGAAAGAACGTTGTGTTCAGTCTACTACTCAGCCACATTTCATGCTACTATGCTGTCTAATGACTATGAAACCAGATCATGCTGAGGTTTCTAACTATAATCAGACACGAGCTACACAGCACCTCACATTGTCTCTCTACTCTGACTAATGTTCAGTACTTGTTGGAGCCAACAATGTTATGATCGCCATGATAATCACAAGTTTCTGTTTGCCCGTTCCACTTCAAAAAACGCATGACTCAAGTTGGAAAGTGGGTTATTTTTCACACTAGTTAACCCCCCTTTATGTCATAGGAAGTCATTTAGCGAGCCAGTAGAGGAGTGTAACTAACTGTCAAGTCTTTACTGACCCGTCTCTGTAAGGAGTTTAGTGACTCCTGATGACCTGTTCTTTGATCTATTTCTGTTCTATTGTCAGACCAAAACCCGAACAATAAATCTAATCCTTCACACGCTGCTCTCATACTCTCAACTTCTCTTCTCTCCCTAAGTCTCAGGTTCCTCAATGGCTTTCCCTCTAAACAAAGTCTGCTATTATGATCTTGATACTTAGTGTTGAGCAACTTCTGTGCATGTATTGTCTCTGTAGATGGGAGGGTTAAAGTAGTGAGTGTGCATATCTCGACCCAAACCTGACAATGGGGCAGGCTGACAATGAGGAGCGGCTTTCTTGTGCTTTTCATCTGCACAGAAAACAGCTCTCTTGTTTCTGTGTGTGTGTGTGTGTGTGTGTGTGTGTGTGTGTGTGTGTGTGTGTGTGTGTGTGTGTGTGTGTGTGTGTGTGTGTGTGTGTGTGTGTGTGTGTGTGTGTGTGTGTGTGTGTGTGTGTGTGAGAGAGATCACACAACATTAACATGGCAGAGGGACAATTCGTCATCAGCCAGTGATGTTAAAGGTTTACCCATGTAAGCTGTTCCTCTTTGCTAATGCATTCTTCCTGTTTGGCATGTATGCCATCATTATATTTTTTACTTAAACAATTACCTCATTTTGTTGTATTAGCTAATACAAGGGCAGTTCAAACAGAAAATTCAGCACGTCAGCAAATTATAAAAACAACACCTGTGTCAGCCTTAAAGGGACAGGAGTCGGGTTGTATGAGATACTTTTCCATAGTCGGTGTATTATCCACAGTAGATGGTGGTTGGCACGCCCTAAATTTGGAGAAACAGACAGGAGTACGGGCACGGGAATAAAGCAATGTACTGCTATGGAGGGGGGCAGCAACCAAATGTACTTTAGCCACCTAAAAAAAATCAATATCAGTTTGTGTACACTGTAGAAGGCAATTAAAATGTGAACATTTGACAAAGTGTGTTTTTATTTCTGTAAAAAAAATAAAAAGCCAAACGACAGTGGGGGTAGTGGGCAATTAATGTATACCCGAACACCATGTAACTCTGACTACTTTGACCAGCCTAAGAAGTACCCCATTCAACCCCACTTCAAAATATCTGAACTATTCCTTTAATAGAGTTTTGACAGTCACCATTTTTAAAATAAATGTTTTTTCGGGGCAACGAAAGGCTACTTGCATACAGGAAAAAGAGGCCATATAGTTGATGACGTGTTGAAGGATTGAGGTTCCTCCAAACTGCAGTAAGCGCCTGTCGCCTGCATCTCTGCATCACCTCTATGTGTGGCTGCATCCTCTTCTTTTCCATTCCCTTGTAATACTTAAAGTTGATCTGCCAACCAAAAAGGCCCCATAAAAAGACCAAATGTAGATGCAGCCCAGTTTCTATCAAACAAGGAACCACATTAAAAGCTTTCCAGTGGTTTGCCAAGTCAAGTTGCTAAAACAAGCAACCTTTCCAAGGAGGATTCATGGTAGCCACAAGAAGCATGATGGTCACTGAATCATCCCTATGCAAAGTAATGTTCATCCAAAAACAAGAATGACATGACAACAGCAACACCCCCATTCTTTGGATCAAATGTTTTTATAGCACTACTAATTTACAAGGACTGTGGCACGGCATTCAGTTTATACAGTAGAGTACACACACCATTTTTTAAACATGACTCACCATGATGACCACTAATCCTACCCAAAGATGAAACTGAACTACCAGATTAACATAGTTTTTCACATAACATTTATTCAGTTACCCACGTTCCCACCACTAAACCAACTGTTTGTTGTTAACCTGATAAAAGGGTCTATTGGTATGTCTTCCCATACTAAATTATAGGTAATTATGGCAGCAATACGAGTACAGCAATAGTGCTAACGTGTTTCTACATACATATTTGAATACGTATAATAATATATATATACGTACGGATAATGTGCACTGGTGAAGAATTTGATATAGCCATAGTTGAGTTTACTAAAGTATTTCGCAATTACGCTGTCTTAAAATGGGACAATGACTGACCTCTTCATATTTTTTACATTAATTTACTATCCAGTTTTGTACCTATTAAAAAAATAAATAAAGGTTTAGTCTCATGTTCAGTAGTAACTTCTATATAGAGTCTGTTTTGAGACTTTGCAATACCTTGTTGCTGATTTATTTTCTTATACGATTTTCTGGCTTCTTCACCTTTTATTTGATAGTTCACCATTAAAAATACACGAGAAACGTGGAGAGAGAGGGGAATGACATGCAACAAATGTACTCGGGTACTCAGGTTTCATGGTACGTCCTAGACCACTAGGACATCCCAATTTCTTTTTTTCTTTAACATCAGTTACAAAAAAAGGTTTTCATCCTCTACAAATAATATTTAGCCATAATAATCATAATCTGTTAAACCTTAGTGTTTTAGTCAATCTTGTGTATTATTTCTGGGTGAAGATCATTGTGAGTGGATGGCTGTATAGGACATCCTTTATTTACAATATAAAGGTGTGCAGGTGAACCCTTTCACCTGGCAGATGTTCTTTTAGCACCAGCACATTAATAGAAAAGTAGCATGCAGTAGTCACTGAGCTGTCAGGATGAGGATTCACTATCCTTATTGTCAAAGACTGTCAAAGCTGCCTCTGTCCTGTCTTGCACTACACCAAATGTGCCCTTTCACCTACTTTTCTCTTATGCTTTTGGGGCACAGGTGTAAATGGTTGCCTTAAACTACTGTAACTGATACTCACAATCTCCTGGGCTTAGTGTGAGTTAGCCCATATTTGAGAATAGGAAATATCCAGGAGCATGAGGATTCATTGCTGAGGAAGGATTACATTTAGGAGAAGCTAAAAGCGGTGTGCGGGTTAATCTGCAAATTGACAAATCTGCTGTATCGTCACACAAAGGCATCAATTTGACCGTTTCTTCATCCATGCTTGCATCCCTTCAGAGACCTGTTTCTTTTAGCACTACTTGATATCAGATTGTAGGTCTTATATCTCCCCTCTACATGTCCTTTCTAACAATGTAGAACATTATAACTTTTTGAATTGTTTTCTGACAATGATGCCAGTGTGCCTGTTTTAAACCTACTCGGCAACAACGGACCATAATTGAGCCTAATCCGTCGCCTGCGTCATTTGAAGCCTTTCTAAGTTTTGTGTTCGGAGTTCTTTCATCATCTTGGGCGAGGAATCTTTGTAGCATGCATGTTTGCGTATAAATATATACCAGTTGCTGAGGAACGATGCCTTTAGCCCTGGCAGTTGCTGGAGGCAGGTTTTTCATTCTTCATGTGAGGCAGAGGTGTTAAAGGTTAGTGGGATGACGATCAGATGCTGCCAGCATCACTATTGAAGACACCACGCCCTTTGTCTAAGTTTAGCCTTGTTTATGTACACGCTTAACTTGACATTTTCTCCTCAGATTTCAGCCCAAGGCTTTATCTCAGATTGGATTCCAGTTTTTGCTGAAATGATCATTTGTCATGTATTGACTCAGGTCAGAGAAAAACAGCTATCTAATGTAACCCTTGCAAATCTAGTGTTTAGTAATGTTCTGCATGAAAAGAAAATAAGAAATGACCAAAATCTTCATTCACGTTAGAGGAGAAAAGAAAAAAGAAGAGACGAGAAAAGAAAAAGGTAGGATGTGGTTGACTGAATATGATAAAATCTAACAAGAACATTTGCCACAGGACTTAGACTTGGACAAAAAAGTAAAGAAATAGCTGACAAAATGAACACTAGTGCAGAGTATCAGACATGGTTTCATATATGCTATTTCTCCGTTTGCAGTGACTGGATAATGTGAGTGGTGAAAGCAGTAGGATTTAGATTCCCCATTAATCAGGATCAGTGTTTCGTCTGCTAAATGATCCAGAGGAGACCTCGCAGTCCCCAAGCCACTTTTCTCTCTTCCAGTTCCCCGCCCTTGCTTTCTAGGAAAACCCGTCTCTCAGCGCTATCACTCTCTCTTTCTTCCTCTCTTGATCTCAAGTACCCCCGGTCAGTCCGCTCTGCTTCACTGCCCTCCAGAACACACACTGTGAGATGGGGGTTATGGGGGAAGGCGGATGCAAATGGAGCAGAAAGGCGCATCTGAATGCCACATCAGAAACCTATTTCTCTCCTCTCGACTGGGTAAAGGGAGACAAATAGGCCTAAAGGGGCCTTAATACGTTTGTTTACATCTTTCTTCTCACAATGATGCAGAAACTCCTCCACCCTAACGCCCCCAGTGATCCTGGACAAGTACTAGGTCTGAGAAGGATAGCTCAGTGAGTGCTTATTTCTTTTCTCGTCTCTCAAAAGGAGCTGCCCAATGTTGGTGTTTGGTAGAAAACACTACCTACTCGAGAGTAACCACATCAAACCATCCTGCTTCTGTAATGGTGGAATCAAATGTGGAAATAGTTACTCAATTATCGTAAATGTAAGCTTACCTCTCTTGATAAATACAACTGAGCATGTTGAATGGAAGTGGTCTAGGTCAACTTTAGTGCCAAAATAGAGCGTATTATAGAGGAGAAGGCAATTGTTTGTACAGCATGGAAACATATATTACATCATTCTAAGGTACAAAGAGTCTTTGTCTTCACAGATGGGATTTTCTCATGCAAATGTTTGCTTCACCTAATATTGCTGAAGCTCAAGGTATTGTGCTGTTTCCTCTATTAAAAGAAGGGGGTAATATTACATTATCCTGTGCTATCAAAGAAAAATATGAGGTGATAGAAGACGCCATATCCGAGGCACTCATGTCAGACCGCAGTGTCGCTATTAAGCACTTTATCAGACGCATTTGGGAAGTGCTCTCTACCAGGCTAATCTAATTGGCTAGATTGATTAGCAGTTAAAAGCCTTTCTTCCTCTTGTCGGAGCAATCCTTTCCAAATGCTGCCCAGTCGTCTAGCTTTAGCTGGACTGGCCCACCGGATCAGTTGGTGCCAGGCTCACTTCCTGTGTAGGATTTCACCGGGCGCGATCAATACATGCAGACAGCTAATTGGATGAACACTGACACTCACATTTCTCTTCTCTCCACTTTATGGTCCAGCTGAATATGGGTTTAGAGGGGAGTGTTCTGTCAGTTACAGTAGATAATATAACCACAGAGTTTATGGGAATGCAGTGTGGAAATAGGCTGTATCATTTCTATGTCTGTTTCAATTAAGTGAATGTGGTGTTATATGATGGACAGTGATCGCATGCAACCCTGCAAGTGCAACCTCAGACATCTTCCCTCCGTCCCTTACCGTCTGACACACTAAAATTAGTCCTTACCCCATGCGAACACTGATGCTGGATGCCTTGTTTAACACCCTGTTCTTCTCTCCCTCCTTCTCCCTCCCTATGTGTGTGTGTTTTTCTCTTTCCGGTCTGTTCTGGACATGCCTGGACAGAATGACCAAGTATGACATTAAGAACTACCTGGAGAAGATCTATAACGTCCCTGTAGGAGCAGTCCGCACCAGGATACAGTTTGGTGAGTGTCTTTACTGCTTTGCACAAGCACATACAGAGAGCTATTACACTTACACAACTTGGAGTGGTTGACACTATCTCCATGAAATATTTATAGTTCCCATTTCTGACTGTTTGTTTCAGATCAAGTCCACAACTTCTAGCTTGCATGACATTTTTAGGTAGATAAGAGATTCATTAGTGAGAGTTACCCAAGCACTTTCCAGATACTTGTAGACGGTCCTAAATTAACATGTAGTATTGTTATCATACTCTCTGAGTACTACATGTTGAGACACACACAGCAACTGTAAAGATATGTTAATTCTGTTCAATTCAACCCAATTGCATTCACCCCTGTAAGAGCAGTTGTAGTTTTGGTTCTCTCAGGCCCCTGATAGGTCTGTGCTAGGTTATGGATTTGGCTTCAGCTTTGTTTCCAGTATAGAACATATTTTATTTACAGTAAGTGGACTGTGTATGACGAGTGCTGGAGAATAAAAAAATAAAAGAAATACACAATGCAGACATTATTGCCTAAGTCACTGACCTTATGACGTGGAAAGCTCGTGGTGGAAGAAAATTACAAACACCATGACTGTACATCTATGTGTAAAGACATGGAGTCCATCCAAATTGTTGTGAGAGTACATTAAGGTGGTGATGAAAACACTTGATTCACACACGCACACCGTGTAGTAAACTCTGCCTTTGCACTGTAAAGTATATAAATAGTTTATTTGATAAAATAAATAAATTTGACTTCAAATTCATGCAATAAATAGTTATCATCCAATACATTTACATGTAAGTCATATTGTGTTGAAACAATTGTATACAATACAAGGATATACAAGACTACTCACTACAGCCCAACATTGATGTGAAATAACTGGCAATGTGTACAGCTCCGTGTGTAATTAACATGTGTTTCTGAAGTATCAAACATTCACTATCCGTAGGCATGAACAATATCACTAAATAACTTATAAGGAGCTGTGGTCAACTTGAATTCATGTTACTGTGGATTCACAGCAGAAAATAGTATCAAAGCATCAATTGAAACTTGTCAAACTGCTCCTGCAGATATCCATCCGCATGCTAACGTATAACATGTTACATACAACAAGAAATAACATTTATTTTTTCAAATTAACACTTGAAATGATGAAGGCACTTGCAAATAATTTCGTAATTTCACAAAAATATCAATGAATACAATTGTATAAGCATTATTGTTGTCATGTGGACATATTCCTTATTTATTTTGTTATTTGTTTTTATTCACTCACAGTTTTTTTTTTATTGGAAATTTGCAATACAAAGTTTAGATGGAAGTAAAGATTTTAGGAACTGCACTGTTTTGAAACAATTGAGTTATTGGTGTGTAAATCTTCTGGACCAAATGCGAGGCTTTAATATTTTTGTTCAAATGAAAATCATTTAATATCCTAAAGGCTTTATCCAGCCCAATAGCTTTTTTAATAAGTTGACAAGTTTGTCAATTTTATTTTGGTTATTGGTGTATGGAATTCGCAGAAAGATTATTCTTTCATTGGAAGGATACAGTATTCACATGTATTCTGTTTTGGAGACTTTAAGTCGTGGTTAGTGATGATTAGCAATTTCAGCTCGCGATGTAGACATCTTCCCATTGACATGCAGCAGCGGGAGTGTTTTCCAGCGGCTAGTTGCGGTAGTGGTTAGCGTGCCTGGCTCTCCTTTCCCCCAACACACACAGCTGCTTATCTTACAATCTGCTGCTGCAGCATTCCAGCCTCCAGCTGTCCCAGGACACCCCACGCTCCCTCCACACAAACACATACTATTCACTTACAAACTTGCAGCTTCATGGCCTTAAGTGCCCCATCTTCTCCACACACATCCCAACCCTAAAGCCCCCCTCTGCCCTCTTGTCAAGGATGATCCTAGAGCCAACAGTGTTATATTATAATTATTAATAATCCGCTTGACTTTTTATCGGGGGAGGAAACTGCTGGCGGAAGAAACTGCTTAAGTTTGCATGGCCTGATTTGGGGGCTCCCTACAAGTCGAGGGATTTGCAAGTTCATGGTTGAACATAAGTAGACGACATATGGGTGGCTTAAAGTTGGAGAGACACTGATGGATGTGCTGATAAAAAGAGGCACGCGCTCTCTCTGTGCCTGAAGGGCCATGAGGAGCCCCCTCTACCTCTGGAGGAGAGAGAGAGGGAGGAGGAGAGCGGCGCCTAGCTTAGCCTAGCCTACAGTTTGGAGGACCCATTAACACTGTTTATTAGGCCTGTGTCATTAAAAGCTAGAGGAAAGGGAAAGCCCCTCGGGAGGGTGGGTGGAATGAAAGCATTGAACTGTGGGTGGACAGAGAAGAAAGGGCCGCTCAGGGCCCCCGTTGATCCAGAGGTGCGTCAGAGAAGGTATCCCTGTCTGCGTCAGGAGTTCCACTCCATTGGCAGCATAAAGACGGCAACAGGCTGAGGAGAGCGAGGGGCGCAAACGACCCTTTCTTCCCTCCATGGGCGGCAGGGGTATTTTGGAACGAGTTGCCATGGTTACCCCTCCGGCCTGGGATTTGTAACGTGATAGCTGGCTGCCAAACCGCAATCTCAAAGTGGGAGAAAATTTGCGAGTGTTGCATGAAAGCTCTGTCTGTGTGTCTGTATGTGTTAGGAAAAGGCTATGTGAATTAAGAGAGACACTTTGTACCTTTTCAAGGTGTGTGGGTGTGGGTGGCAGTGCCTCTTGTATGTTGTATGGGGGACAGGTCAGTGTCTTACCTCTTTCAAAGATTGTATAATTTCCCTGTGGATTTCCTCAACACACACACACCCACCCACACAGGGGCCTCCAGTTAGCCAGGGGGGCTAGAGGGAGGTGTTTTTCAACCCTGTTCAGGGCTTTCCCTGAGCAGTGGGCTGCCTGGCTAGTGATTACTAGACTAGACCCTTCACACACACACACACACACACACACACACACACACACACACACACACACACACACACACACACACACACACACACACACTTGGAGAGGTCTGACAGGAGAGAGGATGATGTCATCATCTTCATCTGGGGAAGAGGTTAACTTGCCTTCCATAGTCAACAAGATCAGGCTCTGCTTTACTAAACGTACACACAAATTATTTCCTGAACAAAATGTCTGTTGTTCAGATAGGAATGAAACATAATGACATAAACGATCAAATGTTTGCCATTGTTGCTTGAAAAATGTGTTATAAAATAGTTGACATTTCATCAATTAATCAACTAATTGTTGTGGCTCTGATGGTGATAATCATTTCAACAATGTTCATAGATGTAAAAAAATCGTATTGTCTCATCCAGTGAATTAAATACCTTTTTTCAAATTGAGGTACTTCATTACATTATTGTAAAAACACTAAAGCAGTCCTGCTCACTTATTTGCAAACATTTTAAGGAAAGTTACCTCGGTAGAAGCAGTATAGCAAAGTCTTCACGGTATATCGTCATATTGCCGTACCCTATGCTCACCATATTCAGTAATGTCACAACCATCAGTCATGTCGCAGTGTCTGCCGTCTCACAAGCAGAACTTGCTCATTTGTAGTCAATCCTGTTTACCAACAAATACAATAACTGCTGTTCTTTGTGTCTCAGGCTCCAACAAGAAGAGGGATTATCGAAGCCAGAAGGTCAAGAAGCCCGACTATAAAGTAGCCTACGTTCAGCTGGTGAGAAGACACACACACACACACACACACACACACACACACACACACACACACACACACGCACCCAGCCCTCTGTGCTTTTTCTTATTGTGGGGGCTGCATTATGTCATGGGCTATTTTTGAGGGGGACTCGCCAAGTGAGAGAGGTGAGACGGGTTAGTTGATGTCCCCCCATAGAGCCCTTAAGGAGCAGGCAGCCTTTGAAGGTGAGAAAAATGAACAACAGTGTGAACACATTTGTGCAAAGTTTAACAAGCACTGTTCCTTTACCTGCCATTTCAAATGTTCTCATGAAAAAAGCCTCTCGCACACATATGTGCGTACATGCACATAAACCTCGCAGCCCTACCTTGCATCTCTCTCCTGTGTGGTTCACACACTCTGGCTGCCCTCTTGAAAGCTGCAGTCTGGGTTCTTGCAGGGCCTTAGGGTAAAAGGTCGTCTTTGGTTACATGCCAGACTTATTACAGGAAATATTGCGATATGTTTATCATCTGGTGTAACTCTCCTTCCTGTGCTTATGAGCCATAGAAAGAATGTGAGCAATCATATGCACTGTGCGTGTGTGCGTGTGCGTGTGCGTGTGCGTGTGCGTGTGCGTGTGTGTGTGTGTGTGTGTGTGTGTGCGTGTGCGTGTGTGCGTGTGCGTGTGAGTGAAGGGACACTCCCAATGGTGGCGTGTCAGCCCAGACTCCCTCATTGCATCACAGCCATTGGCCTCACACCTGTGTTTGAGGTGAGCTTTGGGTCAGGAAAGCCCATTCCCTGCACATCTTGCCAATGTTTGAAGTCAGTTACTCTTTAAATCAAACAAACCTTCCTCTAAAATGTAAAAAAACCCGCCTTTGATGCAGACGTGAAAAGCAAGGGGCCTTTGTTTTGTGCCTGTCGTTTTGATCTTGCCCAGATAAATCAACAGCGGTGTAGACGCTTGTTTACGCCGCGCCGCCCACCCGACTGGGAACCATCAATCTTGAAACGGATGAATAATGAAAATTGTCTAAACATGACAATTTGAAAGAGGATACATAATTGAAGCAGCCATGAATCTTTAAAAGGGGAGACTTCCTCTTGTCTGACACCAAGGAAGTGGCCTGTGATTTTGTGTGCGTCTGGAATTCCTAGCGGAGTCAGTAGTGATGCTTCTGTCTCACCAGATGCACACAACAATGATAGGTGTGAGGATGCAGAACAACACACACACACACACACACACATCTGTGACATATGTGCATCATTAATGCATGCACAGCCCCACAGGACTGATGTTTTTCTTTGAGTGTCATTCGCTCTGTAGTCACAATCGTCGCGGTTTTCTGAACCTCGCAGTTTTCTGAACGTCGCGGTTTTCTGAGTGTTTCGGTATTCTAAAGTCATGCTCATCTGACAGTTAACAGCAGGCAGAAATGCTCAGATGCAGGCTCTTTGTTCTTAAAATGGCTTGATATAAAACCGAATATCCTGCCTATTTCTCTGGCAGGTTTTTGGAAAAAACATTCTCTCTCAACTCCCTTTCCTACCTCACTCTCTCTTGTGTACGCACACACACATTCACACAAACTCGCACACACAGAGCCCCAGAAAACCCTCCTTTCTTTTGCAGTGGTGGGTAGAAAACAAGATTGTTCCTAATTGACTCCACATGTGGGAGAGTGTTCTGTGGGTCGATGCTCACACCACGGTCTCCCCATTCTACCCTCATCCTTCCTTCTCCCCCCCTCTCTCCCCCTGCTCCCTCCATCAGCTAATATTGCAGCAGTACTACGTTGGCTCTCTCTCTTTCTCTCCCATTCCTGTGTCTTGGTTTGTGGTTGAGGGGAGGCCTCCTGTTAGCGGGGTTCCGTGACAGCCATTTTCCTCAGGCTAGGGGGGACCCCAGTAACAGGGGAAAGAGATAGCGTCTGCATGTGTGAAATGTGCACTGTGTGTGGGAAAGTGTGTGTGTGTGTGTGTGTGTGTGTGTGTGTGTGTGTGTGTGTGTGTGTGTGTGTGTGTGTGTGTGTGTGTGTGTGTGTGTGTGTGTGTGTGTGTGTGTGTGTGTGTGTGTGTGTGAGGGGCTCACACAGGGGAGGCGACTAAGGGCACGATGGAGTCATGCCAGAGCAGGGAGGTCCAGAAACTGGGCAAAGCGATCAGGGGGAGGGGGAAGAGGCTGTTTGTGTGTGTGGGGGACAGGGCGGTGGTGGTGGTGATGGTGGTGGGGTGACAAAAACAGCAGTACAAAATAAAAAATCTTGAGTCTATCAGACTGCTTTTAGGTCTTGCTGCACATTAATGGGAGTGGTGTGTGTGTAGGGTCAGACCGCTTGCATGCACCGCTAGGAGTAGCTGAGTCTAAAAGGGATAACTACAACCGCTATGCTCAGGGTTACACTTGTTTCCGATTTTTGCAGTCAGCTCATACTGTTCCATCTATTTGATGCTGGAAAGCGCTGATGTTAGAATAATGAATTCTGCATTGCACATTGATCTCTGTTGTAGTCATTACTTCATGCACAGTAGGTCTAATTAGATGTTCTTGTCTGGCTAGCTATGCCTTTTACGTAACAACATTTTCCTCAGGTTTTTAAGAATATTCTACTATTTACAAAGCAAGTTGCATCACTTTTATTATCCTGAAAACCTGCAGCATCTTTGCGGCAAATCCTCTTGCAAAGTTGACTTGAATGTGCCTGTTAGAGAGAAGGATGTTTTGCAGCCAATCATGTTCATAATGCATGTCAGACCCTGTGGTTTTACCCTCATTAAATAATCTTGCCGCATCTCGCAGCTAAAGTGCACCGTACCACCATTTTCAGTTAAACCTTGTTTCCATTTGCAACATTCGTAAACCCAATCTGGTTGCTTTTCATTAAAGAGAAAGCAATCCACTTCTGAAATTATAGTCATTTTTAGATGTTTTTTCAGTCATTGTTTGGCAGCATTATTGTCAGTCAAACATTTACGATAAAGTAATCTCTGCATGGCATGTAAATGAAAAGGCTGTGGTGAGTTTTGGTCAGAGGAGGGGCTATTTTCTCTTTTTGGAGTGGCAGCTAGTTTGCAAGAGAGCACTGGTGGCTGGTGCCAGCTGCAGCACTTCAGTGGGCTGAGTGCTCAGAGTGCATGTTGAAAGCTCCCAGAGGGTGACGCTGTGAATATATGAATGGGATGCCTGACCAGTCTCAGCTTTTCTGAATGATCCAATTTATTGCCACATTGTGCTGTAAATGTCAAAAGCATGCTATAAAAGTAACGATTTCCAATCAGCTGATTGTCTACAGCTGGTCAGGTTGTTCATCTGACAACATGCTGTATTTTAACGTTTGTTACAAGATTTTGCTAAATATCTTTTTATCAAAAATAAATGTTATTTATGTTCTTTTAATTCCATTTGCAGTTATGTGGTTGAACCTCCAATGCATTAAAGAGAACGGAACATATTTAGAAAATTACATTTAGAAAATATTGAGCATTATTTTCCAATTTATTAGCGGTGTTTGTTAGCTGGTAAGTAAAGCTTCTCCATCCTTTTCCTGAAAGAATGTGATGGTATCCATGTGAAGAAAAGAATTTCAGGCAGTTTCTTTGATGTTTTCAGAGGAGATCAGAAGGGAGGAGTAGCAGTTTGTGTTTTTTGAGTGTTGAGCACCGCATGGCACGTCCAGGCACCTGTTGGATGCTTGCAACCATTTAGCATAAAAGTCCACTCTAGTTGACTGTTGTTTGACAGTCTGTATACACCTAGCTGGGAGTCTGTGAGCATCGTCGTAAGTACAACCTTTTGTCGGGCGGGGTAGCACAAATGCCACAGAAGCTCCAGTTTATCTTTAGACAAAAGCTCACTTCATACAGTCAGCGGAGAGTCTGCATAAGGGTGAAAGTAGATGAGTAAAAACTTTGCAGCAGAAGGGGAGAACGGTTACACAGATGGTCCGAGGTGTTGTCACGATGCCAATCTTGACTTGTCATTAAGTGAGCAGCTACTTCTGTTTACACATAAAACCAATGATGTCATTATTTTATGATAGTGTCACGATCTAGTTCTTCGCAGCTGAGGACAGCCTAGATTCATGTCTGGAAGTCACATCCATGTATTCTTATATATGTAAGAGGTTGTATTTACTTCCTTAAGTTACAAATAAACTTAAAACATTTTTGCATTCTCTATTCTTTGCCGATATTAAAAGCGGAGCTCTTTCACAAGCTCATGGAGCCACTAGGGGCTTGTTGTTATGACTGGTTGTGTGCCTGGTGGCCATGTTTTTTATAAAAGTAGTAAATAAGGTGTCGAGATTTTTCTCCAGGGCCCTGGCCACTGACGGCAACGCAGCGAACCAGTTGCACCAGTCAGATTGCTCGGTGCCTGAAAGCAATGTCCCGACCTGATGACCACAGAACAAAACTAAATATGGGGTTGGACCAACAGTTGTAGAATAAGTGGTAGCTTCATTCAAATTGCTCATTTCCCGTGTTTCTTTCTGTTGCTTTCTCCACCCCCGCTTGATCCACGGGGAAGGAATCACTCGAAGTAAAAGAGTATGGGAAGTGAGACAGGGAGACAAACAAACAGAGGGAGAGACTGAGTGGCGAACATGGAAAAGTTGTGACACAGCTGAAAAGAGGGGCGGGGCGGGGAGGGGGGAACAGCTGTATTGAGAGTGATTATGAGAGGCAAGCTGTGGCCAAGTCTGGCTCTCCTCTCTGTTTGACTGACACTAGATGGCAACGTTTTGCTGTACAGCTTCTCTCTCTCGCCTCCCCCTATCTCCTATCTGTTATTGACTCCTTGTTTCTCAACAATAGACCCTCTAGGGTTGTGTGTATATATGTGCTTGTGTGCCTATCTGGCTGGGTTGAGGAGAGGGGTACAGGATAGGGGTGTGCAGACCCCCCCGTGACCCCCCTCCCTGTTCATGTTCTCCACTCTGCAGATGAACCTTGCTGAATCAGGGGGTCGGGCAGAGGGGGAAATCTTACTTCTTGTGGAATTTTATTATTTTCAACTATTTGGATCATGATGGCTCCCACTCTCCTTCCCTCCCTCTTCCTCTTTTCCACCTTGTCACGCAAACACAGGCTTTCCTCACACATCCTTGTCTGCCTGTCTGCCGCTCTGCTTCCTCCCCTTCCCTGTGCTGCCTCACCCTTGCTTATCACGCCAATTAACATTTTTAACTTCTGCCACTTTTCCCCCCGTGCATTTTTCTCCTCGGTCTGTCTTGCTTTTCTCTTTCACATAGGGCTGGACAATTCAACATATGAAACTTACTATTTTAATTCATAATGGTAATTCCTACATGACAATGTTTTTTTCTGTATGCAAGGCTGCTTTTCAGTAGCCTAGCATACAGTGGCTAGATGTTGTTGACATTTGAAACAGTAAAGGCTATCCATTATGTTATTCCTTGTGGGTATAATTAGTTTTACACTTATAATGCAACATAGCCAGAGTTGTCATCTTCAAATAACTTGGCAGTGTCTTGTTCATTTTAACAAAGCACTCTGTTTAGTAATATTCAAACACAAACACCATGAACTCTGAATTCAGAGAAGTTATCTGTCAAAAGATGGTCACATTTTGTGCCCTTAGGTGTTTTAATATATGTATGACATGGCTTCCTACCTGAATCTAGAATGAAAAATGATATATGAAAATTTCCAGTCCTTCAATTAATACAACTTTCTATCCTTTGTGTTTTGTTAGATTAGTGTTACCCCTTTTTTGCATATTGATGTTATTGAAGCAAAAGCAAACAAAGGCGATTTTCTGCAATCATTTTATACCTAAATTTATCCATGTTAACATGTTGCTAGCAACATTAGCATATTACTTACTTACTGGGCAGGGCAGAAACAAAATCATCCAACGTCAGACGTATGCGATCACCTCAAATATCCCCACAAAATACAATGTGACGAAGCTATCAAAGCCAAGTAAACTTTACCAGAAGATCTAACAAATCATCTCTGCTCTCTAACTGCACAAACTAAAGCCTAATTTGGTGCATCACTTTGTCAGTGAGCTCCTATCGGCCCAGTGACATTACAGATGCAACATTTCTATTACATGTTTTTATTAAGAATTGGGAGAGAAACTTGTATCAGTTTTAAGTGAGACAATTATGATTCTCCTTTTATCAATAGTCATGCAGCCCTACTTTCACCGAAATTTATCTGTCAGCATTCTAGGCGTATAAATCTTCGGAAGGAAGGAATGGGCTGATACACTAATTAGTGTGTGTACATATATATGTGTGCACACACATGCTCGAATGCTGGTGGTGAGCCTAATAAAAGGAGAAGCTTTTCCTGGCAATCAAGCTTCAATGAAAAGCCCCCAATCTCTCTCTCTCTCTCTCTCTCTTTGTGTGTGTGTGTGTGTGTGTGTGTGTGTGTGTGTGTGTGTGTGTGTGTGTGTGTGTGTGTGTGTGTGTGTGTGTGTGTGTGTGTGTGTGTGTGTGTGTGTGTGTGTGTGTGTGTGTGTGTGTGTGTGTGTGTCATAAGAGCTCAGTGGAGAGAGAACATGAATTATAGAGAACAGAGCAGGGTCTTAACCATCCGGTTTGGAATCTCACACGCAAAGCTTTTTTTTTGAATGGCTTAAATCGAAGGTACTCTATCGTTTCTTTCTCACACATTCAACTCCTTACACCCGGTTCAGTTTGGATGATATGAGTTTTATTGACATGACTGTGCTGCAGATGTAATGTAAATGTTTATCAGAGATTTATATCAAGAAAAACAAAAGAGAGACACATGGGACTGATGTCTGAAAAGCAAAACAGTACAGAAATCTAATGTAATGTAACACCAGTGAACAGCTCACTTCAGTTGTATAAATACAGTTACATTTGAAGATCTGATTCTCTCCGTCTTCCTCTCATCCTCTCATCCTCTACATCTCTTTCGTCGTCTTCCCTTCTGTCTTTTTCGATTGATACTTACTTTATCTTTCTATGCAACATCTTATCTCATCACCCTCATTTCCTCCAGGTTCCCCTTCTATTTAGATAGCCATGGCAACACACACACACACACACACACACACACACACACACACACACACACACGCATACCAATGTGCACATACACACGCATGCCTGTAACCTCTCTTGATTACCTCTGACCTCCTGACCTGTAATGACACAGCTGCCACTTTGATCAGCCAATCACCATGCGGCGCCACCCAGGTTCTCGGCGGGGCTGCCACTGGCCTGATAAAGCCCTCTGATAGGCCCCTGCTGATGCATTTCCTGATTTTGTATGCTTCTTAATTTTGTATTTTCTCCACCAGCTGGTCACCGCATTCCTCAGAGTCAGGGAGGGGGCAGGGGCAATGCTTGGATGTTTATGTTGCATATGCATGGAGGTGTGTGTGTGTGTGTGTGTTTGTGTGTGCGTGTTTGGTAGCCTAGATAGTTTGGTTTGGGGCCGAGAGGGGGCAGGGTAGGTTGAGGAAATGCTTGAAATTGGGGGGAGGGTATGTGAGGGTTGTTTACATGCGTTGGCGAGAGAGAAATGGGGTACTTTAGGGGGGGTGAATGACATAGATGGAAGGGATAATGATAGTGAACAGCTGTTTTATGTGTGTGTATGTGTGTTTAATGGGGGTGGGTGGTTGAGACAGGCGAGGTGTGATTTGACTTTAAGGTACAGAGGTTGGGTTGGCGTCTAAGGCAGAAGGCAATATGATTCACCATGTGTTATTATTGCTAATATGCACAGATTTGGTCATGTTGTTCTTGGCTGTTTCTGTTGTTGTTATTCTCCAAGTGTCCAGTTGGATGTAAATGTCTTTGTGGGTGGCTGTGTGTGTATTTAGATGGTGATGATCTTTTCCTCAGAGCTCTGTTACCAGGGTCCAATGTCTCCAGTAGCAGGCTGGGAGCAGACATGCCCAGACATGACAACTACCACGCACACACATAAACACATGCACGCACAACCACACTTTACTCACTCACACCCTCCATTTGTCTCTGGGTAGAAGTATGCGCATATGTATCACTGGACACCCTGCACTACGTCAGAGGGTCCCTGCAAAATATAAAGTATTTTCAGTTGACCACAGCTCACCCACCTCCTGCTCCTGCTCTTTGTCCCACAAAGCCCGTACACAGTCGTGCTGGGGATCGGCACACATTTAGTTGTCAGTCTCTGCGGTAATGTTTCTCACTGTATCACATTAACAAGAGCATAATTGTTCATATCTATGTCAGATGAACTGAAACTACTGATTAAAGCACACAAAGATGCACCAATCCAACTTTCTCTGAACACTGTTGCGTAAGGCTTTAACTACACATCACTTCTTTGGTAAAAGTGGACACAAGAGTTCATGCAGCCTCATTATTTTAGGGTTGTGCTCATACATTGTTTATTGTTAGATTAAACAAAAATAATGGTAAATGTTTTGAAAAAGTGACTAAGAAACAGTATTTTAAGTTATAATCCTTCAAATTTAATGAAATCAAACCCCAGTTTCGATACTATTTATTGTCGGCATTATTTCTGCAATTGCCATTCAGTGTATTTACATTCAGTAATTATTGGTTGTTCTTTTTGGTAGTGGCAGACCGTTCCCGTGATGGATGCAGATGGCCTATTTGAGCACGGGGGAAATCAAAGTCAAACAATGCTTTCATGTAATCCAGTGCAATTTTGCTCCATTAATAACAGCCTCGCTGTTGACTGTTGTTACGTTGAAGCAGTGCCGTATTAAGTTAATGAAAATGCAAACGGAACATCTAACCGCCGCTACTTCACATTAAAGGCATTGCCTTTATTTTTAACCAAAATCCGAGTATATTCATAACAATACAACTTCCTTCAAAGAGAAAAGAGTGACGGTTGTGTCAGGAGGGAGAGTAAAAGATGCGGTTTTAGCAGATCACATGGCATACTTGTCAGGATTGGTTAATTAAATGTGTTTTAACTAAAAAAAGATCTATTGGCAGAATGGCCCTACGACTCCAACATTTGCCCACAAATACGGTATATAAAAGAATCCGCCAGTCAGAGGTGAGTAATTGACTATTTATCCAGCTCTATTCTTGGGGTAAACCCCTAAATTCTGATCAAGAAGCTTTATGCATTCATGCTGAATCAAGAATCACACGCAAATCATTTCCCCATGTGCACATAAACATCTATGCACAGAAAACATCGTCTGCAGAAATTGTCCAAAATATTGTATGTCTCTGTCATATGGACCATAAGCCATTAGTATGAATGACATGGAGACGCACACAAACATACACTGCTGCAAGCCAAAGCTGACCAAGTAATTTTGCTGTTGCCGAGCTGTGGAGGAGATGTCATTGTAATTGGAGGGAGGGCCGGGGTCATGACCCTGAAAGAAACCCACAGCAGGATGCTATTGGTTAGTGGTCTACTCTCACTGCCACTTATCTGTCTTTTACAGAGAGATATTATTTAACTTTGCGCCTTCTCACAGCTGTTATTTTTCTAAATTCCTTTCAGGCTCTCAAGTTGTCTCAACAGTTTAACTTCTTCACCTGACTTTTTAGCTCTTACATCAATTAAATTCAGTTTCATTGGTTACATCAATTCAATCATTCTCACTTCACTGTCTTTCCTAAGAGAACAAAAGTTCAGTTTTATCTATCTTTTGGCATTGATTGTCTTCACCCCTTCACCATCCCTTCTCCTCACTCTATCTCCATCTCTGTCTCTCACTTTTCTCTTCCTGGAATGGGTTGTACCAGGAGGACTGGACGGAGGTACAACGGGGCAGAGTATAATGTGTGTGTGTGTATGTCAATGAGATAAAGGGAGAGTGAATGTGTGGCCCACCCAGGGGCCTGGCAGCGGGAGTCATCATCTCTTCTGCCCTTTTCTATCGTCTTTCCTGCCTCTCCCAGTGTTCTTGGACTACTTCTTCTCTGTGATTGCAGATTTAAAATAAAATAAAAAACACCCATAGACCATTCAATACTACGCAAAGAAATAGTAGAAACCAACAATATGACCACATTATTCTCTGTAGGTGTTGGTATCACACCTAAGATCAACAGTTGGGCTGTGTTGGAGTGGACTGATAACAGTTGATCTCTATAGCTTTTTTAGGGTGTTTGCAGATATGGCCTAAATACTTGAGGACAAATCCAAGTTTCTGTCTTTTTGCCTTTCAGAGGGGGAGTCATTACTGTGGGTTTGTTAGTATGCAAGACCACTTTATAAGACCGCACTGAGTTTGAGCTTTCACACGTCACTAAACATACCTAACTCCTGGGAAAAACTTGTCTCGGGTCGGGGAAGACCTCTTAAACTGGCATCCTTCCCACTTTTAGTTCTGTAAATTTGTTCAGGTTAAAATGGTATGATTCAAAGCAAATCTGGTAGGTTCACTTTCAAGTAAACTGAGGTACAGTTTTTTAGAACAGGGAATGCAATGTGAACTACAAGAAACATTCCCAAAGAACATTCTCATGAACATGTTGTCCATTGTTAGGTAATTTTTTCATATGATCTTATGGGTACAAGGAGACTGATGTTGACATCGGATAGCCAGCAGTTACTCATGCTTGGAAAGGCTAGGATAACACAATGAACCAAGGACAAACCACAGCGTGTACTGAACACCGTAGTCAGCTATTTCCTTCTCATCTGGTATGAAGACCAGAGATTCTAAATTATGTCAAACAGCGCAGAATAGTCCACAATTTTTTGTTAAACCTAAATGAACTGGAATCAAATTGGTTTGTTCCCCCCTTGCTCCTTGGCTGCTAAAATCTGTAATCTTGCAGGATGACAGGTTGCCAAAACTCTGTCCAATAAAAAAAAGCTACTTGTGAGTCCATCTGACTTTCGTTTACAAGGCCCGGTTCACTTGTAATTGGGCAGTGTGAACTTAAATGAACCGAAAAGAAGAATGCAACAGCGTTTTCATCTGTGGTTGAGACCAAAGAAAAAGGTGTGATTACACCTTTAAATTCCACAGTCTGGCTGCTAAAGCCTTGATGGAAAGAGTGTAATAAATGCTCCTCCCTCGAGTTGCGTTGCCCCTGAGTAAGGCTCCTCCAACTGGTCAAGTGGAACTGGTTACTGGCCAACGGTAGGAAAACGATGACTATTTTTTAATCAGCAACTTCAGGTGTCGGTGTGCAACTGCACGAGTTCCTGAAAAAGAGCATGCTGCAGTCAACATTTCCCTCGTTAAATAGGGTTTACACACACACACACACACACACACACACACACACACACACACACACACACACACACACACGCAGCAGGGGGTTGCCCTCAGCTCTAATCCTGGTAACCTCATCACTGTGGTCTCTCCCTCTGTAGTCTGCCAGGTTCTCCTACCGTGCGGCCAAAATAGGTTCTACCACAATGTGAACACCTCTTGGTCTCTTTTTCCCTAACACACACACACACACACACACACACACACACACACACACACACACACACACACACACACACACACACACACACACACACACACTACTATTTAAGATGACTCTGAGCTTTGCCACGGTTTACCCCACCACACCACAGCAGCCACATGAGCCACAGCCTCATGAGATTTCTCACCGCGTCGTCAACACCTTTCCGTTTCAGTGTGCGGCCCAGATTTGGCCGTACTCTAATGTCAACCGCCAACATCTGGTTGATTTTTATTGACTGCTTTGTGAATGGCTCTATCTTCTGATGCCTTTTGGATAGTCCATCATCAATAAAGGGGATATATAGTTTGTTTGACAGTCTCTTAGGGTCGATGTGAATGGCTCAGTTGCCACTTAAAGCCTTTTTAGACACTGTGACCACATTGAGAGTTCCTCTGTTCTTAAATTCGGTCAAGTGTGGTCATCCAAGAAGTCAGAGTTCTGGGCCCCCACCCCTCAGTCACATCTTATTTAGCTCCACAATAGGTGCTCAATGTTTCAAAAGAGCACAACAAAAGGCTGATCTCAGCTTGTAAAAGAGTGGTTAGAATGTTATTTTCTAATGGATTACATTTTAAAATTGGATAGATTATCTGAATGAAAGGCACCGTTTCACCTCAAGAGTCTTCAAAGTAATACAATGTTGCTCCAAACGTAACTTAAAATTTAACATACAATCTGATACCATGGAAGCTGTCGTGTGGATTGAGGATATTGGAAAATAAAGTCAAACTTACTACAATGGGGTTGAGTAATCCTCTTTGAAAGCCACCTTCTTGTTTGTTCAGATTTGTAGCATAGTTCTGATTGTGCTTACGGTGCAGCCCATACAGAGGCATTTAAATGCTGATTTGTACCTCATCTGTCACATGGCGATGTCTGGACCTGGTCCAGTGCAGCCCAGTCATGTCCCGTATGTTTTAAGTCTCAGAGCAGCAGGTTGAATCAACCTTTTGTGTCCTAAGCTGCCGACTGTGCCATAATGTTCAATTCAGCGCCAGGTCGGAAAAGCACAGTGCACTGGCACCTTCCTGTTTTCATCAAAGACATTTTAACACATCTAGAACAACTATGGCTTTCATATTTCATACTTAAATATAATCTAATGAATAATTAAAGAGTTACCCCCTTCACATTTCCCCTGTATTGATTTCGCATGCATTCCAAGGCTGCTGGACACACATTCGTCCATTCTTTCGACATTCTTCTTTCTTTTTTTTTTATCTTCTCTTCCCCCCCCCCCTCCACACATATTTTTTTTTTTTTTTTGAGTTACGACTGCATGCTTAGTTTGTTACAGATCAGAAGCAAAGGTCAATCAGATAGAATACAGTTGTCCTTTGTGTGTGTCTTTCCATCTCTCGCCTGGTCTTCTCTCTTTTCACTCTCCTCTTTCTCTCCTTCCCTCTGGGGCTGCAAACCGGATTACTTAGGGTGTGTGTATGACTCTGTTATATCAACATGAGCACATACACACATTCACAAAACCAGGTTTGATTTAGAAACGTTTCACTGAAGTACATTTGTACCCTCAAGGCTTCCACCAACTACATACCATTAAAGACCCAAACCATTTTCTGAATCTAACTGCTGTGAAAACAATAAGGGGACACACAATGTTGTCCCTAATTTGACAGATGTCCCCAATCAACTGGTTAAAAGTCCAACAGTGGTCCCCAAATGACACAGCGCAGACCGACACCCTAAATACACATTTCCTGGAACAGAGCAAGACATTAAATTAGAGTTTAATAAGGAAACGTATACATACACGCAGATGGGGAGAAGAGTCGGGTTGGTCGGGAGTCAATGGCAACATTTGCCTTACCCTCTTAACCCCCCAGTATTTCTCCTTCTTTCCCCATAGAGAGGGGAAACTGAGTGTAATGGGTTGTTCATGTGCGTAAGAGGAGTATGTTTACATCACTAGCAGCGTGGGGCCTCGTCCCAATATTCCTGGATGGTAGCTTGATTTAATTGGGAGCATGGTGAAAATGATGGCAGAGTGAAGGAAAATATCCACTCCTACAATTTGTCGTTTAGGACACATAGTAAGTAACAGAAAGAAAACCCTTGGAGGTACATAACGCCTGACTGTCTTTCTCCACATTTGTCCTTTTTGGCCAGGCCCTCGTTCTTCTCCATAAATCACTCAATATGCACTCAAATACACTCCCCCCCCCCCCCTCTCTCACACACAAATACACAAGTGGAGAGAGGCAGACAGACACACAGGAAAGATCGTTTTGACTTGGAGCACACGAAGACCGAGGGGACATGGGCTTTGCCTCGGCTGTGGTGCGATGTATATATTTCAAACAAAAATCAGAACGCTCTCTGCCAGCACTTTCTCTCACTGCGGAAATATGTCCAGCAGACGTTTGACACACACACACACACATACACAGGGTGCGGCCCGCTGCCAACAATAAGACTTGTTTAACGAGTCTCGGCGCTTTGTTGATTTCAATCTCAGGGCTTTGTTGTTTTTGTGAATCGCACTCTCTGAGGCCGGTATTAATCTTCGCCATGTGTATACACAAGGTGTCCAGCGCTGTGCTGTATAACTGGGATTTGTCATGCGACAGCGTTTGGTTCAAGTTTGGTGAGGTCTTGTTTGGCTCACCGCTTCATTGTTTCCCCCCGTTGCCAGGTCTAGTGTTTATAGTGCTGTGGTAGACCCTTTCCTCAGTCACCCCTACTTTCCTCCTCCTCCTCCTCCCCAGTCGCGTCCTCACATCAACTACTCTTATTTTTCTCCCTGCTGCATCCTTCTCCTCACTCTTCCTCTTACTCATGCAGCAAACTAACTTCCCTTGGCCTGATCCAGTGTTTGTTCTATATTATGCGTTCCTCGATGGCGAGTGCAGAGAGACACCGAGGGTCTTGGCAGGGAGGTTGGTTTCCAGGTGCTCCTTTGGTGTTTGGCAGCTCTCTGTCTGTGCCCGATTAAGCCCTCTCCTCCTCACTGGGCCTGCACTCTTGTCTCTCTTCCTGCATTACTGCACTCACTAGAAAACCTCCTGTAGTTTGCAATACAGGCGTTGCCGCAAGACAGGAACACAAGGACAGCGTGGTTTTTCTTTTGATTGAAGGTTGTGCATGTTTTGCTCTAGCTGCTCCTCAAAGCTGGTATCAGAGAGTTTAGACTCAAATGGCCAGGTTTAAGAGAGTTAACATGAATTCAAGGCTGTGTAAAGTATCATACCAAAATAGTAGTTTCCATAATAGGTGTGTTTTGGATGGTTGGATGTAGTTAGATGCCTGGTCATGCCAGTGTTGTCAGATTGTCAGGCTGGATGGTAGTTCACGCTCATAAAGACGGGGTTGTAGTTAATATCTACAATGACCTCTGGATCTGTATCTGTGTAGGCTAAGACCCAGCCAGTCTCTGTTTATCGCTAAAATCCTCTAATTAGGATTAGTCAGTAACTAAGAAATGCTGGGTCAAGGTGAACTGTGGTCTCTCCAACAAAAAAGAAGAAAATAGACAGTGGCTTATTAATTAAGGCTCATTGTTTTTGGCTTTCATCGAATAAAAAGGTTAACAACACAAATATATATATATATATATATATATATATATATATATATATATATATATATATATATATATATATATATATATATATATATATATATATATATAAAAAAAACCTTTTGCAGCATGAGCATTGTTTAGTTAACTGTTTATTGTTTTTTAAATCGACTTTTCCTGGAAATGCAAATGAGCTGCTGATCATGTGCTAGAGTCTAGCACATGATCAACAGCTCATTTGCATTTCCTGATCATTGTTCCTTTCCCTTTCTGTTTTAGAAGCATATTACGCACTCCACTTCGCATGCAGCCTCTGCTATTAGCAGTGTCATTTGGCAGCAGCAAACACTATACATTTAGGATGCATGGATACGTAACATTAAAGACAAAGTCTGCTGCATTTGAAAAACAGTTGTTTTTATTGTTTACTGTAACACTTAAGTTAAACGTGAAACGATGAGCTTTCCATAAGCCACATTTGGTGCAGGCTCATTCCGGTGCTTATTTGTCATGTTTGAAGAACAGAGCGTCTCATCACTTATGTGTGATAAGACTCTCACCAGTGTGTATCCAGTCCTTATTTATCTTGTCTGTTATTTTGTCTTATTTTAATGTTATTATGCTCTTACCTGTTATTGCATAGCATAACACCATGCACCTGAGCACACACATTTATCCATCAACAGGTATAAACATACAATACTGATACCGATTCCCAAAACTCCTGCTGTAGGTTGTCCCAGGTTGTCCCAGGTTGTCCCAGGCTTTGGAGTAGATGAAGCCAGCTCCATTCTGTAGCTTTGTTTGAGTGAGCTTCATGTTGTCTCCCCCTTTGGGAATTAAACCATGTGGTAATTATATGCATGTTTCTCTTGGTATTTTGGGGGTTGGAGACAGACAAAGTAACATTCACATCAGAGCCAGACCATTCCTTAACGCCTACACACTAACCCCAAACTAAATATTTCACATATTTAAACAGAATAGTTGATTGACAATTGTGTTCATGGAAGCAATTCATTTTATAGTGGTAGGCTCCTTTAAATTAATTTAGAAGTGTATGAGTCACATAATGACATTTGACTATAGGCTGTTGTTTGGTGTACAACGTTAGTGATCATTAATCACTTAGGGAACATTTGTGAGGATGTTTCATCATAAAAAGTTATGATCTGGCTTTATATAAAGTCGAATCATTTAGGGACGGCAATGATTTGGCTCCAGTTGAGACTGATAACAGTGAATTCCTGTTGCCAGGTGTCCATGGGAGAGGCTGAGAGGGATAGGCTATGGATACGTGTGCATGCATGCACCCACTGACCTGTTATTTTTGTGTGTGTGTACTGTACTGTACTGTACTCTACGGCAGCCTGACACAGACTACGGATGGGCCAGTGGTGCATTAGCCATGGCCAGAGATGGGTTGGTATGGAATAAATAATGGATGCCATCCTTTGCCTCTGAATAAATCAAGACCAGAGAAATGGAGAGAGATGAGAGATTAAATGTGGGAGAGAGATGGAGAAATTGAATGCCAGAGAGAAAGAGAGCGTTTGTGTAACTGAAAGAGGAAGATAGAGGGGAGAAACCGTGTCCTATATTCCAAATCATTATCTCACTCTCTGCAAAGAAAAGGGAAAATGCAGTTTGATGCTTTTATTTTGTTGCACAAAAACAATAATTAGTAAAATGATTTTGAGCTGAAAATATACAAAAACAAATTGCTCTCTTTTTTGCCTTTTGCATCCCAGGCCCAAAGCCAGACCTTCAACTTCCCTGACATCTTCCCGGAAAAAGACCAGACGCCAGAGGAGGGCTCCATGGAAGAGACGCAGGAGAAGTTCATGAAGGACGAGCAGCAGAGGCAGAAACTCGACCCCAGGAGAGGAGGGGTCACTGAGTGGTTCGGACTCTGAGACAGCCCACTCACCGGGAACTCTTGCTCACATGGTGTGGCGTGGGTGTTTAATTGGGAGCAACATGCATTGGTTTACAACGCGACTGTTGTGATGTCACTTCTGTGTAGTGTGTAGTAAAGAGCATGTGTGGGAGACTGGAGACATGTGTTTGGTGTGTGTGAGTTAGCGAGGCTCCAGTCCAGTAACCTGAGCCAGAACAGAATCACAGAAGGAGGAGAGTGGCCCAGCGCCATCTTTTATGAAACCAGCCCACCGTTACAGAATCTCCATCACCTCAGATGACCTACTCTCCTTCCTCCACCCACCCTTCCTGTTCCACCACCTTCTCCTTTTACCCCTCCTCTTTGGCACCAGCACCTCGGCACCTCTTCTTTCTTACTCTTTCCTCATGAGTTTCCTTTCCTTCTCGTCTGTCTATCTCCTCTGCTGTCCCTCTTTCTCCTCGTCCCTCTCCTACGCTGGGGAGGGTATATTGTGGCATCCCTAGTTGCCCTGACTCTCAGCCAGTTGGATCAGGCTACCTGGACAACCCACATCCTTTCCTCTTTTATGAGTTTGCCTTGGATTAATTGACCACTTTAGGTAAACAACAATTGAGATGTTGTTTCAGCAAAGCAACGACATGGAATTTGCTAGAGTGTTTTATTATTCTGTGGTAGCACCTCTTGCCATAACTCTGAGAGAAGATTGTACCCAGTGTTTGTGTGTGTTTGCCTAGCATGCGGGACTTGCCAGTGAATCTGTCTAATTGTAAGTGCTGTTGGAATAAGAACTAATAAACGGCTGCTTGTCCGAAAGGGCTCTGCTTACTTTTTCTTGTGTTCTCCTCGCCTCATCTCCCACGGCTGCTGCGCTCAACAACTGGCACTTCGAGACGCTGTCCGCCACACAAGCTGGTCTTTGCATGTGCCAACGTGGTCTGGTAGCTGTTTTGACAAAGTAATGATCTGTGTGAATCGGGCCACAGGAGGACTGAGCTCTCTTACGGTAATAAGGCCCATAAAGGGGAGGGACCTCTCCTGGGCTCGCTCAGACCCTCCATTATGCTGAGAGGCCAAGGTTACAGTAAGTGTCCCCCAGCCGTGACCACTAATGTTGGCTTGCTAATACAAAGGTCCAGTCCCTAACCTCACCCAGCCAACTCAGCTATCACTAAGGAGAATGTCAATATTGATCCTGTTGGCCCATTGTCTGCTGCCTGGAACCACTCACCCCCTGCGTCGCTATAAAGCAATCAGATTTGGAACCAAACAAGTCTCCTGTCACACCGCCACTCAATTTATTTTCTGTCTGCCTCACTCTCACTTTTTATTTTCCTATTTCTCTGCTGCCCAGTCCGGACCTCCAGAGAAACAGCTGCTTAACCAACAGAGAGGGAGAACACATTCCTGTTCTTGCTCTCATCCTGGCCTGAACAGACCCCACATGAAAGTTGAGAAATCAAGTTCCGGTGCCAAGTAATAATCTGTCCCTGTTCCTTGTCCCGGGGATATCCTGTGCCTTCTTGTGTCAGATACGCACACTTGTGGATCTAAAGTGGCATTGAGGGGCTCATATTCTTACTTTGTTTTCATGACATAAAGTGCTCAGGACATTCTGGATACTGCTAGTACACAGACACTGAGACACACTTGGTCAATGAGCTCATCTCTTGCTCATGCATCTAAATGTCTCTTAGTCATTTTAGCTCTTTATGAAGAACTTGTAAACGGGAACAAATGATATAAAGAAAAACATTTGGAGGCGGAAGGAGTAAAACAACAAATGAAGTAAGACCTCCAATGTAACACAATATTCTTTTGACACTCGTTTTAATAGTGATTAAAATGTTTATGGAAGTAATGTGTTTCTCAAAATCCTTTTATATTCTACAGAAAATAAAATAACTTATATTTTACAAGTGATCATTTTGCTGACGATATCATCGAGCACATAATTCTAAGCAATGACAATGTTTCATGAGCTAAAGAAGGATCGACTTTCCCTTCTAAGTGATAACATCTGTGGAGGACATGCCAAAGTTGCGTAGTGTTTGGACCTGAATAAAACAGATGATTGTTACTCTTTCCAGAAAAGACCACGGGGCGACCTCAAAATGCAACATTTATATTAAAAACGTCTGAGGCAGGATACATGCAAAATCACATCCTTAATATTTGGATATTAGCAGTTTATCTGCTGTTACTGCAGTTTCTAGTTTCCCTAATAACAAGGTGAGGTAGTCTGATGTGATAAGTGTCTTCCCATTAAGTGAGCTCTAAAGAGAAAGGTCATAGTGCATCATTCTGTCTGCAGAACATGAAGTAAGACACAAACTTGAGCACCACCAGGGAGCCTTTGACTTTAAGATCTTTTCCAAAAAAGGGAACTGTGGCAGACTGCACAGAGGTCATCCTAGTCAGACAAATGGCAGATATTTTAACATTTATTTATCACATTTGAATTGATTTGCTACCCTGACTCCCCACTTGACTCCTTAAAACTCCAGGAAACGCCAAACCAGAGCCGGTCTTTTTATGGTAAGTTTGAGAGGGATTATTACTCTTCTTTAAGAGAAGATCACTTGTTTTGATATTTTCTTCTGACATTTTTGACGGAGAGGTGATGGGAAATGGGGGGAGATAGATAGAGGCGGGATGACATGCAACCAAAAGTCCCTGGCCAAACTTAAAGCGATTGATAAATTACTCTATTCAAGTTTTAAGAAATAGATTAATAATATTGGTGATACAATGAATTTGTTAAATGAGGAGCTACAGTTTATGTAAGCAGGTGTTTGGAGCTCCTTTAAGAGCAGATCAGACCGGTCCTTGCTGGCAGAGACTGGTCAGTCTCCTGCAGAGGGCTCAAACCTAAAGTCACAAATATAAGCGCAACCTCTTCGCTTTTTCTTACATTTTTCCCTCATGGAAGTCTTTTTCTTCTTCAGTAGAGCCAAACCTGTCTACACTGTAAATATTAACCACCAACTCTACTGCTGTAAAAAATAATGACTACTTCAAAGGAAGGTTTTTTGTGCCTGAGCTACATACACTCCTCCTCTCTTCCATGTTCTCCCCATACCTCTCCCTTCTCTTCATACCTAATAAAAAGCTGCAAGCACAATACGTCTCCCCCCTGTCCGGCCCTGTCCAAGCAGCTGCCAACCATTTCCCTGTTTGTTAACACAGTGTTCTCCTTCAGATGATGCTGCTTGGCTGCAGTGTGAAAGAACAGGAGGATGGAGAGGTATGCGGTGAAACAAGCGAGCCCCATATAACCTATCCCAGCTGAATTTGGGATGACTGTAATGGCCGTTCCACATTTATAGGGATCGATGCGGGCTGAACAAGATCCATCGTATATTGTAATGCACCACACGCTGTGTAGGTGCAGAGAGTGGGGGGGGGGGGTGATGCAAACATGTGCGTGCGAGACGCAGAAATCCCAGGAAGGATGGAGCGAGAGAGCAGATGGAGGTGAGGGAGAAAGTGAAGAGGGTGAAGAAGAGATGACATCACTGAGAAAATGCTGAGCTGGATTCAAGGGCTACTGGATGAAAGAGGTCCACTCCCACAGTGCACCATCTCTCTCTCTCTCTCTCTTTTTCTTTCTCTCTTTCATGAGATGTACAGTGCAGGTCGTGTTCCCATCCCTACGCGGTTAGTTAATGGAAGGGAGGTTGAATATTTTAAACAGCTCTTCACTCTCCTCCTTTTTCCCTCCTTACTCCTCTCTCCCTTTACTTTTTTTTTTCTTGTTCGGTTGTGCATTAGTCAAGTGCACACATGACCCTGTTTCTGCTACTGCAGTCCACACTTGGAATCTGCATGACATCATGCTGTATTTTTGGGATTAGTGGGATGAGTGGCACTATAGTGAGTATCCTCCCTCACTCTCTTTAGCCTCCCTAGCGGGCAGATCTCCTTCTAACTACCTGCTTGCAAGGGAACTCTTCACCCACAGATGCTCCACTGCATCCTGTAGCTGTAAAGGAATTAAGATACAGTAACACTGCTGATAAGGCAATGCTGTGCTTGTTCTTATGTACAATTCATCGTCAACTGTCTGTAAAATTACACACACTCATATAATTACACAATTACTACCCCTACCAGCCTCTTGTGCAGACGCACACTCTCCCACACACTCACACTTGTGTTCACTAAGACAACCGGGGTTGCCTGCTGAGGATTCTGACGGCCTCTCTTGGACTAGTGCCATACACATTCCTCCTTCCCCAGGTTGCCATTGGTTCATCTGAGCTCAGCCAGTGCACTCTGTCACCCCGTAAGTGTGTGTATATATATGTGCATGTGTGCGTCTGTTTCAGTGTGAGTCCATGTACCGTATGTACCCTTACATAAAAAAAAGTTAACATCTTCCATTTTTCCAAGAATTTACTACACGCCCACATGGAGACACACATGACGCTCGTGTTCATGTCTCACTGTGAACCACTCACATACATATAGTGTACCCTGATGTGGCCCCTCAGTGTGCGTACATGTGGTCATAATGTACTCACATCTATACAGTTGTTGGCTCAGAGCCAGGAGCAACAACTGAAGCGGGGAGCTGTAAAAAACATTTGGACCAGCTGTTTATTGTTGCTTGGATTACAAAGAATCATTATGTTTAACTATCAAACAAATCGTTTCTAATATTAAGAATGTATGACTGATGATCTTTTCTTGTTCTTCACGCTAATTTCTGTGAATCAAATCCAGTCTTTACACTGCAATGACGCATGATGACTGAACTAATTGGCTTTAAAAGAATGGGATTTCATTTGACAACATAATGTACATTTTGAGATAAATGAGTTCATCTTTTATTTAATCTCATTAATAAGGACTGTGCTTAATATACTTTTTAGGTACTTGTACTTAATTGAAGTACAGTGGTGTGGAAAGCAGATTGTTTACTTAAGTAAATGTACCGCACTTAAGAAAAACTGCAGAAATATTATCAGCAATATGTACTTCAGGTATATCAAAAGTATTAAAAGTATAAATTAAATATGTATTACATGTTTTATATATTTTATTTTGTTGATTAGAATTGTTGTTAATGGATTAACATCTAAACAGCATTTTAATATCGTAGCATGTCAAAAAGGTGCACATTTTACCACTTAATATACTGTTGGGTTGTTAAAAAAAAAATGCATTGTTTTTGTGGAGTTTAAGTGTAAAGTAGCTATAAAATACATTCCTTTACAATTCACTGCTTAATTACTTTGCACCACTGTTTGAGTATTTCCAGTTTTCTTAACACATTTAAGAGGGATATATTGTACTTTCTACGTCACTACATTTATTTGACAGCTATTTATTTGTCGCTGTGCAGATATAAGTTTTATAAGCATATGGTCATTTTATAACATTTCAAATATAGTATGGCATCCAACAGGTTAAAAGGTAATTAAATTAGCTCCACCTCAACCAGCTGCAACATTAAAATGCTTGTTACATTATATGAAATAACACCTTGAATGTGGAAATGTTCTAATTATGTATCATTTTATTCAGGTATTTCTACCTGAGATAAAGATCTGAATGTTTCTTGCACCACTGTTTGTTTGTAGCATTTGTCAACATGTTGTCCTGGTCTGGTTTGTGTGAAGCATCCCATTGCTTACATGCTCGTCGACACAAAGGATCAATCAGTAAAGCCAGACTCGTTTTTATTCTGGATTCTTCAGCACTGCTGGTGATTAGTAAAAGCTGAATGCTGTTTTCCAACTTTGCGCTCTTCCAGAGATCCTTCTCCTCTTCACCTGTCACAACATCAATTAGGATCAATTAGAAGCCCTGACAATAGAAGATGGCACATGCCAGCCTTGATCACTAAACAGGCTGTGGCGGGGTCTTTGATCTGTGTTTGCGCTGAAAGATTTGTTTGTGGTGACGGAGAGGGGGAGGAGCCACCGGGTATTGTTGTTTTGTGGCACAGTGTTTGTGAGGCTTACGCACAGACGTCTGTCTGAAAGAGGGGAAGAATTTCTCCTGACACTCCATTTCAGCTTATCTGCTTATCAACACAATGCTCCTCTGCTGGTTGGGTGGTCCCTGTCCCTGCCAGCTGTTCAACACATACATTTGCATTTTAAACAACTTAATAATAGTGATACGTACGTAAGAGGAGCAAAGTAGGAGAGGGGTGTTGGTTTTGTGCATTCAGCATGCGTGTGTTTCAGGGAGAGACAGGGAAGGTTTCAGTGATTCAAATGAGTTCAATTGTCATAACAGAGTAACAGAAATCAACTGGGGTTTGGCCACCCATCTGGACTACAGAGTCCTGGTCTACACACATATGTGCACTGGTGCAGTCAGCAAACCCCTCGCTGGTGGAATCGTACTGGCTGGAGGCTGTGCCAAGTCAATAACACACACTGATCCCTGATGCTGAACTTCCTGGAAGTCCCAGCCGGTCTCAGAGCTTCATGTACCTGCTCAGCGCTCCAGCTCCCGCCTGGCTGCACGGTGGGCTGGATGGGGATCACTGGGTCTATCACTGCTCTGCGCCTGCCCGCAGGTCACTACAACTTGAAACACAGTTCAGAGGAGAACAGAGGAGAAGAGAGACCATGGGAACAATGAGCCTCAGAGATTGGGTGAATTCATTTCCTCCAAGCAATGAGATCTTCTGTACTTTGACACAAGTCTCTTCTCATCACGCACAATCAAACCTGGGTCACTAATCTCTTTATATCACCAAGGGAGCAGAAACTCGAGGTTAATTGTCTGACATCCCAATGGAGACAGAGCGTAACGTGGTGGGTGTGGTGGCCATGGTGTGTGTATAGGGTTTACCCAGTACATGCTAATAAGATATCCCAAAAGGGAGATTCTTTAAGGTCTGAGAATGTTGTGGTTTACAGTATAACACAAATCTCATTGTCAAGCAGACACCAGTGGAGGAGCTGCAAAAAATGCTGCCCGGGTTTTAGTACCCCTATTGTTTACACACAAACACATTCTCAGCCTTGAATGCCTTCACATTGAGCACGTTCGTGACTGATGTACAAGGGAGGTGCGAGAGAAAGGGTGAAAGTGCAGTAAAGCAGGAAGTGGTAAGGAAGGGTTAGGAAAATTCTTTAAAAGGTGAACCGGCGAGAGACAGATGGACAGAGAGAAAAATAGAGTGAGATTAAGAAGCTATATCTTTTGGTTTTGGGGATTAGGAGGGAGGGATGGATGGCGCAAGACAACTCTCCGAACTCATCTCTGGTCTCAATGGCTGTTAGCCACCGGCTCTTTCCTAAAGTGTCTTCTCATCTGTCTTACATCTCGTTCCGTTGCCAGCCCTCAGCTGCACAGTGCTTACGTCAGAGAATCCCACTGTTAGGCAACACTTAGCCAACATAATGACAGAACAGCTCACCCAGCCAAAGATAGATCAGCCTTTTCTGGCTTGATTTCAAGGGGCACGGCTGGACTTTTGTGGCCTGAATTCACCCGATGGGGCTCGACTTCCCTGGCCCAGGTTTGACCATCAGGGCTTGATTAGAGTGGCCTGGGTTGAGTAGACACTGAGCTTGAAGAGTATGTCCTCACTGGCTCTGTTTCAACAAAGGGTACTCAACTAGTGCGACCTGGATTTGACTGTCTGGCTGCCACTAATGTGGACTAGGTTCAGTAGACAGAGCTTGACTTGTATGGCCTGAGTTCATCAGATGGAGTCCAACTTTTCTGGCTTGAGCTTGTCAGACGGGGCTCAACTAGTGTGGCCTTGGCGGATACAGGGCCTGGGTGATTAAGGATGTGTTTGTTTCCCAGGCAGCAAGCAGGCAAGGTAGCGGCATTGCTCCTGCAAAGCCAAGGACTTCGTGTGGGGGAGAGAGAGCCAAAACAAACTACTGAGATTGCCTCCCATATGCCCTCCTGACCTCTGCGTTTCAATTGCCAGGCAAAGAGGAGGAAAAAGTGGTGAGGGGAGAGGGGAAGAGGTGGTTTAGAGAAGAGAGGACAGAGCGGGATGGGGGTACGATAGGCTGTGGTTGAGGATTGAGATGGGGGGGCACGGGGGGGGGACTGTTGGTGGCAGAAGAGGTCACTGGAGTAACCTTAACCTTAAACTATGTGTCTGTGTGTCCGTGTACATCTATCTATCCATCTATCTAATTAAAGTCTTGTATCATATATCTTGTGTTTTTGTTGATGATGAAATTATAATTGTTTATAGAAGACTGAGCGAGAGAGAGAGAGAGAGAGAGAGAGAGAGAGAGAGAGAGAGAGAGAGAGAGAGAGAGAGAGAGAGAAGTAAGAAAGAGAGAGAGAGAGAGAGAGAGAGAGAGAGAGAGAGAGAGGTAGAGAGAGAGAGAGGAGAGAGAGAGAGAGAGAGAGAGAGAGAGGAGAGGAGAGAGGAGAGAGAGAGAGAGAGAGAGAGAGGCAAAGGAGAACAACAAAGAAAAAAAAGGGAAAGGAAGGAATAAAGGGGGAAATGGATAGGGAGTGAGAGAAAGGGAGTCTTGTCGTCTGAGAGGTGGTGTGGTTCGGGTTAGGTTGTGGTTGAAGCCTTGAGAGAGCGGGAGGGGAGAGAGGGGGAGGCGCAGGGGGCGAGCAAGGCAGCGCATACCCGCAGCATTCAAATGGAGCTCCCATTGGGAGGTTTTACGCTTCAAAATGGTTTCCTGTGACGTGGATTGTGTGTTTGATTTGAGCTTTGAGGGGTTTGTGTTATTCTCGGGAGGGGAGAATCTAGCACGCTCTCATTTCCGCACTACCAACAGCCAGCAGAAAGTTGGCAAGACGAAACAGGGGGATTGTAAAGACAGATTTTTCTCTCCCTCCTCGTAAGAACCACATTTTTTTCGGCTTTCACTTTTTTTGCCATGTTTTTCTGCTGAGCCTGCTCCAGGACTTGCTCTGCATATTGATGGATTGTTCTTAATAATTGGACCTGCTCAGACCCGTGTCCTTCCATGGTTTTCCCAGGCTGCCTGATTTTCTGCTGATCATATAATGCGCAGAAAAATGTGTTTATGCCCAGATGTGTGCACACATTTGCACCCTGACACATGTGTGGATGCCTGCAAAAACGTACAAGCAAGTTTGCACGTATACAAATACGCATGCTGTCAAACACGTGCCTTGGAACTAATTGCAAACAATGGATGCCAGCTGGGCAGTAGGTGTTGCAGGCAGCACAACTGGGCCCAGGTTGATTGTTTTTTCAACTGGGTTGAAGGGGAGAGAAAGAGAAGAAATGGCAAAACACAGAAGAGAGAGTAGGTAGAAGAGAGGTGAAGGTCATCACAGGGAAGGGGCATACGCTGAGGCAGCGGGAAGCCACCTCCAAGACCATGACAGACAGTCATACAGACCATCAGAGAGCTTACTGTTCTGCCAACTACTGTACTTCACAGAGCCAAGAAAATGACAAAAATCAACACTGGATGTGTTTGTGTTGGGGGAATATCTGTGGAACCCCACTCTCTTTCCTGGTCAGCAGTTTTCTCTTTCTCTCTCTCTCTCTCTCTCTCTCTCTCTCTCTCTCTCTCTCTCTCTCTCTCTCTCTCTCTCTCTCTCGCTCTCTCCTTCCCTTTTTCCTCTCTCCTTCTCACCGTCCTTCCTGTCTTTATTTTCTTACTGTAAATACTGTACTGTATATGCCCTCTGCTCGTGTAAGAGGACAATTATTGTAACAGTGTCTTTACTGTGTGGCGCACATGGAAAAGCTAACAGCTATGGGCCAATTTTCTCCATGGAGTTATGTAAATAGTTTTAATGAAATGAGTAGGCTTTCCCCAGTATGTGGGGGCATAACGGGGTCTGAGGGGTTCCACTGACGTCCCAACCCTCGACATCAGTAACCCCTTTGTCAACCATGTTAGCAGAAAGCTTGCACTTATTGTAGTTAGTCGAACAGTTATGTATCCACATAATAACATGTTGCAGTACAAGGCCACCAATTAGATGCTTGTGGGACTGTAACAAGCATCCTTGAGAGCCGATGGATACCTTTGCTTTTGTTCGAGATGTAGGTGCATGTATGTCTACCACAGTATTTGGTACAGGGCTTAACCTTTACTATGTCTTATGAAACTAACAATAACAGTTGATGTCAGAGATGGCCAACGAGTCAGACACTGAAGCGCAACACACACCAGCTGCGGTCAGCCCAGTCTCCATGAAAAAATGTTGGCATTGTCCGTTCCAGCAAACCACGGATAAGTTGAATGTCAACGTTTTTGCAAGTGACGCAGTACGAGTGACGTAGTATGTCAATCTATCATTACGTTACGTGGTATAATAAAGAGTATAACAAGCGAGAACATTTCTTGAGGGTGGGTGGGAGTGCAAACTACAAAAGTTTAGTTATTTCTACCGTCAACATTATGTCATGTGACTCATGACATGTGAGGTTGTCATGACGTTAAGCCCATAGCTTAGCATGTTAAACGTTAACATGCAACATATCCGTGGTTTTGAATAAACGCACAATGCCAACATTTATTCTGCTGACTGGTTTGGTCGGGCAGTGCTGCGTTATTTGATATATATTAAGGTGTTATATTAAGTATGTCCCAGTCCCCTTTTTTCCTCTTCCCTGTAAGGTTAGACTTGGCCATGGTGACTTTCCCAAAGATTAATGTGGCCAGGTCCTGAAAAGTGACATCTTCTGCTGCTGACTCTTTAGTAGAGACATTTTATAGGCTTGGACTGCGGAGTTGCCCAGGAACATCTGTAAAAACACAAAGAGGTGGAACTTGAATGCTTTGTTAAGTATATTTCAAACACACTGGTGATACAATATAATTGTAATGCAAGTGTATCTCTAATGTCAACAAATCCATTTTGTAATTTTGCATTAATTCCTAATATTGCATACCATTTTTCGAGTTTACTCAAGTAGTACAGAAGAGTACTCATGTGCTACTTGAGTACTCTTCTCTATACTTAAGTGGGGCAGGCATTGTCTTTGCTTTAAGGGTGTGAAAACTCAATGTCATTGATATGCAGTGATTTCTTTGTTATACAACAATAATGGAGTACGGTTACATTGTAGGTCCTTGAGTCATACCAATTCATATCATGCTGATATCACTGCCTGTTCACTGGGAGTCACTATGGCCAACTACATACTGATGATGGTGACTTTAAAATGTTGTCCAGTACTATCTTCATGGTAGTGTGGCAAATCATGAATTTACTTAGTATCACTTGCTCAATCTTAGATGTACACTGCACTTTTATACTTTGATTTATGTACTGAACACATCACCATGCAAGTTGTTGTATTTTTATATCTTGATCCATGTGACATACACATTACTATATATGTATATTGTTGTACTTTTATACCTTGATTAATGTACCATACGCATTACTATGTATGATGTTATATTCTTATACTTTTGATCAGAATTATATGCATGTCCAGATTGACAAGAGTACTCACAAAGAGAGATTCGAGCTGTGGCACACAGGGTGCAGGGAGCTAGCCTTGTTTAGACTATAACCAGATAAGGTATGCGTGAGAAAAGATGCCCATTCCCCTATAATAGCAGGTGTTGTGTTGAACGGCAGTAACCTAGGGCATGAGAAGACCTTGAGAGTTCCTCGGACTGAGAAGATGTTATGGTAAAACTTTAGCACCTTGTGTCAGGCTCAGACACTGACCAGAGATTTACTGTTCAGCAGTTATACATAATGTAGTCTAAGTTCAAGTAGGTATACTTAATGTAGTGTAAGTTCAAATATGTATACATAATGTAGTCTAAGTTCCCAATAAATGTAAACAGGTACCAAATCAGGACACCAAAGATGAAACTGTGCCAAGAGGTGTGGACACGCCTACCGCACCAACAAAGGCCACCATTGGATGGTGACCTACACTGACCAATAAGAAGGGATACTCATATTTTGCTAGTGTGTATATACTGTATGTGAATGCTCATTCGGGGCCTTTTCGTGAAACTGCGAGACAGCTAACTGCATTTCTGTGGTCTGTGGAACAGGGAAGCAGATCACGAGTATAATTTGATGTTTTGTTGCACTTTTGATTTGAATAAATAACCTGATATTATAACCCAAAGATTCCTGGTCCAGCTCTTTACAGATAGAACAGCAGCCTCCAATTCTGGCAGCTCTAAAACAAGGATATAAAAAGGATTCCAGATGTTAAAAAAAAATTGAGATACAAAATAGCACATATATGAACGTTATTATACAACTGCGAAATCAGGCTGAGTAATATAATTGACCAAGATGCTGATATTCAGAATCAGATTTCTTTTGCACTCGCACACTGTTTGTATGAATGCAATAGATACATGAATTTCACTTTAGAACCTCAATTAGAATGGTTGCATGTGGGTCAATAATTTGTTTGGGCGGGTTTAGGTGGCTTCAGAAATAACCCATGCATCACTTGCATACACATGCACCCACCCACCTATCAGAGTTTCAAAGTTTCCTCATCTAATTCCACCAAAGCCTTCTTTGGTTGCTGCTGACACCTCAGCTCTTTCTGTGGAAGGATGTTGTTGTCAACCCTCCTCCTCAAGTCATGACCCCCCCTCAAAATGTGACCTAATTACCTTAAGACATACACTCATAACCCTCAACACCGTCCTTAAACCGTATATATATAATATTATATATTATATATTTGTATTTGCTTTGATTTAAAAAGACCTTGGCATTAGCAATTGTAATGATGTATTATAAGCTGCTTAGAACTTGTTTTAGGAAGTTAAATAGGGCATAAAATTCCCCCTCTAATATCTATTTTATATTTCTGTGAAAATATCAACAAATGTATCCTTCAAACAACTGTATTCATTTAAGTTTCTCGCCAAAACTTAAATTTGACCAGATTGCATTTAAACATACATCATGATAACGTTATAATTCACCTTATTTACCTTAATCCTTATTTTTTACTGAATAGAACTTGAACACATCAATAGAGCTTGAACACATCATAGAGCATGCCACAGTACCAAAACTGCTCTTTCTAAAATAATTAGTGACCTCAGACTAAACTCTGATACAAATAAGGTCTCAATTCTTATCCTACTAGACCTAAGCGCAGCATTTGACACGATCAACCATGACATCCTAATTAATCGTCTAGAAAAACTGGTTGGTCTTTCTGACTGTGTGTTAAACTGGTTCAGAACATATATCAAAGGGAGAAAGTATTTTGTCAGGCTTGGAGATCATGTGTCAGAGAAGCATGACGCCCACTTTGGAGTTCCACAAGGGAGTTGCCTCAGTCCATTACTGTTCTCCCTATATATGCTACCACTGGGGGACATCATTAGAGAACACAATGTGTGCTTCCATAGCTACGCGGATGACACACAACTGTACATCTCTGCTGAACCAAATGATACTACAGCTGTTAACTCCATCTCCACCTGTCTGTCAGCAATAAATAAATGGATGAGCAATAATTTCTTAAAATTAAATGTGAACAAAACTGAAATCCTACTAGTAGGTCCTGTAACAAAAAGAGAGATGATGCTGAATAACATGGGGAAACTTACTCCTTGGATTAAAGCTGAAGTTACAAGTCTTGGTGTTATCATAGACTCAGATCTAAGCTTTAAATCCCACATAAACAAGGTGACAAAAACATCATTATTCCACCTTAGAAATATAGCTAAAATCCGACAATTTATAAATCAAAAGGATGCTGAAAAACTAATCCATGCTTTTATCTCAAGCAGACTCGATTACTGTAATACACTCTTTACCGGCCTCCCAAAAAAAACAACGGAGAGACTTCAGCTCATCCAGAACGCTGCAGCGAGGCTGCTGACTAGAACCAAGAGGAGAGACCACATCAGTCCAGTGTTAGCTGCTCTACACTGGCTTCCAGTAACTTTTAGAATTGACTTTAAGGTCCTCCTTCTTGTATACAAAGCCCTAAACGGAACCGGACCAAGTTACACTGCCAACTCCAATCAACTATGTGCCCCCAAGAACATTGCGATCGTCCATGTAAATGGATGATCGCAATGGAATAATGGAATCATTAAATGTTCCCAGAAACATCCAAAAGAAAATTGGGGATGCAGTCTTTTGCAATTATGCACCAAAGCTATGGAACACTTTACCTGCAGACATTAGGGAGGCAAGCTCTCTCAATATCTTCAAAAGTAAGCTAAAAACACATCTCTTTACTTTAGCCTTTTAATGGTGATATTTTATATCTCCTTACTTTAGCCTTTTAATGGTGATATTTTATATCTCCTTACTTTAGCATTTTAATTTTGATATTTGATCTCTCTTTACTTTAGCCTTTTAATGGTGATATTTTATATATTTTTATCTTAGCCTTTTAATGGTGAATTTGTTAATGCTGCTACTCTATGCCACTTTAAACTAATTTAAATGATTTCATTATGTACTGTTAATTTTAGCTATAACTGGTTTAACATTGAATGTGTAAAGGTAACTTCGATAAATTTCAGAATGTGTATTTTTGAAAAACCTGAGATCTAATAGATTGTTTTACCACGGGAAAAAGAGGAATTTTCTCAGATAAATGTGTGAGATTATTGGAGACAAACTGGCTTTAACCGATAGATTTCATAAAATTTAACAAACTGGGGTTTGTTTATGAAACGGGAAGAATGGGTAGTAAAGGGAATAAACCAGTTGAAAGGCCACAGGGGCCCATTGTTGATCTCATGCTTTCAAAATATGGCTAGTTTAAAACATTTACAAGAATGGTGTGATGAATGTGGTTTCCTGGCAGGAGGGTCGTTAAGTATGGCACAGATAGGGAAACTAGGCATGATTTCCAATCCTATTTTAATTCTTCTATTTTATATTATTTTAATTCTGCTATTTTATACTATTTTAATTCTGCTATTTTTAATGCTACTTCACACTCATTTACATCAACACTGTGATTATTGTACTGTAAATGCTCTTATTCTGTCTAATCTTGGGCTGCAATTCTTGTATGAAAGGTGCTATACAAATTAACCTTATTATTATTATTATTATTATTATTATTATTATTATTATTATTATTATTATTATTATTATAAAAGTCAACCCATCCTGACGTTAGCTTGCTAGATAAAGTTGACGTTTATTAGCTAGCTAGGATAAAAGCAACTCTTTCTACTAGGTCATTACCAGTAACGCTACATTTCAGGAGACTATAGACAACGCTTACAAAGAGTATTTCCGAATCATCTGGTGCACTTTTGCTGCAATTTGCTTCGGCTATTGTTGTCTCCGTTCGCAAGCCAAACTACCTCTAATGTTATTAAGCCTTACTCAAGGACTCAAGCTCTTCCCTGCAGGTTAATGTAATTTTTCAAGTAAGTACGCTTCATTTAAGTATACTATAATACACTTTTAGAATTGTTTTATTTCATAAGTACACTATTTCTACAATTTTGTATACTAAATATTTATGTATATGTATTTTAAATACAGTTTAAAATAACTTAGAAAAAAACGTTATTATTATTAAAACACACAGTTTTGATCAATCAAGTGAATTTAAAGTAAACTTATAATGTATTACAAAGGACTTAAAAATAATTCTATTTTTTCATATGAGCAATACATTTCCACTTTAAGTATTTTCGCAATTTAGTATACTTTAGTGTACTAAAATACAGCTTAAAATTAATTTACATTAAAATGCACTTGAACTGAAATACACTTCCATTGAAGTGAAATAGTACATGTTAATAAAGCATAATAATCGTGTATTACAAAGACTTTTAAATAATAATAAGTGTACTTTTTATAAGTACACTGAAATACCACCAGTATCGCATAATTAGTATATTTACCTTAAGTACATTGAAGTTGAACATTTATTTTTAAGTATACTTAAGGTGTATATACATTTTAAAATTACATGTTAAATATAATTTAAATTAAGCACAAAAAGTAAAAGTACACACCAAAGTATATTACTTTTTGACCTGGGCATCATTATACCTCTAGTTTCTGTTGATGTACAATGAGTATGCTCATGTGGTGTATGAAACCCCAATCCCACGTTATGTGTGTTTGGTGCATTTCATGCCTGTTTAGTCTGTCTGTACTTTCCCGTTCACACGTTTTTATGTTTATGACTGAGATTGGCCACAATGATCTTGCGTTCATATCAGATAGTTTCTAACATCTTCATGTGGCCTCTTGTGGTGGCCAATGACACACAAGAGGAAGTGAGCAGAGATGGTTGTCTAACAGTGACGGAGACTCAGCGCACCGGGAAAGACAAAGAAAAAGAACAGTTTCTGGCCAATCACCCACTCCACCCCTGAGCAAATTGGTTGTTGATTGTCCACAGACATAGTAGTTGGTGCTCCCCTGTACCAATAAAGCAGGGGAGCAGGGGAACAGCAGAGCAGTGGCCCTCCAGGTCTTGTTATTGTAACAGGAGTCCGTTTTGGCTGGGACTCCAGTTCTCAGCACGAAAAATAACAATAACAACATCAGCCCACAGCCCTGGGAGCTGGACCGAGTCAGAGGCAGTACGAGGTAGGGGGGGTGGGTGAATGCTCTGCTAATGTTGCATGCCGCGGTTCCAGTCTGACACTTCATCTGTGGTTCTGTAGTGACTGGAACTGCTGTTGGCGCCGTACTCAATGCTTAAGTGTACAGTTAGTGTAACACCCTGGCAAGTCTTGCCACTCAAAAAGGGCAGTTGAGGATGCATCTGCACAAGCAATGACCTACCTTCCCTCTCCCTCTCTCTGTCTCTTTCTGTCTCTGACTCTTTCCATCTTTCCTGTATACAAAGTGCCACTGGCCCTCATCACAGAGAGAGATTCCTGCCTCTCCTGAAGACAAATAAAAGGGAAGGAATCAACGGTAAGTCTCAAAACTAAATATTGAAAGAGTTTACACAGAGACCACACAACAACATCACAGTGGTCTAATCTATTTGTAATTAAAAAGTTTGCTCTGCGATGTCCTCATCCAGACAACAACAGATCCATCTTAACTTGGCCTTGTTATGATCGTGGCGTGTTTTTTTTCCCTTTCTTTCCCCTTCTGTTGTCGGTTGTTGTTCCTGTAATGTAATATCTGTTTGTGTGTGTGAAGGATCCCTCTATTGTGTTGATGGCATCTTGAGAAGGCAGCCCATGTCCCACTAAATGACTCATAAAAGAAGGACTCTATTGTATTTCTTTTACCTCTCTCTGTCGGTTTCTAAGTCTTCAAACCACACAACAAATAACAGCACTATCTAGGCAAAATGACAATAGACCCTGGCTTGCATTTCAATGTATACATTCACTATATACATCTCTTGCCCATTAAACGTTGGTACAGTGTGTGAAAGCAGATTCTCCTGTGGGTTAGATTATGGATCCATTACAGTTAGTACGTTAGCAATAAAAAAAAGACTTTTTTCCCCACTTTTTTTGGCTCTACTTTTCTGTACTCTGTGGTTACCTCCAACGGCAGAGAAAAGAGATGGAGGGAAAGAAAGAAGAAAAAAAGAAAGATGGAGAGATAGATGGAGAGAGCCAGAGGGCAGAGGCGGGCTCAGGTGACTCAGCTTTCCCCCTGGAAGCAGATTGAAGGGAGCTGTGGGTTTGAGCCCCCTAAAGTTTTACTAGAACACAGGCTTTTTAACAGGAGGGAAAAACAATGTTATAGCTGCTTCCTGCACCACCAAGTGTTCCCCACCAGTAAATATAACAGGGATTGGGTCATAATGTTATGGTCTGGCATCAGGTGAATACAGTATTTTTTCTCCCCCCCCCAGCCACCTCACCACCCTATCCTTCTCTTCTGCTCTTTTCCATGTGGAGGAATAGACTCCAGTGTTAAAGAAATATCAGTCATCAGCGTTGTTATTGCGCACTCACTTGCTCCATCTGCAACACTGACGCTCAAACACACTCTTTGTGTGAGTGGACACGGAGACTGCTCTCTCCCTCTCTCCCTCCCTCCCTCCCTCCCTCCCTCTTTCTCTCTCTCTCTAACTCTGTCTTTCTCTCTCGCTCTGTTTCCTTTTTTGCCTGTTAAATGCCACTTATTATTTCCCAACAAGGCAGACTGGAGGAAACTCTGATGTAAAGAAACCAGCGTACCTTCTTACTGTCAGAAGTGTGTATTTGTGTGTGTGTGTGTGTGTTTGTGTGTGTGTGTGTGTGTGTGTGTGTGTGTGTGTGTGTGTGTGTGTGTGTGTGTGTGTGCGCGTGTGTGTGTGTGTGTGTTTAAGGAGATATCTTTGAGTATGCACATTTCCACAAGTTCAGGTGAAGGTGTATGTGTGTGTGTGTGTGTGTGTGTGTGTGTGTGTGTGTGTAGTATGTACTACGCATAGTTAGTGTGCCAGTTCTATGATACAAAGGAGCTCTGTCAGGTTCGGCAGTATGAATCAGGTTGCAGGGCAGCTGAATTTGACAGTAGCAGTAAAAACAAACAGAAGTTCTCCACTCTGGAAAAATCTAACGCTATGAAAATGGCAACTATGGCAATGATGGGAACCGATCCATGTTGAGTTTCCAAAACTGTGTTGCGTTTGGCCGGGGAGTAAAATGGCAAAGGGGTAAAATAACATGGATATATCTGTAATGGGATACTTGCATACGTAGGGTTTGTACAGTATGTGTGCGGGATTTAGGAACACAGGTGCTTGTGTGTAGTCTTACAGTATATGCTGTAGCAATAACTTGCAATGCATTGTACATATACTGATTGTATCCTTCTGTGTGTGTGTGTGTGTGTATGTGTGTGCGTGTGTGTGTGTGTGTGTGTGTGTGTGTGTGTGTGTGTGTGTGTGTGTGTGAAATTGCTGACGCACAAGGATCCTTCTGACGTGAAACCCAATCCAAAATATCTTGACATGCAAGTCCTCTACTGCATTAATTGTAGAGATCACTTCTTGTTACGTGTCATGTACATAGAAGCGAGACTTTTCATTTTCATAACACCAGGAAGTGCTCTTCTTCGTTGAATCTACTTTCATTACATTACACATACTTACATATATATATATATATATATATATGTATATATATAAATCGATTTGGAGCAGAAATTAAACATTACACATTCTGTGCCGCATCATTAGCCCTCAGATGTATGACTTGCTTTGTAGGCGGGTGACAGCACATAGTGCCCTGATTAATCATAGATAAACAGCTAAGTAATTGAAAAGATGGCGTGTGAAAATTTGCTCTCGACCATATGTAACACATCACCCGCACGCTGCCTCAAGTGAGTGTTTGGTATTAGCCGGACTATGCCATGGAGCTTGGGGTTGTTTGTGTACTGCTGTTTTTGTGTCAGTTGTGCATGTGTGAGAAAGTGTGTATCTGCCACGGAGTACAACACTCGCTTTCCTTTGGTCAGACAGACAGTCATCATTCGATCCACGTTATCTCATGTCTGGAGCTTCCAGATGAGAGTTGAGCAGGCACAGCAAACACATTCTGCTTGCCTGAGTCATACTGTGTGTGTGTGTGTGTGTGTGTGTGTGTGTGTGTGTGTGTGTGTGTGTGTGTGTGTGTGTGTGTGTGTGTGTGTGTGTGTGTGTGTGTGTGTGAGTGAAAGAGAGAGCGGGAAAGAGGGAGAGCACGCGTGTGAAAGCCTGTTTTATGTGTGTACATGCAGTTTATATATGTGGAAGTATGTGTGTGCGTGTGCATCTGTGAGTGTATTTCAGTTACTAAAATACCAAGCACATCCCTTGCCTTAAACACGCTGACCTCATCCATGGAGGGGTCTAATAAATTCCCTGCAGGTGATGAGTGCAGAACTGCGCTCTAAAACAGCAACACTCAAAAACAACTTTACCATTTGGTGTCATTGCGTAGGTATGTTGTTAAGACTGGTGGATGATTTTTTATATTAAAGATAATCTCCCGCTGAGGAGCCCTGTATGGTTCCGACCCTAGTCATCTTTTTAAACAAAAACAGTCGCTCATACAGTACAGTAAATTCAATTGCATGATGCTATCTAGTCTAAGCTACGTCAGAGAAATAGTGTCCGTCTTCTGACGTGGACGAAAGTGCTAAATGCTGAAACAGCGGTGTGAACATTCAGGTATTTTAGGAACAACAGGCTCCTGTTACGATCCCCTAATTCCGAAGAAGATCACAACCTTCCCACAGACCTACCAGCAAGTGATCTCATCTCAGTCTATCTCTGTTTTTGAGAGCAGATGTTCCTATCGATAGTGACGGGGCCAGCAGCTACAACATTGCAAGAGGAGCAGTACAATAGTGAATGAGATGGAGCTGTGTTACAGAACCCCATTACTGCAAGGACACACACAGACCTTAAGCCACACACAAAGACTGTTCAAACACTTGTCTTGTTTCTTTCGAGAAGGTATCAAAGGCAAGACGGTCAGTTCCCTTGTAAAATGCTCGTCTATAGTGCCAGTTCCCCTTTATCGTACTTCTCAGAGGCTAAAAGGGGGAAAGTCTAATCAACAAACATAAAGTGAAAAAACAAAGATTTGGTAACAGCTGAGATTGTGGTTATAACTGCAGTGACTTATTTTTGGCCTGTTGCTTTAGGCCACAAGAGAGCAGGGCACACTAATATGATTTGTGGGTATCAAGTGTATTTTGAGAATTTTACTTTCAAAATATTAAGCTGTAGGGTGGATAACATTGATCAAATGAAATCCAGTATTTTGCTTTACTCACTGTTATAATTGTGTGTTTATGCTACGTGTGTATTTTTACAGCAAATAACCAAAACTCTATCAACACGTATGTATGTTGTAGAAATATGAAATGACCTGGAAAATGATCAAAGTATTGCAAAATAATTATAAACACTAAGAGGTACTAAAAGTTGTTTAACTCTTGACCAAACTGCAGCAGCAAGTCTCAACAAAGTCGGCAGGAAGCCAGGAATTGTGTCCAGGGCCTAACAAGCACTGGGTCTACTGTGACTCAAATCAGCTCTTATGGGTCTCTTTCGGCATTCTTTAGTGTATAGGCAGCATTTTGGAGTCAAGTTTAGTCAAGTTTGACCTCCAAAACAAGATAGACGCAAAGTCTTTAAAAAATGTCTGTTTAAGCATAGATTGTATATAAGATAAGGATATAAGTGCAATTATCACTCATGTGCAATATTCACTCTTACAATTTTTAATCAACGACTTTGTACTTACACTATTGTTACTGTATTTTATTCTATTTAATTGTTTACTCTCACCACTTTACTTTCTTGTTCTTTTGCTGTAACATGGTAAATTTCCCCGTCGTGTTAGCAGTTGCTTAGTTAAACATATATTAGACACAGAGCATCACTATATTGGGCTCATCTTTCTGATCACCTGTCAAATCCTCAAGTATTCTAACACAAACTTTGACTGCCATTATGGAGGCAGGAAGGCAGCTAAATTATGTGTAATCATCAATATTATTCAGTAAATCCCTATCCCTAATATGCGTAGTAAGCAATGGTTACATATCTGTTCTTCTTAAGCCACTCACGTGAAGCTGACACTCCAATTGAGGAACCTATTCATGAAAAAGTCTAGCGGTGTCAGTATTTTAGCTGTAAAAAACAAACAAATCAAACAAATCAATTTTCATTTAATTCCATATTAATACAAAATAAGTGTAGCTTCAGTGGAATGTTTTTGTTCCAAATAATATAGGCCTTTAGCTACAGTAAAATAAATAATGATAGCAACTAGATAACGTCAGTGTAAATAACTTCTCACCCTGGGCACCACATAATCAGACCAACCGCTATTTATAGACTGATGTCTGGGCTCCTCCAGGCCTCCTACACTATGGCAGCCAGGTTGTATTCTATTTGCATGTGTGTGTGTGTGTGTGTGTGTGTGTGTGTGTGTGTGTGTGTGTGTGTGTGTGTGTGTGTGTGTGTGTGTGTGTGTGTGTGTGTGTGTGTGCGTGTGCGTGTGCGTGCATGTGTGTGTCTACATGAGACAGAGTGTGTTCGTGTGAGTTGTGGGAAGCCCTGGCAGAGTGAAGCTGAGTGTTTGGGAAGTTGCCATTAAGACACAAAGCAGAGACGTCCGAGGTGGGCTAATGACCTTACATGGATTTGTGTTTGGCAGAACTTTCCAAAATGTGGGGTGGGACACATACGTATACACACACACAACTCCTCAAACAGATCTTTGACAGGGTTTATAGTGGAGTTGGGGGACTCTTTGGGGTTGCTGTGTTTGCTTTTTAGGCCTCGGTCACTCTGTGTCCTCATCTTAACTCGGCTGTAGTGTGGATCACGGCTCAGTGGGCTTCCATTTATCAAGTTAAATACTAACAAATGTATACAGAGAGCATTTTTAATGGATGCAATGAAACACATTTCAGCTGCAAGGTTGCTTAAAGGAGGTTGATAAAAACATCTGCCACATACTTCATTCGTTACATTTTTTTTTGGCCCTGATTTTCTTAATGACACCATGTTTTACATACAGGGTGTCCTTGAATAATGTGGCGAGAGGAGCGGGATTATTAGCTCTTTGTCTATGTTTTTGCATCTGGCTAAAAGTTCAATATGGATTAGCATCCGCAGTTAACATCTGTCCGTCCTACAGATCTTGTGTGTCTGTGGTTTCTTACTGTATTTACGTAGCTGACTTTCCAATTCTCCATCCGTGCTGCCTGTCCTGCGTGTCCTTGTTTCATTCATCGGGAGCATGTGTGTGTGTCCTCTGATGCAATTTCCACCCAACTGAAAGAAAAACAAGTTGTACGTTTCCAGGTCTGATTTCATGAATTTAAAACTATAGTGGTGTTGCAGGATGTGTTGGCATATCTGAACTTGATTTCTGATGCAATCTCACTGTGTCTTCTCTGAAAAGGAACCTCCTCTCCATCCCTACCAACACGTAGGCTAATAAGTGAGGTTCAGCAAAACAGACAGTGGAAAAAATTGGGTATATCAAACAAATGCTCTTCTTGCCAGTTGCTGCAGATGGTGGGCATGATTGTTGAGTTGTTGGTTTTTGGAAGATTATATAATTTTCGGGTGAAGCAGAACCTCCTGCCCTGGCAGTATTCTCAACTTTCACTTTTCAGAGAGCGTACTGTTTATTGGTCCTCAGGGTGCATTTAGACCAACAATAGCACCATGGCAACACAAGACAAGGGGCTGAATTGTTGTGTTACTAGAGGGTATAGGTAAAGAATATGAAATATGCAATAGCCTTGTTTATACTCTATAAAGTTGTCCCAGCAGCAGTAGTCTTGTCTTTTATGTTAATGCTTGTAAGTAGAATAAAAATTGAGATGGAGGTATTTCCCCTGCAATAAGCACTTGCATGTTTCTGGTTTAATGATGGAGGACACAGTGGCTATCTTAGACTCTGGGGGGACCCAGGAAAAAGTATGTTTGTTTCATTGAGCTAAATATTGTATACATTGTTGTTGTATGTATGACAGTTACAGGTACCTAGCTGACTGTCCTAACTAATTGTATCCAGCTTTCATACAGTAGCTAGAAGGGTTTGACGCCAACTTAGTGTTGTTGGGGTAGCGGCGGTGCGCTGTATAGTGTTTATGGGAGGTTTAAGGGGGTTTATGGTTGTCATCTGGGGCCCTTTTTCCAAAAACTTTGTAGGGGCCCCTAATATTTCACTGTTTTGCCTCTCCTAACTATGCGCCCCTGGCAGAATTACTTGATGATGTTATATAGCACTGCTTACAAAGCATGCAGAGAGCAGGATTTTCCCCTCTGCAGCAGCACCCCAGCTATGCAAATACAGTGGTCTCATTGAAATAAATGAGGAAGCCTATGCTTTTTGTATCAGTGCCACTTCATTCTGAAAGTGCTCTTCTCGCATGCAGGCTTGGGCTAGTATTGTTTTTGCTCAGACTGTCTGATTTACCGTGGTTATTAAAGAGGATTTCCGCTCTGCAGACATCTCTTTGGTAAAGAGTGGCCCAGGGGTTAGAGGCCCACCTTGGACCAAGCTGCGTCCGTTCTACCGCTCTCCCTCCCTGGGCATACTCTGCAGGATGCCAACCCTGACACCAGCCTGTCTGTTATTCCTTATGTACTTGTATCAGCTGCCGGGTCAGTGAGGTTTAAATATGATACAGGATGTGTTTTTGTCCATTTTTTTTTAGTCTGAGCTTTTTTCCCCCAGCAAGTTGATTTTCTTTCCAGGATTGTTTTGTTTTTTTCAAGATCTATTGTGAGGAGAGGTGTTGAGTTTTCCAAAAGGATGTGTTTACTCGTTCATGGCTCTGGACTGTCACGTACTTTCAGAAGTGAAATGAAACATCACTGCCAGAACTAAATATGAAATGTATTTTTGTGACTTTTGGCATGCCACTGTGTTTCCTGCTCAGAGCAGGGTCACAGGTTGAATGGAAAATCTGTTGAGTTCATGTTGCTACTATTGAGCACCGCTTCCTTGCAGCGACCTGGTCATCTTCCCCCGGCCTTGACAAATTATCTTTCCTAATTCCCAAATATTTAGAATGACCTTCGAAATGTATTAAGGACTTCAGAGTCACACCCAATCCTCCAGCAGGAACTCAAACCTCATCTCTACAATGAAAAATACTAATACCAGTCCATTGACTTCTGCCTACATCCAGAAGTATCCATAAGTCATTTTACAGTTTGTCCAGTGAGTGATTTCAATAAAATATAGATTAAAAAACATAGTGAAAACACTTAACTCAGGCACAATGAAAACATGATCAAATCAAACAAAATATAGTTTGAGCAATTCTTCAAAGACTCTTCTACTCTACCAATTTCGAAGTTTTGACTTCTACATTATAGATCTCCAAATTAGACAACAAAATACGTTCATGCCTTCTGACGGCTGTCTGTGCCTTCCAAGACTATTACCAATCACTGATGAAAAATAAATCTATTTTATGATATGACAATGCTGCGGTAATGTTGCGTTAGTTTTAGGCACAGGCTTTAAGGTTAAGGTTATGGGACGATTATGGTCATGCTTAAAAGACAAAAAGAACTTTGACTGTGGAAAAAACAAAAAAACATGAAACTGTCTCCTGTGTTAGGGTTAGGGTTAAACTGATGTTTTGTTGACTCATCCATCATTCCCCAACTACCAACTTTGTCGCTTAATAACAATGTCACCTGACTTCCTCCTTTGCTCCCGTCCTAATTCCTACGGCTGCTAGAGCTTTGTCACTTGAACATAAACATATGTGGTTGGGGCATTTGCTGAAATGACTGATGCTCTTGTACTTCTTGGGAGGACATGTGACCTTGCTCATACGTCAAAAGAAGCCAAAATCAGTAGACTGCTTTTTATATTTTATATTACATCGCCTTATATTTTCATACAAATGAAGGCTTTATTTCTTTTGTGCCACACAAAACAATCAAGGTATGTCTTCTCTAGCTACCTAGATAGGAAATAGAGTCACAACTTGGGAAACTGGTTTAAGATCACAAGCAGATTTTTGATTCAGGCGATTAGAGGAGTTTTGAGGATTCTGGTAATACCTTCAGAACAGCGGTAAATGGTGTACAATTACCTTCTTGTTGCTTGTAATACTTTCTGTGAAAAAGGCTGCAGTTATATCATTATGTTACAATCACTGTGAGATCTCTGCTTTATTAGAACATCAGCTAAAAAACAAACATTTAATAGTTTATTGAATTAACATCCTGGTGGGTCTGTTGGCTGAGAGTCCCATGTAGGACCTGTGTTGCATGCTATCCCCCTCATTTCCAGTCATCCCCGTCTTTCCGTAAAGGATCTAGAACAAAAGGAAAATTGGCTGAAAAAACTCAAAACCATAATGTAAATGTTTAGACTTTTCCATTTAATTGCAAAGTTGGATAAGGCTGGCACACAACCTTGTCAGAGAAACAGCACCGCTCAGTCTCATCTAAATCAATACCAGTTGCAGTGTTGTGGTGTAGACCTTGACACCAAAATAATGAACAGCCCCTGTCTTACTTGTGCACACACTTAAACACGCATACATCATACCCATGGGGGACACCCTCAGGAAAAAACACATCTCTCGCTCCTTGACGATTGGGTAGTGTGACTGGATAGTGGCAGGGGTTCATGGGGTTGGGGGGTTGTTTTTACAGGAACCACATGTTTCGGAGATGACTGGTGACTGCTGAGTATCTGTTAACGTAGCTGTCTTCTGACAGCGGCCTCCATTTGCCACATCAGAACCCGATGATTTGTACTTTCCCTGATAAAGTCTTGCTTGTTTTTCCCGGGAAGCTCATGTAATCCTGGCATCTCCCCCCCCCCCCCCCCCCCCTTGAGCTGTGAGTGCCAAGCTGTACCGCTCTCTCCTTCATATACGTAAGTTCCCAGTAAATCGTAAATACTTTCATGGGACCCTATAAGCCACGCATTACCAGAACTTATGCAACAATGCAAGCATGTGTATGAACTCTGTGGAAACCACTGTTTCTCACAGTTTGTGGCTTTCATTTAAAGAGAAGAGGAATTGGCACACGTCATATCTTTTATTGAATTGTTGTCATATAAATGTATATAAAGAAAATCAAACTTAAAACAACAACTTGTAGAACTAAATGTAAGAATGCTTACAGCAATCCATTTTTATTAGATTCTATCAAAACGTCCAAATCTTACAGCCGTATGAAGCTGGTTATTAAATGCAAAGACCAGTATACATAGACATCATTTTTTGATAGAAGATAAACACTGGAAATACAATGTGCTCACTTCACATGTCACAACATATGCTTGCAGAAAAGAATGGCTTACCTCTGCCAAGAAGGTTATGTTTTTGGTTCAGTTTGTTTGATTACGGGATAACTACTTTCCCGATTTTCATGAAACTTGGTTGAAGAGTTTAGCATTTTACATTTTGGAGCGGACCTAATTCCCAGGGCGGATATACAGAATTATTTGGGCAATAGCTGAGCTCTGCGGAAAAAAAATTCTAAATGATCCTGATATATTATTATCATTATTATTATTATTATTATTATTATTATTATTATTATTATTATTATTATTATTATTATTATTATTATTATTATTAATAATTTATTTTATTTTTATTATTATTATTATTAATATTATTTGAACAACTATCCATATACAATCAATTTAACAACTCCTGACCCATTTGTCTCTGTCTCTATTGTTGTACTGGACATGGGCCAGTGTGTTTCTCCTTCCATGCGTCTCCAGATAGAGCCGCTGTAGTTATCAGGTAGGAGGGCTTATGACCTCCCCTCCAACTCACCCGTATCACCCTGTACCCAGTAGGCCTTCCCCGGAGGCCCTCCCCCAGCTCCCCACCTTACCCAGGGGCTCTCCACTTGGCACTGGCGGGCTACTGTTGGTGGATACGGTATCTATGGATGGCAGGCCCTGGAAAACATGTCTGAGTGAGACAGATGGGGAGAGGATGATGAGAGAGAGAGAAAAATAAGAAAGGAAAGAGAAAGAGCAAGATTTAGGATTTAAGTGAAACAGAGAGGGAGAGAAAAGAGAGGGGAAAATCACAGTAGAGAGAGAAAAGAGGGAGGCTCATTTAGGGGAAGATAAAGTTCTCCCTTTTTTCCCTCTTGTTTTTGACGGGCCAGTTGATGTTTTTTCTTTCCCTTCCCTTTTTTTTGACAGTCGAGACTGGATCACCCGAGTGAAACCACCTGGTGTGTCGCCCTCCCTTCCTACCCCATTTTCCTCCCATATATGCACTCAGTGACCATCTCCGTCCCTGGCTGCACGCCAGGTCACCTTGGCAACCCCGCCCCATTAGAATGTGAGAGGAAATATTTTGCTCATTTTTATTATCTCTTTATTTGCTGCTGACTCTGTGCTTTTTAATAATGTCTGTGTGTGTGCATGTGTGTGCATGTGCAAGTGTGTATTTTTCTAAACTCTCCTTGTATCCCTTTTTCGAGGCAGGAGCATTAACATACCGCGTATTCCCCTTCTCAGCACAGCGCGGGAGAGCAGAGAGAATGTGCAGCTTGCTTTAAGTGGAACTTTAAGAGTCACACAACATGCAGCTGGTCTTTATTACTTCCCCTTTGGTTCATTGAAGCATAATTACATTCTGACTTCATCCCAACCTTAGCATGACCTCTGCTCTCCTGTCAGACACACTGGCAGCCCCACGCATACACACATTCACATATATGCATGCTCGCCGCCGCGGATATCCCACATGCACATTTTGCATGCATGCATGCACACATGGACATAAATGCAGGCACATTCACTCTCTCACACAGACACACAGACACACACAGACACACAGACACACACAGACAGACAGACACACACACACACACACACACACACACACACACACATACACACACAGACACACACACACAGACACAGACATACACACACACACACACACACACACACTCACACACACACACACACACACACACACACACACACACACACACACACACACACACACACACACACACACACACAGAGAAACCCAAAATCCCACCTACAAACAGACAGACACAGACATTTAGCCTCAGTCTGAGCTGAGATCATACTGGACCAATATAATAGAGTAAGTGAGCCCAAACACAAATTGGGCTCCTGCTGGAAAACTCTGCTCCATGCAAGCTCTTGTTTGTGTGTGTGTGTGTGTGTGTGTGTGTGTGTGTGTGTGTGTGTGTGTGTGTGTGTGTGTGTGTGTGTGTGTGTGTGTGTTTGAGGCTTGCCGGATGGAAATGAACCCCACCGACCCCGTCCCTCCCTCCATCTGGTTTTCCTGTCCTCTGCTGTTCTAATTGGAAACGGTTGCTAATCAGTCACAAATTACGACTTTTTACTGTCACTTTTCCATCCTCCTCCTGTTCGGTTCAGCTCTTTCTCCGTGTTTCCACTTTCTCTTTTTCTCACTTTTGGAGTGGTGATGTTATAGGTTTTCCAGTCAGTCATTGTTCTTCCTTTGTAATTATCAAACAGGGTTTCCTCACATCAAAACAGCTGAGCCATGGCCTTCAGTAGGCCAACGCTGAGCAGCCTTCAACCTTGTTAAAGTGGGAACGTCAAAACGAGGTTAAAAAAGGTTGTGCAGAGCCGAGTGTTTGTTTTTGTTACCTTAAAACAACATAAAGGACGGCCAGGTTAAGTGGGTGTTGGGTTCTATTGTACTCCAAAGTAGTTGGACAGGGGACTGAGGGTATATCAGGGTTGTTTATGGGGTGATGCTGGACTGGGTGGGCTTGTTAAACATTATTAAGGCCTCCTGACGTCACTGGCCTGATGTTTGGGAAACACAAAATGTCCCTGTGATGTACCGATGCCATGCTACTCAACTCACAGCAAATATTTACCAGCACAAAAGCTGCACCCCTGGCAAGGCCAAGACAATATAGAGCCAAGCAATCTGCTTGATTACTCTTGGTTTATTCCATGACAGCAATTACGGAGATGTTCCTTCCTTCATCATATAGTTTGAGAAAAAACAGCCATGAGACATCTATACTGTACCGTACATACAGTACGACATATGTCATGTGATTGGCGGACTCACTGGCTCCAAAAAGGAGCCATGGAGTCATAAACTGACATCCTGTGGCCTCATCCTATGCCAAGTCTTTGTAAAATCATATCACTCAGTGTAATGAGATTATTATCATGCATGACAGAGACGTTGGGGTGCCCTGCAACTGTATTGTGTTCCAAAGTATCCATCAGGGTTTCCCTCAATTTAGAAATGAGATCATTTTCATATGGTAACGTGATTCTAACTTTAAACCAGGTTTGGTCCACTGTTTCCCACTCCACCCTTCAACCACACCAGGAATATCACTCATTCGCCTTGTCTGAGAACACTTACTGTGTGAGTGCGTTCGCCGGCGTGCATGTGTTAGTGTGATTGCACATTACGGTATAAAAGGGTGAGTGTGTGGACGTAAAATAGAGTGCGAGACTATCACACTCTCCAAATAAAACAGTGCTCAGATTGTGAGATGGAAAAGCCTCGGTGAGTGATGTCAGACAGATTCAGCTGTACAGTCACTGCTTCAGTCAGGGAGCAGAGCTCAACACACTTAAGGCTCAAGACCTTTTTTGTGGCTCCTCCACCCTCCTCATATTTCTATCACCACATTAGTAACAGCTATATATCAATTTTCACATCATTTTCGTCACCTAACATGTTCCAGTTCCAGAATGGGATTATGAGGATTAATATTCATGATGTTTGCTGCTCTTCTCTTCTACCTGACGTCTTTGTGAAGATGGTTCTCACTGTGTCAGTGTCCACCGCACGCATGTCCAAATTTAGCCACCTGCTACGGTTGGCTGATAATTTTTGATGGTTCTTTGTTCATGATGGCGAGTTATTATCAGAGTGAAGCAGAGCTGGGCTGGTAAATGCATCTGTAACTGGGTGTTTGCCTTTTTTTCTCCTCCTCCTCGTCTTACTCCTCTTCTCCTTGTTTCTTTTCTTTCCTTATTCTATTTCGAGCATCTTACCACAGCCTGGGCCCGCTACTGGGAGAGAAACATTGGATGAGTGTAAAGCCGAATATTTATGCGCCTGTGTCAGAGCATTGCAGAGGCTACATATGAACTGCTGCTGGAGATGATGTAGTACAACTCCTCAAAAATATAGCTACGCGATGAAGATGCCATGTAGAGACCACAACATTATTGATTAGGCTGCTTTCCTCCAAGACGTTTCTCGTGTCGGTAGAGATTGTTTATTGTAAAGTGGAGCAAGTTGTTAGTAATCTCTATATTTGTGATGCCTTGATCTTGCCTCTCTATCACAAAGTGAAGGAAACATTTAATCACAATTATAAATGAAGAAGAATATATATAAAGTGAATAAAGAATTCATAGCTTGGTCTCTTTTTTCAGTGGCGAGACACATTTGTATGTTGTGATTCAGTGGAATTTCCAGAGCAAACCCACTGTTCCCACTTTTGCTCTCTATCATAGGGTACAGTGGGCGTGCGTTCCACACCAAATGCCACTCATGATGACCTCAATCGATGGCTGTGTGCATGTAAACAAACTGCCACGTGTAGCAACAGCTTCGCAAACAATACAGACTAATAAACATATATTTTATGTGGCTTGATCCAAATGGAGAAGGTACCACATCTGCCAACACTTGACATCTATGAAAATATTTAACAATAGAGAGGAATGATCAAGGCATTATGTGTACATTCAACAACATCTCCATTACATCCTTCCACGAGCTTGACAGCCACTGTACACACAATTACTTTGGGTGCATATTAAATGCACCTAATATTGTACAGAAATGTATTATCATTAATTAACAAAATCCTTAGCTCATTATAAATCAATTCATACCCGAGAGATCCAATATGGCTGTGTATGTGGGTATGTGTGGGTGTGAAGTGAAGACTGCTGGTTTGAAAGGGATGACATCATCCTATGTGAGAACATGATCTAAACTATACTCTCAGTTATTTCCCTCGCTGCAGTAGTCACCACAACTTCATTACGTGTTGATGTATGCTCCGTTGGCTAAGTTCAGCAACATCAGTCCACAGTAAATCACATCATCCATGACGCTAATCCTGCTGATGATCCAACATGCTCTGTGCATGTCAACACCTATAGGACAATTTAGGGTCTGTGCTCATTTCCAATTCTAATTGAATTTGATTTATTTTTCCAAACCCTGTACTTCAGCATGTACTTCTTTCTTTACTCTGTTTCTGTTCTTTTTCTCTGACAGTTTTTTTTCTCAAATTGAAAATGCATCACATTACACTGTAAATCAAAATATAAGTGTGTGAGCCCACAGACCTGAGTGAGCGTATGGGTGTGTGTCCTGTACTCTGCAGGTCCAGGGGCCTTGAAGGGAGCTGCAGTTCAATCCAAATGAATAGGGGCATTATGTAAGTGCTTACAACATTGAGAAATTATGTAAATGGCTCCGTTGCTACACAATGCTCCTCCTGTCAAAACATAAACAACATTGTACAAATGGCCAAATGTTCACAATGTTGAAATATGACAAAATCCGCCCCAGGGGTGGTAAACATGATTATACTGTATGAACACACATACGGGAAGATTGGACAAAAGGCTCCTCTTTGCAAATTTATGAATCATGGTCCCCTGCCATGAATGCTGAACGTCAATGAAATATACTTTTTGGCCGGCACCCTCAGACTACCACGGAACACGTTAAGAATGATGTGTTATGAAGATTTATGAAGGGCTCAAGTAGTTTGAAAAAGGGCTTGATATAGGATTATGAATAGCTGGTCTACTAAATTTATCTGTAACGCTGTATGTGACGTGGGGAGGTCCAGCTGTGAGCCATCATCGAACACAGTGCTGTCCCACCTCATGCTCTCTTTATGCGTCACTCACTGTTTGAACTTCCCTGGCTGTTTTTATTTGGTTATGCATCTAAATCATCAGGGGTCAAGTAAACAGCTCTGGTGGAGGTAAACACCCTGAGGGATAGGCTTTCCTCTGGGGCCTTCAGCAGCTGAACTTCACACGCACACGCACACACACATGCACACACACACGCACACGCACACGCACACACGCACACTCACACGCACATACACACACGCACACGCACGCACACACACACACACACGCACACGCACACACGCACACGCACAGGCACACATGCACACACACGCACACGCACACACACACACGCACGCACACGCACACGCACACACACACGCACACGCACACGCACACACACACATGCACACGCACACAAACACGCACACACACGCACACGCACACACACACGCACACGCACACGCACACGCACGCACACGCACACACACACATACACACACACACATACACACACACACACACATACACACACATGCGTACATGTACGCCCTCGAATCTGGGTGCAGATCAAACTGCTCTCGCCTCTTTTGCACTTATCATTGCGGGTTTAGCTCCGTGCTTTTCTCGGCACTGAAAGATCCCGCGGTGCTGTGCGGGCGCCGATGGCTCTTGCAGTCGGCGAGATGATTTTCCCAAGTATTCGCGATGAACTCTGCTTCTCATTGCACACTCACAGACACACAAAACCACCTCCTCACCAGCTCAGGGTAAGCGAGAGAGAAAGAGGGGCAGAGAGTGAGAGAGAGGATCAAAGCCGGTGAGTGGGATGGATTCTCTGAAATGAATAGTGCTGGGGGATATTGCTTTAACCTTTGTCCAAAGCGCTGTGCTCAGGGACCTCCCTGTTTGTTTTAACAGCTCCGAGTTAGCAAGGGTCTCTCTAGCCGCAGAAGGAATCTAGGCTAACAAGACGTATTCACTACATTCAAGCGGGTGTTTCATGTCACGAGAGGTTCTTCATCTACAGACTGTCCTGTCTGCTTCTACCACTATGGATAACATAAGATCCAAAAACTGACAAGGCGTTTTTGTGGTCAGCGTGATATTCTTGGCATTCAGTCAACATCAGGGGGTTTGATCATTCGCTGAGGCAGATGTACAGTAGTGTTTTATTTCAGGGGTAGATCAAAAGTCTCCTCATGCTGTGTCTAACCACAACTAGGATTATATTAGGATTTATTTATTTTGGGCCTATCCGCATCACAGGGAGGCCAGGCCATCAACAACTCTTCCCTGCCACTCCCTGTTTTGATCAAAATCTCACAAGGCTGCAGATGAATCTGGATGCACATCTGACTGCTCATGTCTATTATGCACTTATCACCATGGGTTCAGCTATACTGTCGTTTTGGCGCTGAAATGTCCCACGGTGCTGTATTGGAACAGATTGTTGGCTGGAGGATGTTGGGGAGTTGTGGCGGGACCCCTCCTGTCCTCTCATCATCGTCTGTGTCATCGCCCTTCCCTCTTGTCCTTAAAGGAACCAATAGTGGGATGTTTTTAAGCTACGCATGCACACACATAAGCAGAAGAGTGCCTGTTGTCATCTGGTGGAACAAAAGCTGCAGGACTGTGTGTGTGGTGCAAGCATGTTGAGTATTTGCATGTTTTGAATGAGTCATTGAGTGAGAGATTGCAATATTTCAGCTGCCTTTGACTACTTCAATACCTTTAGCCTTGAACGATCGTCCGCTTGCATGCTATACTAATCATCATAAAAAACATGAAGGTCTTATTAAATATTTCCCCACATGTGCGGCTTCCAGTGAAGTTCTGTGGGTAAATCACAAACTTTTTGCTTCGAAAATAACCTCCTCGCTTCATGTCCTGCAGAGCAGCTAACCGGCTTAGGGTAAAATAATTGAAGTGGGGATTCGTGGAATGGGATGGTGTGCACAAAAAAGAGAGTGGGGAGGGTCTGAGGATGCTAGTGAGAGTGGGTGGTTAGAATAACAATCTGTGAACGCAGCAAACGCAAACACTCTCTCCTTGTGGCTGACTAAATTGGCTTCCCCGACTCACCCTGTCCCACTTGAAATGCTATGGGACATATTGAAGCCCTTAGTTCTCTCTCTGTCTCACTAATAATCAGCAACTTCCCTGCCCCTCTCATCTGGGCCTCCCTCTATCGCTGCTCACACACAGCTGCATTGCAGCACACAGGATGGGAAGAGACCGGCCAGAGGGAGAAAGGAGGATAAAAAGATAGACGTATAGATCTATTATGTAGCAGGAAGAGTGAAAGAGATCTGAGGGTGACACATTAGGGAGTGATGGATAGGAGGAGAAGTTGAATGCTGCACATCTATGACAAACAGATGACAAGGCGAGCTTCCTTTTTGATTTATGATCAGTAATTAAGTTGAATATGCATTGATATGGAGAGTTAACTGTTCTTATGCAGAGTCTTGCTCACTTACTCCCTCTTATCTCCATCCCTTAGAGGATGCTGCTCATGCCTGTGGTCATGGCTTTGGTGACTTTGGATTTTGAATGCTCGACAGTTCATTGACATGCCCCGTGTAACTCTGCCTGGGTGGGAAACGATAAGTGGCCGCTAACATGTTCCTTGCATCCATTTGCACACATTAGTCACACATACACACGCCCGCTGGATTTACATATCAAACCGACTTCATTCAGCTTTTCCCCCCACATAACATCCCTATCATTTAATGTTACTACAAGTGCTTTAACCCGACATCTGAAGAACATGGAACTTCATGGTTTCATATGAGAAGTTTACCATCAACCTTGGTCTCAGAGGTTAGAGAGGGTGTATGGTGAGGGGCCTGAGTAATAACTCACCTAGGTCTCACACTCCTCTGAAAACAGCACAACAAGGCCCACATCAAGGGAGCTTTGAGAAGGAAATGAGCAAAGAAATAAAAGCACACAGCAGAAGCCGGAGGAGCCACATTTCCAAATTATTAATATTGTTTTTCAAAGTAATCCAAACACTCTCAGGGGATTAGGGAAAGGGGGCAGGGAGAGAGAAGGAAGCAGGTAGATTATCTGTCCCTGTGCAATTTTTTGGTTCAACTGAACTGTCAACATGTGAGAGAAAGAGAGAAAAAAATAAGTCAGTAGTGGCCTTGGTTATATAAAGACTGAAAGCTGAATGAAACACTATCTTTATGGCAGGGTTACAGCAAGAAGTGGAACTGGTGCTTTGGCTGTAACTAAAAAAACATCCTCAGCTCTCTGCTTGTCGTTTTCATTCAGACTCTTGTTTTCTTTCAGCTAAAAGCAAGCTCCCCTGCCCAGAGAGCTGGCTAGCACTGGACACACAGTCACACAATGTGTTCCTCGCTCTCCCACTGCCAAGCTCCACTCTGCTCGGGCTTCGAAAACAGCCAGAACCAGACACATGCCGCCACGATACTGTACTAATGGTCATAACATTAGCTGACGAAGAGAGAGATGAGGCTCGAAACACAATGCAAATAATGTAACGCGGAATGAGAGTCTGATGTGGTAGTAAACAGCAGTCTGGAGTTGTTTCAACAACAACAGCCCTCTGAAATCAGAGGGATATTAACAATCCCCCTAGATTTCCCTCACTGAGGGGATGTTTTTCTCCCTGGCCCGTCGGGAAACACTGCTGTAGTGATGGGATAAGTTGTCACATTAAGCCAGTTGTGTACAGCGTGGAGGTCCATATTGCTTCAATTAAAATCTCCAACGCGTCTGGTTTTGATTAGAGGTCCTGGCAAAACCAAGGTGATTCCTTTCATAATTAAAACCACCAGAGAGGCTGAGCAGTGCTAAAAACTGGTTAACAAAGAATAATAGCTGAGCGGGGAAGGTATCTCGTTCTCATCCTCCTTCTACTGCCATTTCCTTCCTTACGGCCTACAGGACTGTCTCAGAAAATTAGAATATTGTGATAAAGTTCTTTATTTTCTGTAATGCAATTAAAAAAACAAAAATGTCATGCATTCTGGATTCATTACAAATCAACTGAAATATTGCAAGCTTTTTATTATTTTAATATTGCTGATTATGGCTTACAGCTTAAGAAAACTCAAAAATCCTATCTCAAAAAATTAGAATAGTTCCTCAGACCAAGTAAAAAAAAAAGATTTATAACAGCAAAACAAAATCAAACATTTGAAAATGTCCATTAATGCATTCAGTACTTGGTTGGGAATCCTTTTGCACGGATTACTGCATCAATGCGGCGTGGCATGGAGGCAATCAGCCTGTGGCATTGCTGAGGTGTTATGGATGCCCAGGATGCTTCAATAGCGGCCTTTAGCTCATTAGCATTGTTGGGTCTGGTGTCTTTCAGCTTCTTCTTCACAATACCCCACATATTCTCTATGGGGTTCAGGTCAGGGGAATTGGCAGGCCAATCGAGGACAGTAATGCCATGGTCAGTACACCAGTTACTGGTGGTTTTGGCACTGTGGGCAGGTGCCAGATCATGCTGGAAAATGAATTCCTCATCTCCATAGAGCTTTTCAGCAGACGGAAGCATGTAGTGCTCTAAAATCTCTTGGTACACAGCTGCATTTACTCTGGGCTTGATGAAACACAGTGGACCAACACCAGCAGCTGACATGGCTCCCCAAACCATCGCTGACTGTGGGAACTTCACACTGGATTTCAAGCAACTTGGATTTTGCTCCTCTCCAGCCTTTCTCCAGACTCTGGCGCCTTGACTTCCAAATGAAATACAAAACTTGCTTTCGTCTGAAAAGAGGACTTTGGACCACTCTGCAACTGTCCAGTGCTTCTTTTCCATAGCCCAAGTCAGACGCTTCTTCCGTTGTCTTGAGTTCAGAAGTGGCTTGACCATGGGAATACGGCTATTGTAGCCCATTTCCCGGACACGTCTGTGAACAGTGGCTTTTGATACCTGGACTCCAGCTTCAGTCCACTGTCTTTGAAGCTCCCCCAAATTCTGGAAGCGACTCTTCTTCACAATGCTGTTAAGGCTGCGGTCATCTCTCTTGGTTGTGCAGCGTTTCCTGCCACATTTCCCCCTTCCAACAGACTTTTTGTGGATGTGCTTTGAAACTGCACTCTGTGAACAGCTTGCTCTTTGAGACATTTCTTTTTGTGTCTTACCCTCCTGATGGAGGGTGTCAATGATGGTCCTCTGGACAGCAGTCAGATCAGCAGTCTTCCCCATACTTGTGATTTAGTTTACTGAACCAAGCTGAGTGTTTTTCAAGGCTCAGGAAACCCTTGCAGGTGTTTCAAGTTAATTAGACGATTCAAGTGATTCGTTGAACACCCTACTAGTATACTTTTTCATGATATTCTAATATTTAGAGATAGGATATTTGAGTTTTCTTAAGCTGTATGCCATAATCAGCAATATTAAAATAATAAAAGGCTTGCAATATTTCAGTTGATTTGTAATGAATCCAGAATGTATGACGTTTTTTTAATTGCATTACAGAAAATAAAGAACTTTATCACAATATTCTAATTTTCTGAGACAGTCCTGTATATAGTCCGCATGCCAGATGGACAGACCTAACATTGGAGAGTTGCACGGGGTGATAGGGTAGGGGGTAAAGGGCTTATGAAATCAATCTCTCTCCCCTAACACTTCTTTATCCTTTATCCTTTTTACTCCTTTTTTCCCCCCTCGCTCCCTGCTTGCCTGTTCATCTCACTCTCCTTTCCCATCCCTTTCGCGCTGTGAGGATTTCTGTGAATCCGCCGTGTTTTGGCAGAAGCAGACTCGTGTTTCTGCTCCAAGGGGCTGAAGGTTTACTCCAGAGCGGAGGCCTGTTTGCTGTGATTTGACGTTGAACCATCGCTCCCCCCTCCTTGGCTGCACAGTCACCAGTCACCTCATCCCTCATCTTGAGACCAATGGTATTTATTATTTACAATCACACTACATCTTATCTTGCGACCTTGTCCCTCTGTAAGTTCAAATTCCAGATAGATTGTAACCACAGATGCTGACTTAAAAACAATTAGTGTTGCTCACATTGAATGTGACAGGGGGCTGAAGAGCGCTCTGTCTGTAGTGGGGAGAGAGGAGCCAGTGACAGACAATGACAGCATAATGTATGCCTCTCTACTGTCATCTACGTCACAGAATGTTCTGGTAGCCGCAAGTGTGCCACTCATCCTGTGACTTGGCCTGTGTGAAGCTCCTGGCAATGTGATTGTCACCAAGAGTGCAGGGATGCATAAAGTGAGAGGCGTCAGATGGAGAGAAAATTTGGATTGGAAAGACACACACCACGCTGGGCGTTTCTGAGAATGTGGTCCGATCTAATGAGCGATCAAGCTGGTGACGCAGCGATTACCTCCTTTCCTCTTTTCATCTCTTTTATTCTCTTATCTCTGATTGTGTCTCATTCCTTCATCTCTGTGATCTGGTTCTCTATGGAGCGGTATATCTGTGTCTCATCCCCCCCCCCCCCCCCCCCCCCCCACCTCAAAGGAGAGGAAGCCTGGAGGAGACAGGCCAGCGAAATATAACGATGACAAATACACAGACAGGCTCCATCTGATAAAGAGTATTTCCTGAAGATGTGCATGACGTTTTGTGTAAATGACAGAAATGGAAAGATCTGTCTTACAAAGAAAACATACAGCAATTGACAACATTTCTAGATTTGATGAAAATATGAAAATATCTTTTCTTAGTTTTTCAAAATGTGTTTGAAAACATTTAAAAACAAAAAATGTTCTAGAATAAATCAATGATTTGTATTTCCTACATACAATAATGGTGACAAATGGCACATTTTATGTGAATATATATCCTTGTCACATTATCGAACACTGTTCTGTGTTTTACAGCTATGGTAGGCCTATATTATTTTCCAGTTGTAGCCTTCACCTTGTACTCAAATCAAGCAATAGTTTCTATGCAAACTCAAGAAGCTCATAGCTCATAGTGCACTAACAATTAACTCTCAATTCTCTTTTAGCTCATTGTTTTGCTTTTCCCGGCCCACATGTGAGCAGTATGATTGAGTCTTAACGTTTGTGTCGTAACATTATACTTACATTCGCCAGGTGGCGAGAAACACGACACAATTCAGTGCTAATGTTAGCTAACAAGTTAGCCGTCACAACCAGATAAGCAGATATTTTAAAATCGTTCTGCTGGTCAAAAGTCACATTGTGCTGTTTTAACCAAAAAGTATTACATTACATCTGTTCCTAACACACATTATACAAAAGTCTCCTCCTGTTATAAAATAAAGGGAACTGTCAGACACACAAACATACTTGCTTATAAAAATCCGGGCAATGGAGGTTGTTATTGCATGAAGTGAAATATGCCTGCTGACATTTTATTTCAACCCGGGTGTCATAAAGCTTTCTGCCTGCTGCCAAAACCATGCAGCAATTTCAAACCATTAGATGCTTGTCCTAAGTACACTATAAATATAATGTTATCTTGCTCTGTCAGTAAATAAAATAATGTTTATTTCACAGAATGTGTGATAAGTGGCTTTCCTTTTGTGGAAGGACTGGGTCAATCTATTTCCTATAACTTTTTGTTATAGGGCTTGAAACCCACAATCTTCCGGCTGAAAGGACACACCGCTAACTAAGTCACTGTGCTTCCTTTAAGCCAAGAGTGTAGTTTCAACATCAGTAACACATGTGTTGTAGCTCATGGTTGTGTACTGTGCACTGGTTACACACACACACATATAAAAACCTTTGCTATATAATCCCTTATACATGTATCCAAAACAAGTAGTAGTAGTAAACTAGCATGGATTTATTTTATTTTATGTCCATAGGCAATATACTTGTTATTTTTGTAATTTGAGATTACATTAGATTTTTTCAAATTAGTTTCAACTTTATTGTCATTGCATAGAGTACAGGTACTGAGACAACACAATGCCATTTAGAACCTAACCACATGTGCAAAAAGCTCACTGCAGAGAAATATACAGAATAAACAGTAACACATGGAATACATATAAAGAATACACAGTAAGGTAATGCAATATCTATATTACATAATTATAAGTATGACTATCTACCAGTATAGGCAACTCAGTGTGTAATGAACACAAACATATGTTGAGTATGATATGAGACCAAAATGATCATTTAACATTGTACATGAGAAAATAAATCAGATCAAATTCTTCTAAATATTTAACAATAAAATAATATCAATCAGAAGACAGCACCTTTAACCTCCAGAATAAAATTAATAGCTCTGTAGAAAGATGTGAAGGCAGTTTCTGTGACACCATTAGATTTTTATAAGAACACTTTAAAGCCTGGATCTGGTTTTAACGACCACAGCTGTCTAGTCAGGTTCTGCAGCCAAAGAAAAAAACTAAGTTGGACAAAGGGGAGAAAGACTGGGTGAAGAAAAACTATAAATGTGCCTTTTATGCCGTATCATCTCTTTAATTGAACAATCATTCTCAAAACTGACTCAAAAAAGAGGTTGACCTTTGGAGCCAAACGTTTTGTGGAGAGCCGTGTTGACTTTGACCTACCTATGGTACTCCAGCTTTTAGACGCGGTTCTTGACACAGTAACTTTTTAAGATGGAGCTGGTTGACATCATTGCTTACAATTGCAGAAAGGGGGGAAAACCTCATAAATTACCACAAGAAAGAAAGAAATTATACTGTGTGGGAGAATTCTGGCTAGACCCTGATTTTTCCTTGTAGGTTTTTCAATCTGTGTTTTATGTGTGTTTATATGTTTATTCATATTCTCCAACATAGTGATGGCTACACAGCCAGATAGCTAATGTTAGCTCCTTTAACCCAGTGTTAACCCAGCTGTTTTTAGCTCTCCATACTTCTCCCACCTTGAAGAGATGTAAAGCTTTTTAGAAATGGGTGTTTACACAAATAGAAAATACTGCAGTCTTTCATGCTGTCTGTTGCACTCGAATAGCATGATCGTTCTCAACCAGCTTTTGGTTAGGTTGGTCTTTTTATCAGCAGCATAAAAATAAAGACTACTGCCACAATTTTCATGAAATTTGGGGAAAGGGTGTAACATGGGCCAAGGAAGAACTCATCAAATTTTGGAGCTGATCGGAATCATGGTTTCACTTATGGAAACGGCCTTGGTGGAGGTCTGCGTTCTTCCTGTGTGCCCTTCTAGTTTCCCAGACAGGTTTCCATTTTTCTGACTCAGTAAAGTTGCAATGTTCCAATGTTTGAGTAATTCCACCCATTAACCTGGAATGGTACGAATCCCGATTGCATGAAGCTACCAGGCTCACTGTGCCTTTTTACTAACCACAACACTCATTGCAAGAAGGCCAAACATAGATCCAGTTGTATGACTCCTAAGGCAGCACAACGCATAATGATGCAGGAAGCCCAGAGGAAATGAATGATCAGGGCAAATAGTTTAGTAAAAGTATGCACAAGGGTTTTTGAAACTTCCTTTATTTCCTGTCGAGAGACGAGTGACAGCTGTTTACAGTGGTGGAATAAAGAATGGAAGCTGCATGCAGGGGAAGGACGCAGGGCTCCAGGGGACAGGAGAAAGGTTCCTTATGAAATATTGAAGGAGACTGGAGATGGGGCCAGAGCACGTCTGCCCTTCCTCTTCAGCTCCACCAGCCAACAATGTGCATGCTCCGGAGGAGAACTCACAATCCTTCCAGCTAAGGTGAGTGGGTTCCCGTGAGTGTATCCAGCTTGGTGTCTATATACGTATAACTGGTTATCTATATATTTAAGAGCAGGTCTGAGTGTGTTTGTGTGTGGCCCTGAGTGAGTTGTTTCACTTGGTTTACCCTCCTCTGAACCAACAGCAGAGGTTGGACAACCACTGAGAAGAAAACCTGCTTTTATTCCAATACAGCAAAGAAGCAGGGAAAGAAAGAATGAGCAGCAGATTATGAGAGACAGAGCCAAGCTGACACATTGCATGTCAGCAAGCTACGTTTCTTTGACATTATGGTTTCATGACTTGCCATACAGGTATTTCAAACATGCTCACCAAGATGTAACTGCATGCTTTGACAGCAAATATGTAATGTTAACAATCACTCTAATAACCGTTCAGTAAAACAAGAAATTGGTTCACTTAATCACAAATGAAACAATCAGTGAGATGATAGTGTTATTGCTCTTATATATAGTATAAAGTATAAAGTATATAGTATATAGTATATATAAAGTTCTTGACTCTGGATCAACACTGAGTGTTTCTGCAGTAAAACAGTAAGGCAGCATTCAATTATACTTTAGTTCAGCTGCAAGGGTCAGGCTGTCTGTATGTCCCACACCCCATGAGCACATGGGGAACCATAATGCCTTTCAGACTACAGCCAGCGTTGGTAACTTGTTTGGTAAGGTTTACCACCAACATGAGTTGTTTTAGGTTATGTGGTGTCTGAAAAAGGAATCAGTTACGTTTGCACTTGCAAAACAACCACAACTGAAAAAAGAAAAGTGAAATTATGGCTATTGGGAAATGTAAGTTTCCATGCTAGTTCAAATTATTATTTCTTCTTTATCTTTCTATATTTTTCTTGGATTTTTCTTGTGTTATCCTTAGCATTGCCATAGTTGTGAGTGATCCTTTTATTTATTTTATTTTATTTTAATTGCACACACATAAGGCTGCAAAAAAAATCCAGATAATGAAAAAATAAGAAATGTGTCAGAAGAGGTCAAGAAGCCACAGTGGGCTTTATACAACGGACCTCCCCTCAGTTTAAGAAAAAAAAAGAAAAAGGAAAACAAAAAAAAACAATGACAACAAAGTAAAAGAAAAAGAGAAAACAAAATATATATACACGTCAAGAAGTAATTAAATATCATGAATGAAATGGGATTCCTTTAAAAATAAATACAACACTTGAAAAAGTGTACTTGGCATTCCACCATTTCTGAGAGAGTATTGCCCATGTTTCGTTTTATTTAAGGTAAGAGGAAGATTATCAAACTGTCTATATGAATCAATTTGGGAATTAGTTGCAAAACGATGATGGTAGAGAAAGGTGCAAAAACATATATTTATATATACAAACACATATCTGATGAATATTTTCATATATTGAAAGTTTGTTCAGTTTTCTCTCGTAATGCTAAACTAAACTAAATATCTATAATAAATACAAATAGACTATAGGACATTTTTTGTTTCATATAAAACTCTTACGAATGCAAAACTAACCATTTTTGAATAACACAAAGTCCTAAAGAGAAAGTAAAGACGATGTCTGAGGAGGAATTTGAAGTAAATTCCAGACCTGATTTATGTTGTTTTTATTATCAGTTACAGTATTCCCATAGTAGCCTGTCTGGACATGCGTCATTCAACATGACGCCTACAGCAGAGTGCTGTGACAGCCCAGCACACTAAAACTGGAAATGTCTCTCCTGAGATGCCTTACTAACTAAAAATAATAACTGAAATGATTTTAAATGATTAAAAAATGATAAAAATATATATATATTGTTTTAATATAATGGCTTTGCCTTTGTATGTGTGTGACACCTACGTCCAAGCTCACACACTGACCTTGGGATACTCAAGGTCACATACACTTAATATCCTCCGGTCACTACGTTTGAGTGCAACAGCCAGTATTCTTGTGACCAAAGCTGTGTCATGCTTGGGTGCTAGCGCAAACACAATTTTAAAAAACACATTCTCATGCAAATGGAGCAAGCTCGACAACTGTAATTGTTGGTAATTGCTCATAAACATCCCCTATCAACAGTGGCACATGCGTTGTCACGAACGGGGAGAAAATAATTAATAGCAGCAAAAAGCAGGCAGATGAAACACACAGGGATAGAGGATGTATTTGTTTGGGTCATTAAGAACTCATGGTGACCCAGTGAGCCACAACATTATAGCACTGGCAAGGCCAAGGTTCTTCCTTGCTTTGCTAACTGTGCGTGTCTGTGCAGGGCCAATTGCCCTGCACTGATATCCCTCTCTTCCTAGAATCACAATTGTTTGCATGTCCTTAAACACCAAATAGGAGGCAGAGTGAGGGCAGTTGGATACTGGTGAAAATAGTTAATGGTGCATGTGCTCATAGCATTAAAAAAAAATAATTTGTTGTGAGTGGTTATCGTAAAATAACCTTAAAATGTCTGGACTTTGTTAACTGTCAACATCTTGCTGTGGCAGGCAGAAATTAAAGGTTGCTTTCTAGTTCTTGTTTGTTTACAAGGTCATGGGGGCACCTAGGCGTGAATAACAAAGTTTTTGTCTTTTACAGCAAACAGACCTTTGTGAGGCCATTAACTGCGGTGTTAATTAGGACAAACTAAAACATTGCCTCGGACTAATTGCTAACTATTCCCTAAAGGCACTTTCTTCACATGTCACTCTTTCATATTTGAACTCAAATGAGTCATAGGGAAAACCTTATGTTCACTCTGAAGTGTGTATATGTTAGTGGTGTGTGTTCTTGCAAGCTCTGATTCTGGATAAACATAGGGAAAGGAAAAAGTAAATAATTTAAGGACAAGGGAGTTCAAGAGAGGAGATGCATATGTAGAAAGAGCACTTTGTCTTGCTGTGTTGCAGAGGACCTAAAGCCTGTGGGAGCACATCAGTCGAAGGTCATCAGAGCTTTCAAGATTAGAATGGAAGCCCCATCGACCCTGGTGCTAAATCCTCGAAAGAGTAGAGGACAAGGTCGAAACAGCCAGGACGAGTAGCTGGATGTAGAGTCAACACGGCGTTTTGCAATACTGTTGCACGTTTTTAGAATGATACGCGATCCCCTTGCAGCTGCACTTTCTCATAAACACATGCACTATTGTTGTAGGCTACCTCAGGTTGTTGTTAACTGGGAAAGAAGCATTGGTTGTACCATTAAGGCTTTATAAGAGAGTATGAGGAGTATGAGGCCTTAATAATAGTGTGAAAACTGAGTACAGAGAGAGAGAGAATCTAGCTGACAGAATCCCTAAACCTCCAACCCAGCGGTAGCACTTTGACAAAGGAGGTCAGTGCCGAGTCAGTTTTTATGTTTTTATGTTTTTCTTTAAACTCCCTTTCATCAATGTCCACTGCACGGCAGATAGTATCCCCACTTTGATTATTTACTCAGAGAGCCCTACCTCTGGACAGCTCTCATTCAGCACTTAATGTCCATAACGCCTTGGGTAATTGTTATTTTCCTCTGCCCCTGAAATCTCACCGCTTCACAAGACTAAGCTCCTCTGTCCTCTTGTTTATTTTCAAAGGCCTCAACCAGGACAAATACCCTCAGGTCAACTTCAACAGGCTAGCGGCCCTGTGTGCGCCTTAAAAGTGCCCCGAAAATCTGTTGAGTTGACATAAATTTGTTCCAGTTGCGTGAAGGCGCAGGAAGAATGTGGATGAGTATGAGGGAGAGGGAAGAGTCCTGGTAGTGGAACTGACTCAGGTCTTGCCCAGACTGGGGCTTACAGCAGGGATCACTCAGCTTCGGTCAGCTCTTCCTCGCATCAAAGGCTGGGAGGAGAGGTTCTGTGAAATCATACAATAACAGTGAATATAACCACCCTTTCAAAACACAACTGGACTGAACTGGATAGGTGGGAACGAGACAGGAGGAAGGGATGGAGTTTCATCGCTGATACAAGGAAAGATAGGAACATATTGCTTCTGTGCTGTGGGAATTTACGGGTGTGCAAATATTCTCACCCGCTGATTAATGACATTAAAAAACAGTATTTGTCTGAGACACGGTTGGCTGAGCATACATACCCTTTTTCAACAACGCCCTGCCTCACATTTACACATATTCACACCTGGGACCTGCTTACTCTCTTACTGTTGGCCACTTAGCTACTATAGGCTGAGGGGATTTTTGAAGGGCACCTCAACAGTAGCTGTTAAAGGATAAGTCTGACACAATTTTATGTTTCTCCACAACTCATAATCAATTGATCTTGAAATAGAGTCCGTCTGTCTGTGTGTTCAAAATCTTTTTTAGCTTATTCATTACTCATCAATGAGCCACACAGCTGAACTGGGTGTTCCTCCATTGGGCCCCGGTCAGACAGAACGCGTTTTATCGGCCTTGGGTGGTTATTATGTAATTGTTTTCAGTGAAAATGAATTTTGCATTGCATTTTGCTCACTGCTGAGTGCCTCGCGTGTTTCTGCTGTTTTTGCAGGAGCACCCTGTACGCCTCGAGTTGATTCATCTCAGTGCAGAAAAATGCCGGAAGTAATCTGCGTTTTTTCCCATTGTCCAATCAAATGAATTAAGAGGGGGGTCTTCTGTAGGGACCGTTGTCGGATACCCAAGGAACTTATATGACTTTACCAGGCGTAGTTACGTTGATCTGAACGGAAAACAACGGCCTGGAGGCAAATTAGTGCGGTACTTTTCAAGACAGAGATTGTGGGTAAGTTGTTTTCATTCATTTAAACTGTGCTTTTAACTATCAGGTAGCATACAGTTCCTAGTTTGGCTAAAGCTAACGTTAGCACTCAATTAGTGGTTGCCTAGCAACAGTAAAAGAAAATGAAAAAAGAAAGACGAAGCAAACTGCTAAACACACGCTCTCTGAGGCAGTGCGGTGCGCTAATCAGACTAGAGCGCTTTTTGCTGGTGAGGTGAGGTCAGCGCCCAACTGTTCAGCCTCTATTACACATAAAGGTATATATTCATGACTTGCTTTTATATGTGTTCAGTAGAAACCAGTGGGCTCAGGGCTGAGAGCTAGACTGCAGAAGTTGTGAAGATGATTGTAATGTAATGTTGGTTTCTCTTTGGGGGGGGATTTGTCGACAATAAGAAAACATTTTATATTACCAGGCTCATTGTTTTCAGTGTTTTTGTAGCAAGTGTCAAATCCAAATGACAAGCCAAGATAAATAGTAAAGCAACAGTAATGCTGTTTAGTATGATTGCAGAAGTGCCGACAGACTTGTATCATCCGCACCAATATTGTAAATGTATGACCTCATCTCACTGAATGCTTCATGGTTTCTTTTCTATGGTGGCTTTTTTTTGCAGAAGGAGACATTTTGAGGGATGCCACTGTGTCGGATTGCCCTTCCACTTCCATGGAAAAGGTAATTCTCACCACTGATACACAACACATGGAAGCCATCAACCCGGACTGGAAGCTTGTGGTGTGGAGACTGTTAGCAGGACCCTGCAGACTCATACACACACACACATAAAGTATATGGATATATCAAATATTCACAGAGGTTACGTAGTGCACAAATAACAATGTGTGTTTGTCTGAGTGGGTGTGAAAGTGTGCGTCACAGTTTCAAGTGTGTTTGATGTGTGTGAGCCTTGCTCCTGTTATTCTCTCATTGACAGCTAAATCTCCCCCTCCTCCTTTCCCTGTACGTAACCCCAGAAGATGATTAGTTCATATTTTCCCCCAATTGTATAGACTGGTCCCTGGTGACGGGGCTGTAATGTGTTTTATAGATATGCTACAAGTCACACCGTAAATAGGTCAGCTGTCTGAAGTGTGACGTGTCATGTGGTCCTTTCCAGCTCTAAAATGTCTCTAATGAGCCCTAGTGATTTTGGAGAGGAAAACACCACAGCCCTTTTTCCAATAAAGCCTCTCCTCTGCCTCTCCGAGCCTCGCATGACAGAAACAAAAGCTGTTTGTCCTTTTGGGTATTTGTGTGTCTGTGTGTTCGTGTGTGTGTGTCTGCCATTCTTTCTTTCAATTTGTGTTCTTCATGTCATGCTCTCTCTTAATCTGTTATCTCTCTGTGTTCGCTCAATAATATCTTTCCTCGTGGCGTGAGCACTGGAGGCGGAGGATGCAAAAAACCTGCTGTGGTCGGGGTCATATGATTGTCGCAGCATGCCATTTTACCCTTCAGTTAAGATTAGCTGTATCTGCTACAAAAGTCATTAACAAAGTTATTTTTGAATATTCTGTTACATTCTCAGTCTATTTGTAGCCTCTGTATTACTATGTCCACCACTCATCTGTTCTTATTTCAAGAGTTGTGCATAGTTGAACCTGTGGGACACTTAGAGCGCCATGAGGGCGTCATGCCTATTCAAGCTGACGGTCAAGAAACTGTAAGCATTGAATGACACTGTAATGTAACCGTGGCCACCTAAGCCACTTGACCTAACATGTATGTAATAATACATCATTCACAGACATTAAGAATGTCAGTAATCAAAGTACCGATTATCCCCATGCTCTCTCTGTCGATGAGCAACATATGCTGGCGCTCAGGTCCGCCCACTTCCTTTCACCCTCTGTGCCTGCCTTCCCTTGTGCCATGGGTTCACAGGGCCCCATTCCCTGTCTCTGCACCCAACATGGCCTCTGAGTGCACAAAGGGGCCACAGTATCACTCTAGCCCATCACTATATCAGAGGGAACTCATTTCCTTCAATTTCTGTGACTGTGCATGCTGGTATGTTCTATCTCGATATAGCTCTTGGCGTCAAAATAAAAGTGCATTATCATCTTCAGTGTCACGGCTGCTTACGTGTAGCCTTCGTGTGATAGTACGTGACTATCAGTGGCCTTCCGGTACTTCTGTATCCAACATTGTGTCGGCCACTGAATCATGACTACCAGCTTCACTGCTGTTTCCCATAACTTTCACCATTGACCTGTGACGGAGGGGAAGGTGATGGGAAATCTTTGTTTTTCTTTTGATAGCTGTTTTCTTTTTTCCTCTGCCTCACATTTGTTTGAGGGAAAGCCTGCAGTATTAATCAGAGACACACATGTGCGCGGCCGTCCCTGGAGTCTTTAGCTCAACAGGCTTAGCAAAGATATTTCAGATTTCTTATTTTATTTACATGGACATTTAAAGGAAAACGATCTATTACTGATACAAGAGTATTCTTCATTTTCAACTCTTCTGAATGCTTGAGTGGCCCTTAGGGGCTCTTACCTAATGCAGCCAAATGTTACATGTTAAAGACGAAGTGAAGATATGTTTAAGGTATGAACCCATTATCTGATAAAGAAGACAATATGACTCAGAATTGATGAATAACAACAGTTTGCAATTTGAAATAGCACTCATTATATCGGGGATGTTACAAGACATCATGAGGAGCATGAGGAGCATGAGGAGCATTCTCAATATTGAACAACAAACCACAGCCAGAGAAGAGATGACTGTGCAGCTCTTTAGATTAGAGGATTTGAGCGCACTCTATCTGGTGATATAACTTATTCTTTAAGTATGAAAAACATGTCAGAAATAATGGAGCTCAAGGAATGGACCTGAATGGGGCACGGTTCTGCATGATCGACCCATCGAGTCAGAGGAACGTGTTTGAAGTTCATGTTGGGTCATTATGAAATGGAAGATAATAAGGATGTATGGGCACATACTAAAGTTTTGCTGCCAGGCAGGAATGTAGCTATTAAGCGCTTCCTTTGACATTAAGTGGGTGCCAAGCCACTCAAGAACACCCCCCCCCCCCACCACCACTACCCGTCTCCGCACCATGTAAAGAACAGAGATGATTGGAACTGAGTCTACATTGTGTGTCGTAGCCTTAAGGTCACAAAAGGCCTACATTAACACAGAGGGCACAGCCATGGTTCAGTAACCCTTTCATCCTGTCATCCTTTTATTCACTCATCTAATTCTCTCCATTCTTCACCCTTAGTGTAATCATATGGTGTGAGACAAAAGCCAGAATTTTTTTTCCAAGTTCATCATCCTCCATGACAGAGCACACAAGGGTGGAACACTCTACTGCCTTGTTTCGGAGGTACGGCATGCCAGTGTCCTGGGGACCTCACCTCGTAGTACCATCCTGCTATGCACATTCAGTTCATTCACTGACACATTAACCTCTAAATGAGCTCTGCTGTGGGGACCTTAATCTGTCTTTGGCCACACAGACACTTTAATTCCCTCACACGCGCTCGCAAACAAACACACACACACACACACACACACACACACACACACACACACACAAACACACACACAGACTCAATGAAAGGCAGCCGAGGGGTCAAGGGGCAGGGTTTGACCGTTAGTGCTGCCGACACTGAACTCATTTAACTCCCCGCTGAATGATGTGTGCATTGTGTATTTGTCTGTGTGTATGTATGTGTGTGTGTGTGTGTGTGTGTGTGTGTGTGTGTGTGTGTGTTTGTCATTGTGTGTGTGCCAGGCGAGGAGAGGAGAGGAGAGGAGAGGAGAGGAGAGGAGAGGAGAGGAGAGGAGAGGAGACAAGAGGAGAGGAGAGGAGAGGAGAGGAGAGGAGAGAGAAGAGGAGAGGAGAGGAGAGAAGAGGAGAGGAGAGGAGAGGAGAGGAGAGGAGAGGAGAGGAGAGGAGAGGAGAGGAAAGGAAAGGAAAGGAGAGGAAAGGAAAGGAGAGAGGGCACGTTCATATGTGTGGGGAATTCACATGTATAAGATGCTGGCAGCTCCCATAGTGTTGCAGTCAATGGAATTTTTGGTTAATCCTCATTGAAACTGGGAGCTCCTTTCATGTTTGGACGCCAAAGTGACCCACCGTGACCTTTTGTCCTCTCTCTTTGAGACCTCGCTTTAACAATTAGCCCACGCTCACAATGCCGACGCATGGAGAGGCGGAGACCAGTGTTCCTACGGCTCCAATACCCCTCCAGGGTCTGGGGAGCTCCATCCTCACCACCCAAACTGGCACATCCTGAATCAAAAAAGGGTGCAAGAAGAAGAAAGAGAGAGAGCAAGAGGGAAAGCAGAGAAAAGGGGGGAAAAAAAACAAGTGAATAATAGAGGAAATCCTTGAGACCGGTGATGGAGGGAATAGAGGAGGAAGGAGAGAGGGAAAGAAAGAATGAGAAACAGAAAAATACCAGAGCAGCAGTCAGCATGGCGGATAAAAGCCACTCTTAAGATAAGGTTGGCACAAATGTGTTTTTGATCGTGTCGCTGGGTCCACAGCAAACTTTGGAGAGGTTGCCAAATCACAACCACAGACGTGCACAGATGTTTGAGATATTAATGTTCACAAAAACTAGGATGGGTGAATTACCTTACATGGTTGTGTGTCTGGTAGAAGTCTGCAGCAATGTGGGCTAGAAACCCACACACAGACACAAACACACAAATCCAAAACCCCTTCTCGCACAAATGATGCCGACAGACAATATCAGCGTCCTGATCAAAAATCTTTGACCTTCCTATTCAAAGATTAGAGGCAAGCTCAAAAATCAAGACAGATTGCCCTCAGCGTTTGTTTTTCTTTGTTGAATTCAGTGTGTGCTTCGGTGCGTGTAAAGCACACAAACGAAGAGAGAAAGTGTGTGAAAGTGAATGTGCGTCATTGTGCAGATGCAAAGACACACACACAAATTTATTATTCATGAATGTGTGTGAATACTTGCCAAAAACATATCGTTCAAGCAAAGGCCATTTCTCAGTGTGTGGGTGTCTGTGTGTGTACACTTCAAAAACACATACTCACTGAACTCCTGTCATACCCTTCCAACATATGCTATGAGTTTGGCCTGTGTCCCGAGGAGCACTGCCACATGACTGAGAGCCCAGACAGCCCCAAACAATCAAACAATCCAAATGCTGAATTTCACTCAAGCACTGGAGTCATTTGAAATGTGATACAAGGAGTATAGAATTCAACCATATAGCCGCAGATTTTTCGATTTAAATTAGCTCCCTGCTCCGATAGCTTTTCATCCTCGTGGCTTGAATGCCGGGAGGAAAGAAACCTCAAGTTCTCCCCGCTATCAATCGCATTTTCTCTGAGTACTAAATCTTTCCAAGTGGCCTCAGGAAGCTTCCAAGTAGTAGTGCACAGGGTTAAATTGTTTTACCCTTTCAGACAAATAAACAGTCTTCAAACACTGTTTTCTCTTCGGTATTAAAAGACACTGAAATATACACATGCACAAACACACTCACACACACATTGAGTACACTCAGACCTGAACATCCAACTTATTCTCACCGTCTCTTTTTTAGTCTGAAAAACACAGCAAGTTGAGATAATTATTTCCAGTTCTTCATCAATTTCAGTAATGTTTCTGAGTATCTGTCCCAAAACAAGACAAACCACAAGTGAGATTCCACTCATATTAGGAAAATGAGTAAACGTTGGTCTGCAGAAGCTGGAATGATCTCAGCCCAGTGGCAGTTTGTTCAAATGTCAAGACATAACATCATGTGAATTCACTTGTAAGAGTGTATGTTTTTTTTTCACTGAGCACACGTTGGCGTGAGTTAATGAGGCAGGTCTCAGAACAGTGTCTCTTTGCACTCCCGGCAGCGTTACTTGATACTTGTTTTCGGCAGGAGAAACAATGAAAGTATTTTGTCAGATGTCACGCAGAGTGAGTTTGTCTTTCGCAATTCAAACCTTTGTTTATCAGGGCTTTCTCGCTCAATGCATTGCACACACACACACACACACACACACACACACACACACACACACACACACACACACACACACACACACACACACACACACCTGGTCACTTACAAACACACGCACACACACACTGCACCTTCCCCTGGTAGCTGGGCTCTCTGAGTCAGTGCTCTCTGTGTGTTTTCAATTACGCGCCCTCTGATCGCCCTCTCCTCCGCTGCAGATTCCTCTCTGTCTGTAGCCTGGTTAACGGATATGCAGCCATATTATGGGTGGAGAGAGGAAGGGCAGGATTAGAGAGGGGCTGTATGGTAATAAGGCCTGCCAAAAAGCTCTCTCTCTCCTTACCTTGCATAAACACACATGTTCACAAAGGAGCTGTTGTTTCCTTGTAGTGCTGTGTAGCAGGTTGTGATAATGCTGCTGCCAATACATCTGCGTGTTTGTCACATTCTTCTGACATAACATCAGACAGACACATAAATGAGCGCACACATGAATAGGGTGAATGGGAATGCACCTCCTGGGTTCCTGTGGGCATCCGCAGCATGTACTTCCGCCATTCACCATTCATACCTTTCTCTCTTTCTATTGTTTTCTTCGAAAGCTCATGAATCGGTGTATTTCTGTCTCACTCGCGTCGGTATAATGTTTCAGTGTTTGTTTACCTCGTCTGAGACTTCAAAGATCTCGGCGCACCAAATCTCCTGTAATCGTGGCTGAGGAGCCATTGTGTTGATGATATGGTTATAACATTTATGATAAATCTCATCAACCCCAAAGACAGTTAAGACTAATCCACTGAGCACATACGCTCGGCAGCATCACTTAACTCCCTCGGCAGCTCAACAAAGCATGGCCTGTCTCCTCACTTTGCCTGTGTTTTCTAGCCTTAATGAAGGGTTACTGAGGCATCAAGGAGGCCCGCGCGTGTTTGTTTGTGTGCGTACTCACATGCACGCACATGGAGACAAGCATGCGCACAAGTTCTGATCTGCATTTCTGTGAATGAATCTTTTTTGTTCAGCTCTTGGATGTTAATCAACAGCTATTATCTGACTCAGTACAGTTTGTCTGAGGAGGAAAAAAAAGGTCTCAATGTTGACTGAGCCACTTAACGTCGTTTAGAAAAGTAATCTTCTTAGCCAAGTTAAATATCTCTGTTCACATATTCAGACAGTAATATTCCGCTTGGGTTTGGAGAGGCTCTCTAGAACTACATGGGCAGGAAAACATGTTGTTTTCATCTTCCCCTCTGCTGATTCCTACAAGTACTTATCTGTGTTGCACCCACCCTGGCTGACTCTATTGTACTCCGTTGCACTCCCCCTAATCCTCAAAAACCAAGTTGAGGAGTTGTAATCTGGAGGAACACCTCATTCTGCCTCATTCATTAGGCACATGTAATGTAACCCCCCCTTTTGATGAATAAGTCGATTAGAAACCTCTATTTATGGTAAGTTATTCGAAAGGAGCTTAGGTGGTTGGAGGGATGACTTGCTCTTAAAAGCACATACTGTACTCGTATTGTACTTAGTGTTTAATAGCCTCCTCGTCTTTCCTGCAGCCCCCCCCCTTCTTTGCTTTTCTTTCCTCTTTTCTTTTCTTTTCCTCTATCAATTTTTCTATGAAACTATTCTGAATGTCTTCATGACCTCCCCCAGCCCGTCTCTCCCCTCTCCCTGTTTGTCCTCCTCTTATCTAACTCTCGCCCCGCCAACATTGCCAAGTGAGAGCACCAAAACTGATTTATGCAGTGGCCATCACAAGACTGCAACCATTCTTGGCTGTGGCCGGAGAGAGATAAAACCACACCATAAAGACAGCATTGTTCCCAGTCCTGAAAACAGCCACAAGTGGGATAAATACTGCTGCCTTTTTTCACGGCCTCCTCAAGGCTTTGCATCTGCGTGGGCTTGTGACTGATCTTCCCCAGATCTCATGGAAGCTGACTGAGGAAACATCTCTGTGAGCGGTCACAGTGATGTATTGGTCACCTGCAACATCAAAGGGAACTTTAAACTTGATACGAGATGGATGAACACAAGCAGTAACTCTAGGAATATTTTTAAACATCCCATGATGACATGATCTGCTCCTGTATCCTGCCTTGCACCATTATAATTCAGATGCATAGGTAGAATAAACCACAACACAATCTGGGTCAATGTTTGTGCAATGTATTTTTCTACAATGTTTTGGAATATTTCATAGCAGTGCTGTGAACTATTCCTAAACATTGTAGAGAACATGGCCATTGCTTTAAATGGAGGATCAAATTGTTTTGTCCTCAACAGCTGTTATACACATTTCCCAATCAACCTCACATAGCAATGCCGACAATTCACGTGACTGTGAGAAAAAGTTGTGAATGACTTTGAGCCTATTTGAGAGTATCTTCAACAAGAGCCATCCTGATTGAGCAAATAAAAGCACAAAAAAAGACAAAGGAGAACTGTGAAATCCTTATTTTAAACTACAATGTGGCTGGCATGGCACTTTTTTCACATAATCTCTATTAAATCCATCACTGCAACAACATAATCATGTTTTACAGCCACTCTGTCGCTCTGAGTCTCTGTTTTTTTACACAAAATTGTTTTCACTGACTTTTATTCATTAAGACTTTGCTTTACCATTCTGTCTTCATGTTAAACTGCTGTTAACTCAACCTTTTCCAAAGATATTTCACAATAAAAGCACTCCGGGGAAGGGATTATGTGTCCCAACCACTGGAAGGGTTTTAATGTGAAACAGATGAAGGAAGTGTTGAGTTTGTATTAACGGCAAACCACAGTAAAAAATCAAAATAAAACAGCAAATGGGAGCAAACCAGAAAACAGGGAGGCTTCTTACTAGGGTATGATGAAACATAATAAACAAAGGTCTGTCTCTAACAATAGCCTGGTTCTGTCTTCCGTTGGGGTAGACAAGGTGCTATTTGTGGCACTATTTAAGTATTAACAAAGGTTCAGCATGCTTGAAACAAACTATACTGTTTCTACCTGTGACGAATTGCCACACTTAAAGGCAGAGTAAAAAGCCTGCAGTCATAGCCCCCTCCTGGGTGCAACCCTGATCTCTCGTCTTCAGCTTGACTTTTTGGTCTTGAGGTGACGTCTCTACTTGAAGGCATTTATTGTGCTGCACTCATACAGTTTTTGCATGAAGAATGCAAAAAAGGGAGAGAGAACTTCAAACCTTACTGCCTTACTCTCACACCTCTGCATTGCTAGGCCACTCAGTGCGTGAAATGGTCGTAATTGTTTGATTGCCTGTTTTGGAAAATTATAAAAAAATTGTCTGAGACAGCCTCACCAATTCTATCATCAGAAAGGAGGATTCAGACGCTATTAGGCTTTGTGACAGACAATTATGTGTTCACTTACTAAGGCCTTAACTGTAATGTGACAAAGAAGATGATTTAATGGTTTCATTAAAATGACGATTACAGTTTGAAAATTGGGGAAGCCTGTTTTCTCTTTGCCTCTGGGAGTGGCATTCTGGGAAGTTGAGATTGGCAATAGAACCGCCATACCAAAATATTATTTCAGGATTGCTCAATGCAGAATTTTAGATTTATCTCCAATTGCCAAAAAGAAAATTGAAGAGGAAATATTTTTTCTTTTTCTGACTTAAAATGAGCAGCACATAAACAGTAGCATACAAAGTTAAATACTGCCTAAACTCTTGATTGAGATGAGCGTAATGACTTGGCTTTCTCTGAGTACTGCCTATGTGTCTGTGTTGATTGAGCTTTATAAGGACGAGACCCTGGAGATCCGCCATGAATGTAAAAAAGTGTAAAGTAAAATGATTCTCTCCAAAACTCACACCAATAAAACATGTTTTTGCCTTTGTTGTGATGTGTGTTATTTGTAGCAGGGATGGTTGTTTTCCTCTGTCTTGGTTTCATCCTGTTGTCCTGTTTATTTCAGGAGGTGTGGTCAGATCCGGTCAGTTCCGGGTGGGTCAGTTGTGTGGTGTTAATCAGACCTCTCAGAGGCTGCAGAGGTAGACAACAGATGCTGGTAGGAGTGAATCACTCAGCACTGAATATACCACATGTCTGGAATACAATGACCACTCAGTCCAGACACAATACCCACACATAAACAAGGAAAATAAGCCAACTCACTGGCGACACTGGCATAAAACACACTCTGCTGTATGATCGAACGCACACACACAAACAAACATCAGAAGGAAATATAGAGGGGTTGCCCCATCATCTCATCGTGATTATGACATTCACAGATGCCAAACATGTACTGGTTTCTCTGACTCATCTTCCACAATGCCAACGATGTCATTATTTCTCTCCGTCTTTTTTCTATCCCTCGTTCTCTTGTGTTCCTGGAAGTTAATTTGGACTCAAAGCCAGACAGCAGTGAATCAGTGAGACACCAAATAAGATAAATTCCAAGCCGTAGTGGTGTTTCCATTGGTCAAATGTCACTCTTGATATGTGTGGGGGTGTTGGGTGGTCACTCTGATGTCTGACAACACGGAAAAGACCCTTTTACCATCACTGAGGGGGCTCTAAGTCATTTACAGCCCTATAGGAACATTTTACACATAGGTTAAAAAGGGCATTTAGTCACTCGTACACTGATGCAGACACACAAACGCAATTGCTAACATCTTGAGACACATGTGCGCACACTCACAGACGACTAATTATACACAGAAGTTGCTAAGACCATTTCCAAGAGTCTATTTACACTTGTATTTATTTGTCTTTTTTCAAATATTCAATTTATGTCTCAGACTTACTGGAAGTGCATGCTGGCAAGTGCCAGGGAAAGCATTTGGGTCCACTTTAAAAATGATATGAGGCCAGACAGACTGCGAGATGAAAGGAATCACGGGGGAAACAAACAAAACACAATGAAATGCCATAATACAGATCAGAATGGGAAGGGAATACAGGAGAAAGAAGAGATGAAGAAAAAAGGAGAGGAAGGAACAATTTGCTGTAAACTTCTTTGGTAGTAAATCGCAACCAAATGGCCCAGAGAATGAGTGGCGCAATGGTGAAAGTGCTGAGAGATCCTTTGCTGTGATGGTTGCATGGATGGATGAGAGGGAGTTGCGTGAGATAATAAACTGTAAAAAGCTTGTCCGTTGCTTTCCAGGAATTAGAGCGTTCAATAGTCGGCACAGTTGACATGATCCCTGCCAGGGGTGACTGGCTAGGCAAGGACTGTAATTTAATGGGCTTTAATTTAGCTCAATAAGTTGAAAGTGAATAAGTGCCTCTAGTGACTGTGTATGCTGTATACTTGTGTGCTGCGTCTATAGCAGCGAGTCGGGTGAGTCCCGTGGCGACGTCTCTCCCCTTGAGCTTGGCAGCGTACACACACACTCTCACAGGGGAGGTTCAACAGTGACTAGAGGAGGGCAAAATCCAGCAGCATTTTCTTATTTATGGCCTATAAAATCCCATGTAATTTGGTGGTTAACTTTAATGGGTAATGGGTGAAATCCCTCTTTGTCTTCCTCTTTAATCGTTTCCACATTAAATGGGGAATCTGTCAAAATAAGATGATGTCACCTTTTTAGGTCACCACTTGTTGCCACCGTCCTTGACACTTGACTTTAGGTGATTATACAGTGTGTGACTTTCTTTTTTTATTTAAAGAAAGTGAGGTTTAGTCTTTTCTTTGAGGGATATTTTTACACTGCAGGTACTTTTCAATGTACGAGCTGTTGCTTTAATGATCCCGGCCAGATTGAGTGATAGAAAGGGCTTGAGTCGTGCTACTGTAAAATGAAGACTGACATACGCAGCCTACAGTAGCCTGTCTGCTGTGGCGTTGTGGCTAACGGTTCATGTTATTTCTCTCCATCAAAGGAGGATGAGAGAGCTCCTCAGCTTTTTAATGGTAACTTTATGTGGCCAGAATTCCACTGCTTGCAAGTCTACTGCAATGGTAATGTGGTGGACGATTTTATTCATAGAGACATTCAGGAAATACTTGTGCACAGCTGAATTTAGTTGTTCCATCTGCAAATGGGCTTTAGTATGCTAATGCTTCAAGCCCCATAAAAACATCTGAGTGCTCTCTCTCCAGTTCACCGTCATCCCATTACGTGGATCAAATGGCACATGCTCAGGCGCGTCTACTCCTGATGCTTGTGTGGACTGACATATTGTAAAATCATACGTTTCTGTACAGCATTCCACCCACGCATTGATATTCTGGATTAGGTTTTTTATTGGACTTGTACAGTTTAATCAGTATGCTCATCAAGGTGACCTCTAGTTTTAATCTGTTATGAACATCTTTGCTGTCTGAACTACTGTGGCATGATTCTTGGAACTAAAGTTGATTTTGTTGGACTCTATAGATATTAATGCTCCATTAATCAATCGGGTATATCAATCAATCAAATTACTTATTATTAAAGGGACAGTCCACTAAATGCAAAACCTTGACTTAAAGGAACAGTTCACACCAAAATCCAAAATACAAATGTTTTCTCTTACCTGTAGTGCTATGTATTCAAGTCCATTAGATCTTGAAGAAATATCTTCTTACTTGCTGTAGTTGTCCGCACAAACTACTGTTGATGATTAGAATTTCTGGTTTGTTCACTGTTATGTTTTGGGGTATTTTTGTTCATTTGGTTGAACAGGACTTAGTAAAACTTTCCTCACTGTCCGTTTACAAATTGTCCGTTTACTAGTTGTACACAGTTTTCAGCTGGGCAAACCCATATCTCAGCAATATTTCGGGTGAGTAAAATATTATCATCATCAACAGAAATGATGGCTCAGACTTCTGAAGTTGGGAAAGAGCCTTCCAGCCTGTTTTCACTGAATGAATGCTGCTTTAATGTTCGTGAGCTATGCTCCTCTGCTTTGACCTAATAAATCTGTAGGACATATAAGCGCAGAGTAACTGTGGAACATTATCACTGAGGTCAGCCGACTCCACGTAACCTACACTTGACCTTCGTGGCAGCCATGAGGAGGCATGCGTGACCACTCCTGGGTATGTTTGTGCCCATTGTTGCAGGGCAAGTCGGCGGAGCTGTGTGGGCTCTCCAAAGTTTGCAACTGAGAAGAAGAAAGAGTTTTGCCCTCATAATACTGCAAAAACTGGTTTCTTATAAGGTCTGAATTCATTTGATCGGTTGAGCAGAAAGGCAGAGCTCACTGTGAATCATTATATTGACCTATTACAGACGCATTCCAAACTACAGACGCTTGATGTGGCCTTTGGGCAATCAGGCCGGACAACGTCTCCCTACTCACTATTTACAATCCACCATTCACCAGTGACAGGACACTTCTCATTAGGCAAAATATCTGCAAAACATCCTCAGGCTCTGGTTCTAATATTGCAACATATTAGCATGTAATAGAGTTCTTAACAAAAATGTAGACAACTTATATGAATCCTGAGATAACGGAAGAAAAATGTCAGAATAGGTATTACTGTAGTCATGATTAGTGTTGGCTCTCTTTGGGTCAAAGTTCACAGCGTGTTTTGAACAATTCTTGACATTTTGCAGGAGGGTGAAAAGTGAGGTCGATTTTCAGCAAGACAGCCTGACACGTACGGTCCAAACACAATTCATCAACTTGAGTGAAGATGGGTTTAAGAAGAAAAAACATGAATGAAAGAAATGCGTTGGCTTGATAGTTGAATCAAAGTTCTTCAGTACATTTTTTTGAGGTTGCCTTTAAAAATGGGTTTGCTATAGTCATGACAAAACTTTTAAAAACTTGCTGCAACATGCCAACTAAATTCAGTGGTGGAATGTAACTTAGTACATTTACTCAATTACTGTACTTAAGTACGATTTTGAGATACTTTTACTTTTTTTGCGTTTATTTATTTGACAGCTGCAAGATTATTTTTATATTGCTTCGTCTTGCCTGTATTTATGCCCAGATATGTGATGTAACTCATTTTATTAAGGGTTTCTTGTGTGAGAAGAGGTGTAGCAAAAAACTGTGTTGGACAAAATTCACAACAGTGCACAAGAAAATACATTTGGTATGAATACTTCCTTTGGCAAAGCATCTGGTCATGATCAGAGGAATTTATTTGTCCTTCACAAGACATACAATGTAGCATTTCTGAAATACTGTAACTGTGATGCTGTACAGCACAGTTCAAGTAGGCATGTTGTTGTGAGTGCAGGAGGACAAGATTGCAGTCCTGTATATGGGAAGTTTTACAAACGCAAAGGGAGAGAGAGAGAGAGAGAGAAAGAGAGAGAGAGAGAGAGAGAGAGAGAGAGAGAGAGAGAGAGAGAGAGAGAGAGAGAGAGAGAGAGAGAGAGAGAGAGAGAGCTTTGTCCCATTTAACTGCAGATGGCAGCATACCAATGTGGCCTTTGAAATCAAGGAGGCATTTCTCCAAAAGTCTCTAAGCACGCACAGGAATGCCATTAATGGATTTCTAATATTCCACTCTGACACATCAAACTGTCTCAGTAAACAATGTTATTGCTGTTGTTACAAGTAAACATACTACTTACGGCTGCTGCTTGCACAACTCCCACAAGACTTCATGTCACCATGACCCAGACAAAATCCCCTGAGGCAGCCAAAAGAGACACAGTCTGCATGGAAATCCTTTGGCAGTAGTGTTCTGTCACATTTCATAGTGAGATAAAATCTACTCTCAAGTGCTTACAAAAAACCTCTTAGTGTGGCATGTTTCTCTTATGATGATGGAGAGGATGATTATCATTGTACAGTATATCAACGCCGACCAGCTTTAGGAAAGTCTGTGCATCAGGCAGGTGATAGCAATTATGACTTCCGAGCCGCTTGAGGTCACACCCTGCGTGACGTGATGATATCACAATCCTTACACTGAAAAGTATTATTGGGGGGAAAAGATGACTTCATCTTTAAATGTTGTTGTAATACTCTCCTTAGAAGAATGAGGGCATCGATGGCCTGTGAATGCCACAGACCTACAGGTGACCGTTGCTTTTTCTCTGTTCCTGCAGCCAAGGTTTGTTGACGATTCTTTTTTAATTTATTTTTTTTAATTCTTTGAATTGAAACACACTGTAATCTAATTTAAAATGTGACTTTTCCACAAAAAAAAGTTTTGCATTGTATGCTTGCAAAGTCAATTTAAAATCAATTTGATTTGTTCCAGGGACCAACAGTCTCTAAAAGATAAATAGACACAACATCTTTAATTCCTGTTTTTCTATTTATCAAAAGCACAGTGATTGTAAAGTGACATCATGATGAAATGAGTCTGTTGATCCAAATGATTTCAGAACATTTCTTTCCCAGGACATCGCTGAACCAAAAGTTCAAAATCCAGCAAATCAAACAGCGTTATCTGCTCAAGGGCAGCCTGTGCTAAGCAAAGTTTTTTGCTCCCTGCTTGGAAGTATAATTCACATGAAAGTGAGTGTTTGCAGTAGACATGTGTGTGCATGAGCAGTGTGCTTGTGCATGTACGTGTGTACGTGAGTGTTTGTGTGTACGTGAGCAGGTGGACGTGGAGGTACAGGAATGATTTTAAAGAAAGTTTAATCATGCGAAGTCACTTAAGGTCTGAGGACCGAAACATCGTCATTGTCACATCGTTTGTTTTTGATCCGGTGCACTTGTAATGTGATTATTGTTACCTGTAAAGAATGATGTAAATAAAAATATCCATTATACACATTTTTTCCCACAATGTTTGATCCAAACCGTAGGCACCAGGTATAACTTGAGCTTATCAGCACTAATATTGACTCTTAAATCAACAGTAATAATTATTTTGCAGAGAATATAACTGATGTTACAAAGGGAGGTCTAAATGGACAGCTTTGTGCTTTTGTGAACTCTTTTGTGTTAAAATTTGGTCAGATTTGATCTTTTCTCTATGTAATAAAAAGTGATTTTTGAAAGATTAATGATATCAAAAACATTGATAACAGAGACCTTACCTCATAAGATGTTTATTCTTATTTTTATCAATGAACTTCTAGTGAATTTATGAATGAAGACTTTCCAAGATTTGATCAAAGATCTAAGTCCGTGCCCGTTGGGAGGGAAAGTTCGACAGTGGGAGTGTGAGAGGTTTAGCAGTGGGCAGGGTTGAATGTTGGCTGAGTAGGTTCATGGAGTTTATGACCGTGTCTTCTACTCTCTGCACCAATCATAATCCGGGTGGAGTTTAGCTTTTCCCTTTTCTAGTTGGTTCTCCGTTAATCATCAGCCCCACAGACAGCATCTCGGTGTCTGAGCTTCCTATGGCGCACTGTCCGCCACACGACCTGTTCCCAGGAATATGAGGTCGACATATGAGCAATATGTTCCTCACAGATACAGATCTGTCAATGTGTGCCATGAGCAATAGACATGGAGAGGAAATTGTGCAACATTTATCAAGTCTAATCTAGATCTAGACATCATTTAGATGTTCTATTAAATTCCAAATGATGATTGACGAAGGTATGGGTTGGCCTCCGGGAACCCAGAATGATTTAGTGGAAATGTAGCTATTTGAAGTTCAGTCAGATTAAAGGATATTTGTTAAGGTCTGAATTAATACAATACAATAATAACAAGAGTTATTGGTTGTAAATGTTGCCAATGTCCATACTGCCCATGATTTAGATTGAAATAATGTTAATAAGGGACCTCTTTACGTGTACATATGGGTATTGTTTTAAGACTGACCTCAAAAAATGTAAACCTATCCTTTAACCATTTTATTTTTTACAAACCTCTCCTAATCCATTACGAACAGGAAGTGTCAGTAATACTTTAGTTTACAAAAAGTGTCACTATGGGGATGTTCGTTGATTTAAAAACATTATATAGTATCAGCCTCAGTGTTATGAAGTGAAATGTTTAAACTTGACCTTTTTTTTAAAGAGGTTATCCTCCTGATACCAGGCACCGTTCATATTCTGGCAAAGGTTACGGTGTTAGAGGGGGAGAGATGGTCAGGTAGCATACCTCACAGAACAGAAGCAATCAATCAACCTTCCAATTCTGCGAAAAGATGGGTTGCTGCTGAAGCATTGGTGTTTCATAATGCTGTGTGAGTGTCAATGATCTCCTCTTGTGTTTGACACGAGAGACCTTATCAGCTCAGCCAACAGATATTATCAAGACTCTGGTTAATCAGTGACCGGCTACAGCAAGTTGGAGCTTCTGATATCAGATGGGTCAATGCTGAGCGCTTGTATCCCCCATAACGTTTTTCTTGAAGAACCCTGAAAATCCGCTGAAATCAGGGAGGGCTCTGAAGGGTTTAGGTTTAGAGGAAGTGTTTGGTTGTTCCTGAGAAAATCATGTGAGCATGAGTACAGTATGTCCCTCCTTCTGAGCTGAGAACATACTAAGCTTCTGCTGACTCTATGCCTCATGTTTCCTCTAGTTAAAGTGTGTGGCTGTGCATGTGAATACTTGTGTTTGACACTGAAGGAGCAAGGGGTGGGTAGAGAAATGTAAAAATGTTGGATGGGGGCGATATCACTTAACAATAGATTTTAGGGACACCCTGTGGCTTCCTGTATTTGAAACATAGGTGTCAGGTTAGCTGGACATTAAATGTATGTGAAGCAAATGTCCAAATCAGTTGAACTGGGCCTTAAACAGACTTTACCCTGCCAGGTCCCTAGTACAAAGTCTGTGTAATGTCTGATTAAGCAGCAATTGCCGGGACTAAGCAGTGGAGCCTAGGTGGAAGTGCCAAAAACTGCAGTTCATCGAATGGCCATTTGAGGCTCTATAGTTTCCCATTTTAAAATGCTTTACAGCAGAAATAAACATGTTTACAGCCTGGTGCAAAAAAACGGTTTTGATCTCTATAGCTAATTCCCCCATACATACACTTTTCAAAATTCATGATTTTGTTTTATCACTCACCCTTTTTAATTATATAAAGGCTTAAAGTTACACATTCATATTATGGGTGTGGCAGCTTTGAGTGACGGGTTGGTAGGTCGCTAGCCTCTAGCTCTCTGCTCTGCTGCGTTTCTCGGGCCCGCCTCTACTCCACTGTCGATGCCCATTTTTGAATTAGCCATTGGTGTCACAAAGACGATGTCAATGTTTTGTACAGTCTATGGTTTGAATAGAGGTCTTCATGGTCCGGAACATTGACGACGAGCAAGAAGGCTTGTGGATGACGTTTCCATTCGCCTGGCATGAAACCGAAAGAAAATAAACATCCGAAGAAGAAGAAGAAGAAGAAGAAGGGTAATTTTCATGAAATCCCTCACATTTCAATGTTTCCGGATCCTCTAAACTCTTTAGATACAGAGTATCACTATTGTAGACCAAACCAGCACATACGGTTATTTCAAGTCCCTTTTTGATGGATATAAAACCGAAGTTCCTATTGAAGTCATTGCAATGTGACATGTTTTGAACCTGAGCGTTTGCGATACCTTTATATACTAACGTTGATCGCTGTCATGGCTGTTATGACTCTTCTGTTTGTTGAGATTGTATTTGTTTCCTTCTTCCAACTCAATCATCTGACTGAGGGCGTTGACACTTTTCACATTGGCCAATCAGATTTTGCACAGCCCTTAGTGAGGGCGTGTGTCCTACCCCATTCAATCCAAGTTTTCACATCCATCCGGATCTTTAGCTAGGTTTCACTCCTTCTCCACCACCAGTGTCCAGTCTCCATGATGGGATTATTCCTGTACGAATAACCTGAAGCCACTATCAACAGGGCAACAACGCAGTTTAAAAAATAAAACAGTTCTGATTTTCCCCTACTGTGATTAAGGTTTGGTTAGGGTTTAGGCACAAACACAACTTGGTTAGGGTTAGGGAAAGGCCATGGTTTGAGGTAAAATGACTACTTTGTTATTGTTAGGGGACCTTTAGTTACAACAATAAGGAAATGGCGGAGGTCATGGTTAAAAAAACAAAAACAACGTTAACTGTCTGGAAACGCAAAATAACAGTGGTGTCCCATGTTAAATTCCAATAGTTTATTGACCAGTCAGTCCACCCCGACCTCCTCTCTCTCTGGACTTTGTGGCTCTATAATGATATAACTCTACTTCCTCCTTTGTTCCCAACAGACAACAGTCATAGTTTCTACGGCCAATAGAGGGCTCTGTTTCTTGAACGTAAACATATGTCGTTTTTGGGAATTCGCTGAAATGACTGATGCTCTCGTTCTTCTTGGGTGGTCTCGATGAGGGCTAGTCCCCAAAGATCGCGATATACAGTATCTCGTCAACATTTCATATTTCGCACACTGTCAAATAAATAGATATTGTTTCCCCTGTTTTATTTAAGTAGTGTAACAGATTGACAAAAAATAGTTATATGAATTGCATAAAGTTGAACAAAGATCAAAAAGTATGTGTTAGACATGAGGTGTGAGTTTGAGTGAGCTGGACATTATTAGGGTGGAAGGTCAGGAGCTCACAGCAGGATCTCTCTGGGTTTATGGTCTGTGGCTTGAAGTGAGTAAGGCACATACGCACATCCGCAGCGAGTCACAGGCTCCCTGTTAACATCAGCACTCTGTAAAAACTGTGAAAGATTTGTCTAATTAACAGATTTAGTTTAACGTCTTGGCTTTAAACAGCATAGTCTGTACCCTGGTAGCTCATATTTGTATTAGTCACAGTACCCGGCTAGACAACCTATTTACAGCACATAATTTAACTTTCAGAAAGCAGGATGCTTCGTAGATTCAAACACTTCCTGTTGTGGTGTTTATTGAGGACGTCTCCTCATGCATTATGTGAGTGGACGCCATTTGAGGTGAGTGCTCTGTTCTTCCCGGCACACTTACTTCTTTGACATCTCAGGGGAGCGGAAGAGAAGGTAAAAACAAAGGAGGATGGCATGCTCAGGCGAGGGAAAAGGACAGAAGACAGTGGGAAGTTGTCTTGCAGCTTGCTCTGTTTACGTTATACTTTTAAACTTTTAATAGCTTTTTTAATTTTTCATGAGATTTGAAGTGAATATGCACGTCTTTGCACTGAATGCTACTCTCAGGTACAGCAGCTTGAGTCTCAGCAAGTATTTCTTCCTCATTTTAAAGTGACGTAATTAAATAACACACTTATATACAGCAGTAGTATTTGGTCATTGTGTTTCAGATATGTTTTCTAACTGTAAAATCTAAAAGACTAAAACATTTGGGTGCAGAGAAATATATATACATTTTTCTTCAGATTGCTGCCTGTTTCTTACTTGAACTTAACATCTGTTTGAGTGGCCTGTCGATCAGACCTGTCAGGCTGATCTACTTGCTACTAGGTCTATGGGTGTAGATGAGTGGTTCAGCACCATGGACAGAGGCTCAGACAAGTGCACAGTCTGTTATTGGATTTTCTGCTGCTGGAGCCTCCCTCTTCCTCTTATCATCATCACTAATGCCGTGATAGGTGATTCAATTCAATTAAAGGAGACCCTCAATCTGCTCAAAAAGTATGCTGCATACACTTGAAGATTCAAGTTCAAAATCTGTCTTGTGTCATGAAAACATCTCATATTTCAAAATATATGTGATTACATAGATTCTAGCCAGAGTCCAATGTTGTATGTTGGCCTTCGGTTAGTTTGCGTCATGGCGCCAGGCAGAGTAATGTCAGACAGACAGTTTAAAAGTGGAAAAGACTTAGATAAGATATTTGTTCTGAAACCCGGTCTGCCCTGGCCTTTTGTTTGATAAGCTACACTGGGCCAAAGTTTGTGCCCCAGACTTTTTATTTGTTCACATTCAGACACTTTGCTGGTTTCCCTTTAGTTCCTGATTTTCTAAATTTGAGAACATTAGGATTACACAAATCAGTATCAGATTCTGTAAAAGTATTTTCAAACGAAAGCAGCAACGGATTACCACTCAACAAATACGACATCATTTCATTCTCTCACATGATGCATCAGTTGCTGCCACTGAGTTTATGGCTTTTGGGGAAGCGAAAAACACTTTCAAATGGCCCCCTCAAATAGTTACTCAATAGTTTCACCTTCCTGAGGAAATTCTGCAAGAATTTTGCTGATCTCACAGTTAAAAGTGCAGTTGCAAAGTTAAAAGAGGATATTTTTACTTTGGGCGGAAATAAATCATGTCTCATGTGCATCCAGTAAACTATGAAGATTTTCAGTGCTTTAACAAAAGAGTAATGCTAATTTGCCTTAACTTGAGAAACAGTTTTAAAATATACATTTGATGTATGTATATGGATTTTATATACATAATGATGGCAGAAAATGTTGCATGAGTGCCCTGATGATCTTTGAACCCTAGAGCTCGATACCAGCTGATAAGTAAGGAAAGAAAAGGCTAAAAAGGCTCCAACAGGAGTTGACTAATGTTCACTAAACCCACTGCGGTGTAGACTACAGCAGACCAGAGGGAAAGAGTAAATAGTCAACACAAACTCTAAAAGGATTTATTACTTTTTCTTTTCCTCTCCATGTATGTTTTTTCAACTTTTCCCTTCAGTCCTTATTTATCCAGTCTGTTTATCTAGATTTCACAAGTATTTTATATCACTGACTATTACAGATTACAGACACATTCTTCCCTGTCTCTAACAGGTATAAGCTTAAGTTAAGTTAATGATAATGTACTGTATATACAGTATATACCATTTATAAATAAAGATTGTTCAATTAAGGAAGAGAGAGAAAATGAACTGCAACAACTGGTGATGTTGCAGTTGATGGTCAGCACCCTAAAGCCGCCAACACATGATCACCAGTAAAACAGAACAGAGGAACTCAAAGTTTTAATTATTTCGACATTTCTCATCATCTGAAGGCAGCTTAACTCCTAGGCCACCAGTGTGCCCAGTGGACAGTTATTACAGCAGAAGATGCAGTTACACAACTCCAGTGAGAGCTCACAGGTGACTGTCAACATGTTCTGCACCTGCAAAAGACCCTTCAACTCCTCATCTCCCCTACTTTAACAAAAGACTCATCTCATTCAGTTCATCCATTACACTCTCTTCATCCATCTCCTTCTCTCGTCTTCCATGTCTGGGCACAGCACAGCCCTCTGTTCATCACTGGGTAGTCAGTGCCAGAGCGACTGCTCATTACAGCCCCACATCTGCACTCAATAACAGGCCACACTCTGCATGAATAACGGCAGTGTTACAGACATGAGCGAAATGTCAGTGGAAGGCTTTATTACTGGTGGGCAGAAAAGTGTGTGTGTGTGTGTGTGTGTGTGTGTGTGTGTGTGTGTGTGTGTGTGTGTGTGTGTGTGTGTGTGTGTGTGTGTGTGTGTGTGTGTCTGTGTGTGTCTGTGTGTCTGTGTGTTTGTGAGTCTGGTAGGCTTCTCTTCAGGTCCCTGCCGCTCTTGTGCAAAGGCTGGGGGTAACCTAGCTTAACCTCTGACCCTGCTCTTCCCCCTGTGTGACCCTGCCCCTTGCCCCTGCCTGAACCCCCTATTACCCCCTGTGCCCCCTCGGCTTCTGGCAGAGATGGATGAGAAAGAGGCCGACAAGAGATCACACGCATTCTGCACCCCTCCTCAATGAAAACAAAGCGTGTGGCATTTAAGGAAGACTGGGAGAGCAAAGCTTTAATCTGACAAGCTGACAGGCCGCAGTGGCCTCAGACAGACCTGGGGAACAGCTGAAGAACACAGCGGTGCCACACACAGAGGGGAAAGAGGAAGGTGGGGGGCGAGCAACCTCTGATAGAGACGTTCCCTTGCATTCCTCCTGTTGTCCAAGTGAGCTATAAATATGTGTCAATGGCCCACAACATGCCTTTACCTTTCCCTAATGTTTCTGTAGGATGAGCCACATAGCAGAAATGCCTGTCTAAGCATCATGACCCGCTGTGACTCAGGTGGCAGCCGGAGTCCCTTTATTGCAGTGTTTGGTTTCTCCAAAAGCACCTCCGGCTTCTTGTTTGCCCTTCAAGTAAAGAAGTAAAACATGGCCTTTCACTTTTACAACATGAAGTTGTGGGAATAATGGAATGGAGGCGGAGGAGGATGTGGAGTGGTGACCCGCCTGTCAGGACGTCTAAACAAAGAGGGAGTGGAGGGTCAATCAGACAGACGCGACCTGATAAGCCTGGTCCAGGCCTCCGTTAGCCGCTGTTTACTCTGTAGACATACCACTGACCCACAGTCACTTCCTTCCAAGTAGGTCTCAGAGATGGAGAAGGATGAAAGGGAGAAGGGATTTAAAAGGAGAGGATGCCATTGGGCACAGGTTGCACTGCAGAAAACCTTTACACCAGGTTATAACAAAGTAGAAAAGTATCAGGTTTCTTACAAGTGTCTTAAGTCCAAAGAAATTATGACATTTCATACATTGAACATACGAAATCTAGAAAGAAAAAGGTGATGGAGAGAGAAGTACACAAAAGGAAATAAATTGAGAGGATTTCAGCAGCAGCTGAGCGTCAGTTTCACTGGTGGGATCTGGAAAGGTGATGTAATTTAGAGAGAATGGTTGCGGTTGCCTGTACAGAGAGAGGTTTACTGGCCCCAGGCTGGCCGTCTAGAGGGCACACACATCTCTGTGCAGACACTGGGAAACACAGGGCCATAAAACCGAACGAGCTCATGTGTGGAGCACCTCGTAAATTAAGCCAAATAGCTATGAAATAATACCCCAAAACATCCATAGTGAAATCTGTAAACATCTTTTATGTCACCTGGCAGCCTCTTGACTTTATCAGCTCTCTTGATAATTATTTTAGGAGCGGGGGGCCAAGAACATTTTTTTGCCTTTCTTCTCCTCTCCAATGCTTTAGATCATGACTCCACCAATTGAGTCTCCCTCATACCGTTTTAATGATTACCGCTGTGCACATAAACCATTTATCACTAGAGGAGACGTCTCACTTAAAAGGTATTTCCTCAAATATATTTTCTTCTCTCATCGTACAGGGCGTTGAGGCTGCTCTCATCCCTGATAACATATTATCTATTGGCTTAAGACGTTGACAGGAAACAAATTCCCAGGGATGACAAAGCCTGGAATGCGCTACAAGGAGGTAGTCTCCCACACTCCCTCAGAGACCCCACCCCCTCTCTGAACTCCCCCATCCCCTTCCCTCTGAAGGATGTTTTTGTTGGGTAATTGATGCAAAGGTGCTATTGATAAGAAAGAATGAAACATCAAACCACCTCACAGAGAAGTAGACAGGTTGCGAGGGGGCTGCGTGGTTGAATCAAACGTCTTGAGAACACCACCAAAGGGAGGATTAATCAGTCTTTCTTCCCCGTTTCTGTTCTCACGTTTTCTGTTTTCATTCCCTCTAACCCCTCCTCCATCAGTGTCTTCTACATCCCTGCCTGTGTTTGTGCATCCACAATTGTGTGTGTGTGTGTGTGTGTGTGTGTGTGTGTGTGTGTGTGTGTGTGTGCGTGTGTGTGTGTGTGTGTGTGTGTGTGTGTGTGTGTGTGTGTGTGTGTGTGTGTGTGTGCGTGCGCGTGTGTGTGTGTGTGTGTGTGTGTGTGTGTGTGTGTGTGTGTGTGTGTGCGTGTGTGTGTGTGTGTGTGTGTGTGTGTGTGTGTGTGCATCATCAAGAAAATGAGTGCAAAGTCTGAAATGTAAATGACGTTGTTTCTCTACCACAAATCAGATTATGTGACAACAATGCAGATTTAACATCTTGCATCCATCACATTTATGGTTACCTAATGGTTAAATGTGAGGTGTAAGTAGGCAAAGGTTTGGTTAACGTTAAGAAACTGAAACTATGTCCTGTATGGTTTAGGGCTGTGGTTTGAGTTTGAAAGCCTTTGGTCATAATTACATTAGAGAAAACAGCCTTCTTGCATCTACCTTGGGTCATTTAAGGGTTTTTTTTTGTTTCATGTGTGTGGTCTGTTGGAGTATGTTAGTGAGCAAGGGGGGCTAATCACTTATAAGAGGTCCAAAACAGGCAAACTGTTCAACTTGTTCTACCTGGACTTTATAAGGCCCATACCGGACAGACTTTGGCCTCTTTGCTGCAGACTGATGTCATAGGTCGAATTCCTGTGCAGAAGTAGGCCAGGGCCCTGTATGATAGCAGATTGCTGACTAATCATAGGGAACAAGCCGGGCAGAAGACAATGCTCAAGCTCAAAGGAGCTTTGTATTGACAGCGACTCACCAAGTGCCTGGTTGCTGCTGGGCCCTCAGCGACGGACGGTCCAGAGAAGTTGATGCTGTTTCAAACAGCTTACGAGTGGTTTTGTCTACAGCTGCGTTTAACAGAAAGGGAGTGTTTCTGTGCGTTTTTGCTACTCCTGCTGGAGCATGCATGTCTGTGCCTTATCTAGTCCTTGTATCAAAGAATCAGTTGGCCGGCTAAAGTCCAAGGTAGGCGCAGAGCGTTGCCAGTATAGATTCTGTTTATTGTTCCGCTACTGAGTAGATCTCTCACTGTGGCCTCTTGGAAAGAGTGGAGATGCCCTTCCATTGTGAGAGGGGGAGAAGAGAAAACAACAACAACAAAAGGAAGGGGGTAGGGGACTGTCTGCTTATTGTGTGTATGTGTGTGTGTATTGTGTGTGAATGTGTGTGCTGCAGACGTGTTGTGTAAGGCTGAAGTTGCCCAGAGGGGGATCTGGGCTCGCCTGCTCCTAGGGCTGGGCATGTTCCTCGAATGCCGACCCTGGAATTCCACGGCCCGGGGTCAGGACTTTTATTTGCAATCCCACCTAATACTATTCCCAAAACACACACATCACTGATCTTGTGCTGGCCAGGGGAGAGAAATAGCTTCTGTAGCTGAGGTATTTACTCATATGCTAAGGCTGGTTACAAAGAATTTGCTGTCAGCAACAACATCTTTCCTCCAATCATACACACTGACACAGCACAATCAGATAAAGCAGCGCAAGTTCTCTCATGCAAACTATCGTGCCAAAGGTCATTTTGCACAAAGAAAATGTGAAAAATGTGGATTTTTGTGAATCCATTGATAGCATTGCTTGAAGGCTGAAAAGTCTCAGTGAAGTCTTCTGCAAATATCAGATTTAGGCTGTCAACTCTAAAAACAATACATTTTGTTGTGTTTGCACATGCAAATATCAGGGTGTGAGTAAACTGGCTATGCAGCACTAATGTCGACATCAGCCTGCAATGTGAAATGATTCCAAATGTTATTTTGTTTTGAGTACATTGTCAGTCTAAATGTAAACCCAAGCACCAAAATGAAACACTCCCCCTCAGGCTGTTTGACCTGTTCACCTGCTCAGTAAGACATATTGTATCTCATCATTGATGTCTTGGTTATGGTTGTACAGTTCCACTGCTGCATCTGGTGCGATATATATCTTTAGAGCGTGTGCTGTGAATCACTGTCAGATGAGAGGTTGTTGTAAATGTCAGCTATAGGGCAGCCAGCTGTACCGCTGTCTGCATCGGAAATCTTTTTGGGAACCGCTGTAGAAGTGAAACTCCAAGTAAACTGGGCTGGGGGTCAGTAAGCACAGCCCAGCCATATGAGGACAGTCAGGGGTACATTGGGAAATGAATGGAAAACAACTTCAACAATGTCGACATAATGGCTTCTCTAACAAGGACCTTACGTTTAATGATGCTGGAGGGATCTGGCTTTGAGGCTGTAAAAATGGTGTTTATTATATGATCTGGCACACAAGAAAGAGTGTGTCTTAGCATATTCCATTAAATTATATGTCTTGTATATGTAACAGGGATTGCCAAATGTGTCACAGCACATTAGGATCTTATTTATATTCACTTAACCCTTTAGGAAAAAACTCACTCTGCAATGAATTATTTTATGCATTGTTCTGCCACAAAGTCTCCCAGCTCTCCTGAACTATATGGTGCTTGTACCAACAATATATCTCACTTACCTCAGTGACCCAGAGAAAAAAAAGCACTTAATGATTACATGTGAAAGAACAGGTAATAGGATGGGAATTAAGTGATATACAAGGAGGTAGAAAATAAGTTTATGTAAAGCTTTCTGGATCCAAACAGCTGTATGGTACCTTCTAGAGTTACTTGGACAGACACAGGCAGCAGCTAATACTCTGCATATTGCCTGAAGATTGGAAAAAATGTCCCACACACAGTATGCACAGAATATGATGTTCCAGCACGCCATTGCACCAGAGTGAGAACATTTTGAAAGGACTTGCAGGCTCTCACTCCTCCTGAAAATAACATATTTTAACCACAAAACATGGAAGGCCCAAAATTGATGTCACTCTCCACAGAGGCAGAAGGGAAATGAGAAATGTGATCTATGAGTCCATCGGGCCAAACAAATGTAGGGTAATCCGCGACAGTGTCAGCATCTGTCTTGTGTGTTACTGTCAGTGATGTTATACTGACAATGTTGACAACCAAACCTCAAAAGCTGCGTGGGGAACACTTTCTGTACCTCCTACTGTTTCCAAGGAATTTGTGTTTGAGAAAAGCAAACACACTCCGGCACACAGACACACTCATATGCGCTGTAGCCTAATGAACATAGCAGAGCAGCAAGCCATTACACATACCTCATTCATTTCCCCGTACTGTTTTCGCTTATTGCACACGTACAGCTGCAGACACTGCCACACACACGCACACACACACATCCTCTCAGACACACTATCTATCTAACGTACACGCATAACATCACACATAGTCACAAAATCGCACCGGCTCGCTCAAACTTACACACTCTCCCATTTTTTGTTTGTGACACTGTGTTAGCGGGAAGTGAGCTAACCCCACCATGTTTTTCTCGTCTCCTCTGTTATGTTTGGCACCTGTTGTGTGCTTAACATGCACACACACACACACACACACACGCATACACAAAAACACACACGCACACACATCGCTCTCACACACAGTCCTACACACTACTTCTTTGCCATGTGCTATTAATAAATGGAAGAAATCTCAATTCTTTCCATTCCAATGCCAGAGTTTTTGGACATAAGTCTTTTGTATTTTATATACATCCCTTGTCGCCATACTTTCACCATACTTTTTTATTATTGAATGTTTTTGTTATTTATTATCGTCCACTGTTTCTATAAAGTAACTCAAACTTTGGGAAAATAATTTAAAATTCTCATAATGAAGTGATTTCTTGATATTTCTCAAGTGAACTGCTTCTTTAAATGAAGACAGGAGAACAAGCAAAAATTACAAAAACAAAGTGACCCCTGGGTGTTATTTTCCTCCCAAGTGTTGTTTTTGTGGGTCTTTGGGTCTTGCTGGGCTCGTTTTCACACGTACAGTGGCCATAGTAAATGATAAAAAAGTGTTATTGTGTGTTTTAATCTCTCTGTTTTTCTGCTGTTGTCCGCCTCACCCTTCCCCCCACTCGACAAAAACCCTCACACTGATGACACATGGGAGCTGAGCTGGCAGACACATCATCCCTTATTATCAGACTGCTGGAAAGCCCAGGACCCCCGGACCCTGTGGACACTGTAGGGGACACATATGAGCAGGTCATACTGCTGGAATGTGGACTGGGACAGGTGGAGGGGGACATTTAGGGGAAACAGGCCTTGTGGCGTCATCCCTGTCCCCTCTGCTGCACAGTTTCCTTCAAGAGTGTCTGCTGGCAAACCTCCAACAACAATCTGGATTTGGATCCTGCACTATGTTTTGTTTGGCCGCTGTGATTATTTTCTTAGAAAGAACATCTTTATTGATAAAACTTTGTCTGTTGTCCGGAGCTGTTTTGCTCACATTTTTGTTTGGTTTGCCAGTCCAGGCGAGAACTTTGTCTCCCTCCTGACTTGGGGAAGATACGTAATAGTTAGAATGATATCTTTGTTTTTGAAAAAAAAATGTAAAGAGGCAAAAATAGAAGAAAATAAATATGGCAAAACATAATAGAAACCAACAGCATGATCCTAGTTTCAGTTTTGTAATACCTCAGACGGGCCCTCCATCGGTGCTTCCAGTCATCCTGATCCTCCATGCATCTGGCTAGCTCGCCAGTATTTTCTGCTCCCGCATCTTTCCTGAGTACGTCCACGTATGTTATTGCGGGACGCCCTCGTGATCGGTGCCCGTGTGTTTGCTACCACAGCACAAGTTTGCTGGCTGGCAGCTCTTGGTGTCTCTGGCAGTAATGTAATGATGCACATATTTTTAGGATCTTCATTTGGCCCATTTTCTTTCATATCATCTTTGTCAGTAAATAGAATATTTGTACAGAAATAGGAAATAAAGCCTTCATGTTGTTCAGGCACCTGAAATGACCTGCAAAAGGAATTCAAATAGATGAATAGGATATATCTCACCAAATTCAGTTTAAGTGTGTCGTTTAATAGTGTAATTTTAGTATAATTATCGGTTTACGTATTGTTTGTGTATCAGGTCAGAAGAGGTAGTCAACATCATTAAGACGTAACTAGTAAAATAAAGTAATAAAATAGATTAAATAGATGTACCTTGAAATAACCTAGCAGCCATGGACACCAGCCCATTTGCCCTCTTTGGCTAAGCCTCCCCTCTGGAGTTTTATTTTTGCTGTTGTGGTTGCATAAATACAAGTAAGTTAGACTAAATTAAATCACCATGTCATTTAAACTTTTATTACTTTTTGATTGACATGGCTCCACGGGACTTATAAATGGAGTGACCCAGAGCAATGAAACATAAATAAATAAAAATCTGACGTAAAGCAATGCCATATGCCCTCAGTTGAACACTTAAAAGCTGAGCATTTAAAAAACAAACAAAGAAAGCAAAGGGCAAAGCGCTTAATGTCGACAGAATGCAGAATTTGTTTTTTTGTTTTTTTCAATTAACCCGATTTCATTTGGGCACGGTCTTTATGTAAACTTACACAAACAGTGTGCACTTCTTTCATCAATTAAAAAAAATTGAACAATCATATTTTACTGCATTCATATACATGCTGATGGGTGACACCTCATCGGAGGGTTGCTTTTTCAGGTTTGAGAAACAGCCCCTCAAAATGTCTGTGCACGTCCCTGCCACCGGCACCTTACGCTCTGGCTCTCAATATAGTCATAGCACAGCTGGGCAGCTGTCAGAGCACTTATAGGTGTTAAAAGAGTCCAGAGCTGATGCACAGGTACAGTGTGTCACCCACAGTAACTCACAGGTGGCTCTCAGCGCTCTCATTGTTTATCAGACTGAGAGGCTGCAGGTGGCCCAACCTACTGGGCTAATAACTGACATTATTAATAAACACACAGCACGCTGCTGCAGGAGAGAGAGGTCTGACACTATAAGCACAACCTTCTATTTTCAAATTTCAAATTTAAATTTCAAATTAGTTTCAGCATGAAGGTCCAATAAAGACAAATTGTTATTTGCAATGATGGCCTGGCAGTAATTACTACACGGCAGCAGTTGATTCACTGAGCCCATGTTGGACAAACAGAAGGCTTGTAAGCATCAGTTTGTCTGGAGGAACATCTCCCTGTTCGACCTGGCCTCAGACGGCGAGCTAACTCTCTCTTTAATGATAATAATAAGACATGGTATAGCCTCTCTCCCTCCGAGCCCACAATTACTAGCCTTGCACACTGCGTACGCACACAGTCTGTCTGGGGAGCAAGCCACTGGATAATTCCTGGTTACCTGTGGCAGCCACTTCTCACAAACACACTAACACACATAAACCAGAAAAAAAAAACTATTCTGAACACACATGCATGGACATGCGTTCAAGAACATGTAAAAATTATCCCATCATGTAAAGGGAGCCAAACATGGATTTGCAGCTAATTTTCCTGCCCAGAAATGTCTAGTTAAGGTGGAACCACTGCTGTTAACTCATCTCAAGGGGTCATTCAAAACCCTAGAGGATATCTGCATTGAGTGAGTAACAGGAAATCACTGGTGATATTCTGTGTTAATTGACAATAAAACAAAGGCAATTTTCGAGTGTTTTTGTAGCGTTGTGTTTGTAGAATTATTTGTGATATCGCAACATTATTGTTAGCATGAATTCTATAAAACAAAACATTTTTACCTGGTTAAAGAAAAGTTGACTTCAAAGATATAATATGGTATACAAAGGACACTGAGAGTATATCATTTGATTTAGTAATTGCTTTAATTCTGACATGTTTTTCCTTGAGTTGCTGAACACAAGTATGTTACTATCTACTGCCCACACATGCGCTCTACACCGATGCCTCTGAAGTGTCACTGTCAGGGTCAAAACACTTGGGAACTCAGTTCCACCGAAAGGTTGTAACTCTACATCATTATCTAATTTTCTGTTACTTTTATGGCACAGTCATATCCTCTAATTTATTATTATCTAGCTGAACATTAATCAGGCCTTTTCTCATTGCTCCATTTATCTCAAGCCATCTATTTGCTTTTCTTCACATGACAGCCGGTGAAAGTGATTTTTGTACTATTGGGCAGAGCAGGTGTATATATTGAACCATGGACTGGTGTCCAGTGAGGTCGCTGGCCGGGAGGGCAGGCTGCATTCAGAAGCACGAGCTACACTGCACACATACTATGGACCAAAATCCAAAAGAAAAGAAATACACACAAACTACTTTTTTTAACCTGTGATTTCAATTTCTGTATGTCAAATCAATTATTTGGGATTTTATTCTCTAATGCTCAAAATAAAGAAAGCATGCAAGTAATAACATTGTTTTATTGTTTCACTCTTATTCAGAGTAACTTTGATTTATTGCAGCTGCACAATATACCAATAAACATAATTATATTGTACAAGATAGTAATATCGTTGCCATGATAATGTTAACACTATCAATTTCATATTGGATGGGTAGGAACAGAGCCATATGCAAATGTTCATAATACAATCGTATTTTCTTAATGGTCATTTTATCCATACTGCTTATCAGCTTTGTGACAGCAGATAAAAAGCCTTCAACAGAAGTTTACATTTGAACGCTGCGATTTATCCACCTCACGGTCTCAGACTCACATTTTCCTCCTTTTGTCTTTTTTATTTTAGCTTTTTTTTAATATATGTAATGTTATTTTGTAGATTGGTGGCAAGTATATACATCTGTCTTTAATTTCAATGTTAGTTGGTTTCCTTTTACAAGCCCTGAGGGTTTTGTTCCTCCCACCTGTGCTTTTTCTTATGTTATTGTCTATTTCTTCTCTTGTGTTTTATTTTGTTATTTGCACAAATAAAGAACTTTTTTTGTTTAAATCACTCTTTTCCTGAGAAAGAAGTAAACTGTCTCATCCAAATTGCCTCTCTTTTTTTATCACGTGTTTAAAGGGATTAATTCAACATGGTAATCCTACACACAAACACACACACATATACACACACAGTTTCTCATCCTTGTACATGGCTGAAGGCTTTGAACGCCGTAACACTGGTGGTCAAAAGTGCGTCTCAGCCTTTTGGATGTGAGCTGGCCGTAGACCTTGTCTTTGATCCATCCTGCTGTAAAGATCAGAATGATGAATGCTGGCCAGTCATAATATCATCTATTCTTTTCCATCATGTCTTGCATCATTGTGCATATATTCTCCACTGTGGCACAGTTTACTGGTCTCCCATAGGCAGACCATTAATTGCTTGGCGCCTCTCAAGAAAAAAACAGGAAAAAAGCAAACAAAGAAACAGTTTTGTTAATAGCCTGCTGCTGTTGGCTGCTGATTTGGCCCAAGTAGTAATGCCAATTCTTTTGGAACACACACAAACATCATACTGCCACCCATCATTAGCAGGGCTCCGTGAACACAAATGTGTGTGTGCTTGTGTATGTGCATGTGTTCATATTTAAATGTGTGTAAATGTGCATGCTCGTCTTAGTGTAGGTATGTGTGCTTTCATGTTTGTGTATACATGGCTGTTTGTTTATGTTTGTGTACGTGTGAGTATACGTGTGGGTTTTCACAGAGAAACCTTTGTCATCACTTGTGTGCCAGACTGGTGGTGGCACTGCCATTATATTTAAGACACAGACACACACACACACACACACACACACACACACACACACACACACGCGCACACACACACACACACACACACACACACACACACACACACACACACACACACACACACACACTCACACACATATATACATAGTCTTTCAGTTGTGGCATTTTTGGACAGGTTCCCATCCGCATTACTGAAGCATGAGAATGAAATTGACAGTCTTGGGCTGAAGGATGGCACAGCAGACACAAACAACTGCTGCCAGCTTCCATGGCAAGTCTCACAATGGTTTGGTGCAGCCAAATGGCACAGTTGCAATGTCCTTCTCGAGCAATTTCCTCACAAATATTTGCACTCTTGTGTCGAGTTTTTGATGATTTCGAGTGTGTGCATACGTGTCTGCATGGGCTACGTCAATATCTGAAATGTCTGTCATTCTTAGACAAAGTAGTTGTTTTCACGATTTCAAGCGAAATGTAATCATGACTTTTTTCACAGTGAAAAATTGATTTTTCACAGTGAAGTGACAAGGGAATTGTGTAAATTGAGTACCGGATGATACACACTCTGCCAGTTCCTGAATCCTGCAGAAATATTTACACAGAAAACAGGAGTTGCAGAAAAACAAAGACTAAAAAGGGTCAAGAAGAGGAAGAGAAAGAGAGCGATAGAAGGAAAGAACTCGGTAACCCCTGGACCCTGGCGAGAGCAAAAGAAATGGAGCTTATCTTGTTTATGTGGGGAAGATAACTTGAATGCTCATCTGGCCGGGTAGACAGACACCTCCACCATAGCTGTACGCTGACACTGTAGACTAGAGACTGGAGCCTGTTTGTGTGTGTGTGTGTGTGTGTGTGTGTGTGTGTGTGTGAGCATGACAGCTGGACACACACACGCTGGCACTTGCTCAAGTGTTGCACAAAAGTCTAACTCAACACTTGTCATTCAAAAGCGCGTAATAACATCCACAGGGATTTGTGTATGAAAATGGAAAAACATGCAGAAGTCAGAGGAGTGAGCAGCTTCCACATAGCTCTTTTCTTTTCTTTTAAGTCAATCAAGTATATATATATATTTTTTAAAGTTTAATATTTAGCAACTTCAAAAACTACAAATCTTGTTGTGAATATAACTTTATCAGCTGTTGTCAGTCTATAGATTTGAGGTTGGCCGATGGCCCTTTCAGCGCTGTTTGTGTTGTTTATCTCTACCTGAACAGAAATAATATTGCCAGCCACTCCAACAGAGAGTCATCCAACAGAGTTATTTGAAGTGACGGATAGGTATGGATCATTGCCTGCCTTGTAATTAAGAGAGATTGCTATTTTCCCCTCAGAATAGGCTCTCCTATCCTGATCTGTAATTATATGTTGTTCAAACATAGAGGGGAGTGTCCCTGGTTATTCTGCAGCCTGCTTTACCACCACAACAAGTGCCAGAATCACTGATTGTCTGCCTTTGCTTTTAAAGTTTCAATTCTTTTTTTTTGTTTTTCATTAACAACAAATGTGATTTGTTTATCTGCCACAGTTTTGCACCCTTCACTTTCTTGCCTCTAATGTGCCTAAAGGATCGTGGCAGGAAGGCAGTGCCTGGGTGTGTGTGTGTGTGTGTGTGTGTGTGTGTGTGTGTGTGTGTGTGTGTGTGTGTGTGTGTGTGTGTGTGTAGTCCCAGGTAGTGCCCCGGTGACCTCCACATAGTGACATTGACGTGCAACAATGATGAATGCCCTGATAGAGTGAAGTAAGGACACACCTGGATAATGTTAAAGTGAGAAACCCAGAAACCTTAAACGTTACAAGATGCTGGCCTCTTTGTTTAATTAAGTGCAGCGTTCTGCTTTTAAACATTTACTGCCACCCACTTCACTCTTCCTGCAACACCTTCAATTAGATTTAGCCTTTAACAAATGCATGAATATTTCTGAAAAGCAAAAAGTTTCAATTTTATTTTGCAAGAAAATATGTATAGTTTAATTTTAAAGCTGAGCAGCCACAGAGCGTAACATTTGACCCCTGTGAATAAGTATAGGCCAGGCGGTCTCTGCGCCACACACAGAGTATATTTCAGTGTAAAGCTGTGACCCCCTTGTTTTCCAGTAAGAGGAAATTGTCACCCAGTGACCACACTGGAAACCACTTCCCCCTTTGTTATGATTTTGTATGGCTTAACCACGTTTCCCATGAATAAAGTCTACCCCATGCATTTTGAAACATTCACTCATCATGAAACTGTTTCTCCACCTCTGACCTTTCGATGGCTTATTGACACCGAAAGCCTCAAAATTGCAAAAACTTTACAAATGCATCATCCGAAGCGCTCCATGTTTAGTGTGTAAGTGGGCAGTAAGGATCCCTCTAGTTCTTTTTAGGAGATCAGACATAGACCAAAGACAAACACTGGCATTGTGCAGTTGTTTTTGTGTGCCCAAATAGTTTGTTTTCTTCCTCAAACCCTTGAAGTCAGATCTTGTATTTCACACATTGTAAACTGTGGTACAAATAGAATTCAAGAATTATGAGTATGACAACTTAAAAAATAAATAGATCTTTTGATGGAGAATAAAATCCGATACCCTGGACCCTCTTCTCTTCTCCTCATGCAGTTTTACTTTGAACACAATCCACTAAAACATCCATTTCATTGTTAATGTGTCAGAACCTACGGTTACATAATTAGGACAGCCTCCTCGTAGCTCCTGGTTGATTAGGAATCAACAATTAGATAGTTTTGTGGGGCGCTGAAGAAACACAATCCCCTCTTTATACTCTGGCTTTGCTGTAACCACCTCGGCGCCCATGCAAGGATGTAGATTGAATTATATTTTATACTATGAAATTAAGCTCTTTTGAGGAAATTAGCCAAATGGTTAAAATTGAGTGTAACTAATGAGAGACAGAGAGCGTGCTGGATGCTCACACAGGAGTTTTGACTATTCCAGGGGGCCAGTACAGTTTGTCCCGGCCTTAGAGGTTCTGTGGTATGACCCCCTTTCCCTCTGATTCTCCCTCTCTCTGTCTCTTTCTCTCAATCTCATTCCCCTCTCTCCATCCCTCTTTTCAGTCCACAGCAATTAGAGAGGCAAAGTGGGAAAAGAGGAATGTGTGAGCACGCTTTGTGAGGATTGGGAGAAAGAGAGAGGGAGTACAAGAGAGAAAGTGAGAGATAAAAAGAGAGGGAGAGATGAGAGAGACACAGAGGAGGGGAGGAGAAGAAAGGAGAGGAGAAGGCCTGTCTTAATTGGCCTGTGTGGCCACGCTGGGCTGTGATGGTCTGGGCTTGCCAAACCCTGTGCCTCAATAGTTGGCCTGGCCTTACATGCATCCCGTGCATCCGGCCAACCACAACTAACTCTAGTGTGCTCTTTGGCAGTTTCCAATGTCAGGCCTGGGAGAGTTGTGCCACCCACATCTACTCTCCGCTCCACAGTTCAGGAGGCCTCTCTTACGGGGATGGATGCGTGGGTTAGGGTTTATGGTTTATTTGGCTCCACCAGTTTAGGTTGAGGTGGCATTTCTGTGCTCTCTCTATTGTTTACTTATTTAGGATAATGTTATAGGGATTTTAAGCCTATGTTCCAGATTTAGATGCAGATGTAAATATAAATTTGACAACAAGTTAAAAATGCACTCAGCCAAATTACATGCATACCTTGGACACGAGAAAAATACTTTTCAGCCACGTTGTTCAGTTCTGTTAAAGGATTTTTTTTTTTTTTTACATATGTCATTATTGCACTCTACTCAAGACAATGCATGTCTAACTACATTGACATATCTTCTTTCCTTCTTTTTTGGCTATGCCACACCACTGCAGCATCAGCGTCAGTGATCTCGACAAGATCTAACCTTCAAACTCAGCAATAGAGAAAACAATAAAAACCTGCCAGTATGTAAAAGTAAAGTGTTTTATTGGCAATGACACTTTAAGAACATCGCGTGAATAATGCATTCATCAATAAAGGGAATGGAGTAATTGTGCAGAATTTACTTGCTGAAGATATGCATGCAATTTCAGTATGTGCATAACTGTGTGTGAACTTGTGCAGCCCCTAGCCATCCTTCAGAAATTAATTGTTTTTGATAACATGCACTTCCAGTGTTTTTCACTCTTTCTGCAGGGACAGACTTCTTAGTAGGGCAATAAGGTTTCATGAGACAGGCAAAGGTGATTTAATTAAGCGATTCATGACCATAAAACACGGAACGTGAGCTCCTTTACTCTGACAGCCGACCACCTTTTTCCACTTTCCCAGAAGCTACACATGTGCATCTCATCACTGCAAGGCAGAACGTTGCACCAACTCCAAAGAAAGAAGAGATTTCTGCCTCTCCTGGTTGTAAAGTTCAAACTCTTTGACACCAACCTAATACAGAACAGAGAGCTACAGTAGCAACTCGACTGCACCAAGATAAACCCAGTGCCCGAAAACTGTTCCGTTCTGGGAACAAAGATACTGTACTGTAAATCTGCCCGGTAACAGACATTCCATGAGTGGGTATGTGCATGCATGTCAACAATAAAAGGTCTTGCCAATTTTCAGAATAAGCATGTGATAATTTGAGACATGTTGGTTACTAAACTTAGCCACTGAAGTGGAGCTTTCTCCAGTAGTTAGCAAGCCGCTGGAGGATGGAGGATGGATGTACGGATGGGTGTGTCAGCGGCAGTCAGAACAAGTCAGGTTTAGTGTGGCATGCAGCAGAGGAAGGACTGTGGAGTTGTGGCCAGTCAGCTTGACACTCTGTAAGTGCTGATTTACCACTTTGGCACACTTTGCCAAGACTATCACAGAGCAGGAGACAGACAGACAGACAGACAGAGACAGACGTGGACTCAGGCAGAGATGGAGAGAAAAGAGAGGGGAAAGGGGGAGGGTGGGAGAGAGGAAGAGAGAGGGTGCTAAAAGCAGCTGGAGATTCTCTGCAAGGGCTTAAGATGTAATAAATAATTTACAGGGTACATAACGTTTAATTGATATAAAAAGATTTCAAAAATGGCTCTCGAGCTCAACACACCGAAAAGTGTAAATACCCGGCAAAGACAGGCAAGTACACCGAACAAAGCAGTAAATCTTTTAGACATTGTATGTTTGATAAAATGTTTTTTTATTGATATTAAAAATGAAAGTACATGAATTGTGCATTTCGGACGTTCTAGCGTGCAGAGGTTAAATCAATAAAATACACACAGGCTGAGTGAGCTACTGACACAGAAAAAGTTGCCATTGCTCGGCAAGGTATCTCTTCATATTCAGCGAAAAGAAGTGGTTGTCTTTCACGCCATTCATAAGAACACTAGAGTAGCCTGTTTGAACATTATAATAGTGAATGAATGCAGTCCTAGCAGGAAAATATGGAATAAAATAGAAAATGTAATAATAATATTATCAATAATAATAATAATAATATAATAATAATTGCACTGCCTGCTTTGTTGCACAACTGAAGTAGAATATAATTAGAGACAGGACGCAGCCTTGATAATTGAGATCTCTCTGACAGAAAGAAGATATAAAGTATTGGCTTGACTCTTCACCGCAGTAGGGCGAGTATCCATTAAGTCTCCATTTCATGGGAGATGATGCATGACACAACAGAGGAGGAAACTATAATGTGGCACAGAATGACCTTCTTTCTGACATGGGCTTCAGTGGTTTGTCACAGAGAGCTGTATCATTGTGGCCAGGTATTGGTAACAACCTCAGCTGCCCTTCCACAACAAGATTATCACTGACACTCAGCAACTACTGCACTTCTCCATCGGAGAGCATAGATTGTTTGTTTTCTTCCTGAGTGCTTCAGAAATGGTTCAGCGTGATAGCACTTCATCAAATGCATAATGGATGGCTGATTGGAAGATGCTTGAGGGGTGAATGACAGGCTAACAACCCTGCTCCCTCACGCCATGCAAATACAGATACATACTGTTGATGCATACGATCAGGGGCATTGTGTTTTACAAACAGAGAAGAAAGAACAGATAGATAGACAGACAGATAGACAGTGAGGTGTGGAGCGATGATATGCTCTCTCCTTAATAGGCAATGAACTTTAGGTGACCTTTGATGATTACTAGCATCATAGCAACATCATTACCTCCAATTAAGGCATTGACACAATGACTTGTGTTAGTCATGTGTAAGCTAAACCCTAAAATCTACAACTGACTGGGCATCTACAGCCTCATGACCCAAACCAACACGCGACAACATCAGTGGCACTGGCACATAGGCAAGATGCTCCTTAGAAGATCATAGGACACCATGTACAATTACAAAGACATGATTTAATGAAAGATCATTCTCCCGCCATCAATACTAAAGTGGCTTCAAAACATAGTGGGTTTGAGTACAATCGATGCTGAACAGTTATTTTTCCAATAATAAAGTCACTCATTGATGCTTTCCTTTTCACAGATAACCCCTGACAGGCTTCTGGAAATCCATGCAGACCAACGTATTCAGAGTATGTGCCTATTTCTGTGACAAAACATGCCTAAGCAATCCAGGCTATGCTGCTGTTAAAATATTAATTTAAAGTAACTATGGCAAACGAAAAAAAGAAAAAAAAAAGACATTATTTTTGGTACAAAGCATCTACAAAAAAAGCCTTACAACTCCAATTGGAAAACAGAGATCATACAAAATAAATCCGTCAGTTGAGCATCAGTGCTACGTATATTATTTGGACCAATTTTTCAAATATATTTTATAACAAAATAAATAATGCCTTTATACAGTGCCCTTATTTGTATTTCAACAAACAAACAAAAAAGCTTGGCGGCTCATTACGCAAGATACAGCTCAGACTAAAGGAAAATAACACAATGTCCCTGGAAACTAATTATATATCTATATCTAAATATATATATATATATATATATATATATATATATATATATATATATATATATCGATACAGATATATATCGATATATATATAGATATCTATATCTATATATATATATATATATAGATATATCTATATATATATATATATATATATATATATATCTATATATACATACATATATATATATATATATATATATATATATATATATATATATATATATATATATATACATATATATATATATATATATATATATATATATATATATATATATATATATATATATATATATATATATACATACATACACATATATATCTATATCTATATATCTATATATATATATATATACACATACACATATATATATCTATATCTAAATATATATATATATATATCGATACAGATATATATCGATATATATATATATATATATATATATATATATATATATATATATATATATATATATATATACATATATATATATATATATATATATATATATATATATATATATATATATATATATATATATTCAAGTATTTGTTTTCAGGCAAAAGCATGTGAATACTACCGATATACAATAAAAATAAAATGTTAGTTGACATTATTGCTGTTTTTTTCCCTTTGAATTGAAATGTTGTGCCTTTCTTTAGAACTGTAAAATAACATCATAACAATAACCATGGAAACAAAAATAAAAGCCTAACTTGGAAAAACAGGAATGTCACGGTACCAGAAACTGACGGGGTTTTCCTTTTTTTTCATTAAAACATTGATATGAAAAGAAAACAGAAAAAAAGACAAAATAAAATATAATCATCATTATCCCACTTGTTCTTTGTCCATGCCATGTTACTTCCTGTCAGAGCAGTCTGCAAAACCATGGCAAACAGGAAGAACTGTCCCAGAACTGTAGTACTGTCCAAATCCAGGCTGTCCACGGTGTCCCATATGTGTCCCCGCACTGCTCCCTGTGTCTGGCAGGGACAGGAGAAACAGGGACTGGGTCAGGTCCCTCTTGCCGCTTATGCTGGCAAGATAGTGATGAGCAGCCGCTAGCACTCGCTGTGAGCCTAGATGCTGACACAGCCCATTTCTTATCTCAGTGACACTTCCCCCTTGACATTGCCACTGCCAGGAGCTCCACCATATCCTTTATCTTCCTTTTTTCAAAAGTCACACTTTCCTTAAAACGGAAAGTTTTAATATTCATTCAGAGAAATAAAACGTGCTTTTCAACCTCTTCTTTGAGTCCATTCCCAAAGCTAGCACCATGACATTTTTTTAAGCTACACGTTCATTGTTCATAAAAAAATAGTGCCATTTTTTTCTTTACTTTGACGTAATCCGTGGCAATGTGCAATTTTGCAGACTCTTTTCTGCTTTTTGTTTGTGATCAAAAGGTGCTGGAACAGGAATCTAATTTTACAAAATAATTCCTTACAGTGTGGAAGTCCCTTTATAGGTAGAGGTGCAAACTAATAAGAAAAATAACTAACAGAGATTTTCTTTTTGCCTCAGGAAAAATGATGTGGAATGGATTCTTTCATGCAAGCTGCTCTTCACTTTCAGTTGTCTTCCACAAGGAAAAAAAAACATTCCGCTGGGTGTCCTCTTGACACTCGCAAACCACAGATCTCTTTCATCTTCTTTTCTCCCTTCCCTTTTCTCTTTTGCTTAAGGATCCACCTGAATTGCATTCAGCTGAATTGGTAACTTTTTGTTCATCGTTGTGTTTGTGCCTTTTGTGTCAGTGACTGAAAGAGAGAGGGAGCGAAAGAGTTCAGACAGGAAGAATGTGAAGGCATGTTTGTATGCCGGAGGAGGGTGGGTGGGGTTGAGGAGGGCATTAGAAAAGGGCCAGGGGGTCAAGAAGTAGTGGATGAGAGCAGGGGGAGGGATTGGTGGGCTCGGACAGGGCAGGGGAGGTCAAAGAGGACTGCCACAGAAATGACGTCAGAGACAAAGCTATAATCCCCTAGTCTTTTTTTCTCCCTCCAAACTCTTGTCTGTGCAGAGGGCTGGCAGTGGGCTCATTTGTGGTTGACATAGTTGTCCGTGGCGAGCAAGACAGGCGGCAGTTTGCTGGGCAGGCTGATCAGGGACCTGTGGAAGACTGCCTGCTCCTGGGCTTTGATCTTCTCAGCCTGCCTCCGAAACTTTTTGGCCCTCAGGATGGCGGGGACACCCCTCCGGAGCCGCTGGGCCGCCTTCCTTTGCCACACCTCGTATTTGGAATACTTGCCGGTCACATGCTGCTTCCTTGGGAGTTCCTATTTTGGCGTGCATGCGAAAATAGAGGAAAAAGGGAAAAGAGGGAGTCAGTTCATTAGTTGTGATAAGATACAACGCAAGTGCTTATTACAATGGAGGAAAGCCTTGTTTGTTTTGCAAAAACATTCAGTCATTGTTGGGCCAGTCAAATGGAAATCAAATGTCATTCTTATAGTGCCGAGCGTCACAACAGACTCGCCTTGCCTCTGACTTGCCCTTGTTTTGGGTTCCTTGACTGAGAGAAGCTGTCAACAAGCGCTTAGTTCAGCCTCTTTAGCATACTGTCAAAGGAAAGGGCGGTCACTTGTCTCATATACATATGAGGAGCACGTCGTTATTCACCCAACGACCTGCTAACTTGACTAACCTCCTTATGTAAAACATCATTTAAAAACCTCTACTCTTACACAGCAAACTCTAAGAAACAGCGTTAGGTGTTTTGCTGAGCACCATAGATTGAGACAAAGTGGGAGTGGTAGCAGCAGAGCTAGAATTTACGTGCGAGTAGCCAGTGCTCCATCTGAATGGCTTGTTTTGGTCTAGCCACTTGAGGAGTGTTTATCCCCCTTCATTCACTCCAGGCATGCACATTAGCCTAAGAACAGCTGGCCCTCTGAGCAGGCTGTGCCCATCAACTCTCCCTGCCCACACAAACTAGGGACAAGTCCCAACTAATTCCCTTGCAGCCTTTTTTTATCCAGAGGGTACTTTCCTCTGGACATTTGCAGTATTTATTAATTCTGGTTTTGTTTACATCACTAGGAATCTCACGCCACTGATACCGATTTTCTAACAAGTCAAAACAGAAACCCTATAAACATCTCTCCAGCCTTGTCTAAAGAAGAGTTGAAGGGATTTGAAGAGGCCTGGAAAGCAGCCACGGCTCAGTCTTGTGATCGCAAGTGAAAAGACCTGAAACGCTTTGATGCATGATTATGACATATTTCAGAGAAGCTTTGCTGGCCAGGTCAGGTGTTTTTGACCGCACAGATCAAAACGCATGCCAGTTTTGGGGAGCTTGCTGTTCCGTGACTAATCATCGCACACTCAGAAGACACTGTTTTGTAACGGACCAGCAGTCTCTAAGACAGAGTTTCTCGCTCACACTCACACACACAGATGTCTGTGAATATGACTGGCTTTGTCAGGAATACTATGTGATTTGGCTGTCTTGATGTTTTCCACGATGCTCAGCACTTTGCATGGAAGCTAACTGCTTACCAATGTCCATTTTAACCAGATAAACCTGTCTTTGCGTGGGTTTCAGTCTGTACGTGGTGTCAGGGAAATAGGGGTGAGGCTCAGAGGTGAATGGAGGCGCAGGAGATGGGAGGACAGATAGAGAGGAGGATTAGATTTGTTTCCCATACTGGCGTGTTGTTGTTGAGACGTACCTGTTTAAGTGCGGGCATCACAGATATGACCTGCAGAGAGGTGGCCGACACGTCCCTTTCGGACTTGGCGGGTTTGGCACAGTACTGCTCCAGCAGGTTGAGGTCACAGCTACGGAAACAACACTCTTCTACAATCCCACGGTTCTGGTTGCGCCGGTTGTTCCCCCTGCTGGTTGGCCTACCTGAGGAAAAACACAACAATGAATGAGGACAGGTCGTAAGGAGGGTGAGGTTAAGGCCTGAGAACACAACACTGGCATCAGTAATGAATCTAGGTTGTTTTCGCAGGATTACTTTGACAATCATAGCAGTCCATGGAGCAAAGAGGATAAAAGGAAATCTATGACCAACTGCAACAAATCTTTGTGTTTGTAGAGGGTAATCTGATTAGGGCTATCTGGAAGTCCCTTAATGAGTGAATACACAAGTAAACACCCTGTGCTGTAGACACCAAAGGAGAGTGATGGAGACAGACAGTTAAGCTCTCAGACAGACCTTTGGGTGAGCAAACACATAAAATGGAAACTCTTCTGTGACCATGTCCTTTGTCAAGTCAGCATAGATAAAGAGGATGAGGAGGGAGAGGAGGGGCGGAGAGGTAGAGAAAACAGGAGAAAAGGGATCAGTGCAGAGAGAGAGGGTGTGTGAGGATGGAAACAGAGTGAAAGAATGTAAAACAAAAGAAGAGAGTGAAGACACAGGAGAGAAAGGTATAGAAGAATAAGGTGAGGGGGGTGGAGGGTGAGCATGTTGCACAGGGGAACACTATCCGCAACCAATAAAGGCCTTGTTTGAAGTCCTGTGCCCAAATCTCATGAGAGGGAAGCCTAGATTTGATTGCAGGAAGAAGAACATGAGAGAGAAAGAGAGGAAGATCCATGGGGAGGAGAAGGAGGAGAAGAGGAGGGAGCACATCTATGTTGGCCTTAATTGGATAATGATCTTTCTGATTGGGGAGAAGCTTCTGTGGCAGTCAGCACACAAAGAAACTGTCAAAGGTCAAAAGCAGAGGGTGGGACAATATCTTAATGGAAAAAAGATCTCTGATGCAGATATACCAAAGGAAGGTGAACTCATGTATGTCACAAACACTGCAGACAGTGCAAACAGAAGCTTATCCATATGAGGATTAACATCCACCACAATGCATTCACATAATGCTTTACAGCTATCCCCATCACCACTACAATGGAAGCAATAATCAGAATTGATGTTAATGATCCGTCCTCTTAACCTGGCATCAAAAACAGCCCCCACCCCCCCCTCTTCGGAATCATCAGTGTGGTCGCCTGGCCTGGGAACACTGGTGCTGAGATGACTGGTATGCCTCTTGGGGTGCTATTACTTTACTGGTAAACAAGCGGCCCATTGTGTCCCTCTGTGTCGTGTGTGCCTTCACAGCTCGCCGGCCTTTCATATGCAATGTGAATGTGTACGGGCTGTAGGCAGAATGCGCACACTCAGCAGAGCAGCCTGGACGAGGTCTTGAGACACACAGCTAGCTATAATCTCACTCTCTCTCTCTCTCACTCTTTGCCGTCTCTCAGTCAGTGTGTGTGTGGGTGTGTGTGTGTGCGTGTGTTGAGTGCGTGAGAAAGAAAAATACCAAACACGCATACCACACAGCCACAGACAGAGCGATAGCCTCAGCTATCCAAACAGATGTGTGCGAATGAACAACAGAGGGACATAAAAAAAAAGCGAAACGGCGTTTTGTGCAACGCATTGTGTGCAAACTTGTGCCAGGATTGAAACCTACTGAAATAGAAGCCTCTGTCTTCACAGACAAACTGCAGCGCATCCACCAGCTCTCCCCCACACAGCGTCTCCGCCGAGGCTATTTCCACAACGTAGAACGTCAGGGCCAGTGCAAACAGCAGCGCGCGACTGGATGAAGACATCTTCTTGACCTGCAGACAAAAAAAACACTCATTTGCACCGGGTCAACAAATGCGAGCACACATTTCAGAAGTGATGACACACAAATAAAATAGAAATCTCAGATGACAGCCAGATGTTGCCTTTCAGTGTGATATGGGAGGATCCACTCATTATGCGTTCACATTTGCATGCTTTTACAAGATGTACGAGTTCCAGTGTTGAATGCTTTTTCTATGTATTGACCTACTAAATCAGAAGAAGAAAAAAGCCCATTGCGTGCGAAAAAATGATGCCAAATGTGCAGTCCCTCCCCCCCTCCCCCCAAACTGTTATCACCCGCTGTCACTGTGTTGCACCTGAGAGAAGTGCTTATTCTTGAGGAAAAAATAGACGGTATCTCTGGCGTTCACATTCTTACACAACTCCCCAGAAGTTGCAAGACCGGCTGCTCGATAGTTAACTATCTGAAAAGCCAGACTCAGCATATATTTTCCCCTTGCTCACCCTTTGGTGAGCTCACTGACCCTCAGACCTACCGCCCCCTATCTGCCGACAAAAATGACCAGCTGTTTGCTCCGAGTCCAGTGAACGGCGCACCATCCAGACCAGAGAAGAATAAAATACCTCTCAACTCATTTTTCTTCTCCTATCCTACCAGGCAACCTGTTGCACAAATACTTCAAAGCTTCAGGCGCACTCCATGTCATTAGTGTGTCTTGAACTTTCTCTGTTGCATCATGCAAATTAAAGAGATGTCCCGTTGCTCATATTGCACACACAAAAAAATTATGCCATCAATGCATCTGCTTGGCCCAGGGCGGGTTTCACTCTTATAACGCCAAGAAAACATGGTTACAACCCTGCCAGAGGTCTTTCAACACGCGCGCAGCAAAACCGGAGAGTGTTAAACTATGTGTTCCCTCTGGTTACCTTCATTCTGCTGTTCTCCGTTCTCCGGCAGGTGTGGCAAAGTGATTGGTGTCCGTGTCTTTGCTGGGTCTCCATGTCAGTTGGCAGTAGTCAAAATGTTGGGGGTTATTTGGTTGGAAAGATTGCAGGTGAGTTAGTTTCCCAGTTGGTGTAGAGATGATGTGTGAGAAGCTGTCCCAAAGAAAGACCAGGCGACAGGCAAAAGTTCTCAGGGAAAAGTATTATATACCAAAACACGCCCCTTACACCCACACCACACCCCTCGCTCCTCCTCTTCACTGCTGGTAAAAAAAAAAATGGTCCAGATACGTTTTATGGAAAAGTGCTTAAAGGGAGAAAAAGCAAAAAGAGGAAAAAGAGGGAGAGAGTGAAAGTGAGAGTCACAAAATATGGAACAATTCCATAGGCATTTTCCACGTTTACGCACTGTAACCTACAATCACAATGTTTACACACAAGACGCAGACTGAACAAGAATAGACGGATTCCTCAGACTCCAAGAAAAATGTCAAAGTCTCCGCCCTGCTGTAATTAAGATTAACATTCAGAGTGGAAGCACTGTGGCCGAGGTCTGTGACTTTCCTCTGACTCAGGTGTAGATGTAGTTACCGGGGTCAAATGGGAATGAGTGAAGGTTGATTAGTAAGGTTATGTTACCTGAAGGCAGCAGGATGATGCAGCTGATAAAGTGTCAACTGTAAATGCTGCATTATATGATGAAGTGCTGACGAAAAAGATGGCGTTTGGTTGCTCACAAACAAAAATGAATATTAATTTAAAAAAGCTAATCAATGCATAACTCACACATTGTGGATGACTGTTCAAAGTAAAGCAGAACAAATCTCATCCTGAAGTTGCACAGGCAGTTTCACAACAGTATATATGTAGACATCGAGCTCCACAATGGGATCTTTAATATAGGTACGTTTTTCTTTTTCTTTTTTTAATAAAAATGTATGAGGGTTCCCTTATATAAGTGTGGCTTCTGCAGAAGGTAAGAATCTGGACATGTCTTCAGACTCAGACTGACACCTAGTGGTCCGGGGAGTGAACCGTTTGTTTGTCTCGCAGCTTTCAGCAGGTAGGAGCTGGGAAACAGTGTGCACTGGACAGCTGCCCCATCATACCTGAGCACCTGGAGCTCTGTCCGGACACAGTCCCCATGAGTTATTCTTTACAAATGTTAATTCATTCCTTATCTCATCAATATTCACATATATAAATAGTACATAGGCATAGAGAGTACCTTTCTCTGTTGTTCACAATAGCATACTTATAAAGTGGATTCATTTGGTGAAGGTGAGTTTGTAATCATTTAGGTGTCTGGTGTCAATTAGCGTGTAATAATGTGACAAACCTTTTAATTCAAATACAAAGTATACCTGATTTAAATATATGTATGTCTAAAGCTATTTCCAACAACTTCTCCAAATGTTTATTTTGTCATTCAGATGCTTATTAACATGTGTTAACATTTCAAAATAGTCCATTGTCGTTAAAGGCAGAAGGAGAACATTAAGAAGATGTATTCTTGTATGGGGTCAATAAGAATCTGATGTGAAATTAAGATCAAGCAGGCACAACTGCTGCAACTGCCCCCTCTTGTGGCAGACAGATGTCAGTATCCAAGCGTCAATACAATGGTCTATAGGATTTGTTTGTGACATAAAATGAACAGATTATCATGAAATATATATATATATATATATATATATATATATATATATATATATATATATATATATATCACTTTATTTTTACAGAACTTTACAAAACAATGTTACAAAGTGCTTTACATGGTTAAAACAGGAACAAAACATTTCAGGACTGCAATGACAATCATAGACAACATTACAAGTTAAATGAATATGGAAAGATGACAGCTAAATCTTCATTTGCAATTATTTATTGTTTGATATATTATTTTTAATCAAGCTGTAACCAACAGTACATTACATGGAAAGTGTTTTTTATTATTTATTTTATTATGCATATACACTTCAAGACAAAAACAGCATGAAACCAGATAAATCAACATTTAGAGGTAATACTCAATTACTAAATGTATATATCTGGAAGATTAAGCCTTAAGCACAGGGGATATATTTATTTCTAAATAAAATACATATGATTTAAAATATAATAATATATTAAATACATTTGATATATTATACACTTTATTCTTTATTCTACCATTATGTTTCTTTGATTTTAAAATAATTAAACCATACCCATTTAGTTTTATTTTAATACATTCATTATCACAGTTCCATTTGATTTTGGTTCAGATTTTGACATATTCCTCAAACAACACATTTTTGCTTTAAAAGCATGAATCATTTCACGCAGCAAGGCGTTTAAACATCTTACACTGCGTATTGAGGTTTTAATGGTTGCAGCATTGTTGATCAACCAGCCACCGACAGCAAGCAACAACTTATCAGGAACAGCATCATACTGAAGGTACAGCACAGAAAGATAAACACATTGGTCTTGATCACACGTCGGACGTCTCAGAGCGCAGCGGAGAGGAAGCAGACAACAGCAGGGCGGTCGCAGAACCGGGGCATCATCATGACAAAACACTGAGGGCATCTGTCAGCATCTTGAGCTCGTCCTTCACTCCCTCCAGGCCGGCTTGTATCTTCAGCGGGTTGTCCAGCACCTCCACACTGCTGGTGAACGGATCAAACCTCACCGAGAAGGGACGCTTGATACCAGCCACATAACCCCTTGTCAAAGATATAAAGCAAAAATGTAAGACCTAAAAAAAAAGTCAAATGTTTGAGTTTTCGTGAATGCTTGCATCACTGCTGTCCTGTCTGAGAATTTTAAATCCAAATATTTCACTTGGACAGTGGAAACTTCCCTTTAATTGACTAGAAAACGTAGTTTATCCTGTTGTTTATGCATTAAAACACTTAATAAAGACTGGAATGTCCTGATTGTATCAGCACCTCATGAGAAAGGAAAGATATCCATCATTTACTCTGTTGCATATTTACTATATTCTTTTACAGACATTCCCATGCGGATATATTGTCCTCCAGTGTAGCATTGACGCCACATGCTGTATTCTACAAAAGACCAAATGTTGTAAAAACACTCACTAAAGCTACTTGTTCTGCAGGGCAACATTTGATCAGTTTGACAAATAAAACTCCATCGTTTTGCCTTGGTAAGAAATACTACATTAGTAACAGCTGTCTTCTGCCTGCTATGGCTGACCTACAAAAGTGTGTGGCCTCAGGGATTGGCTGGCTGTTCTCTGACCTTGTCCTTACATAACCCCGTCTCTCTTTTTGTTTTTCTCTTCTTCTCTCTGCCTCTGAATGTTCTTGTGTTCAGCATGTATGGTTTTGTACCTGAATTTTTCCTTGGCATCTGAAAAACTCTCAGAAATAAAGTAGACAGGCTGGTACGTCTGGTCTTGGTAGGGCTGCACTGCTGCAGCCTCTGGTTCAAACAGCCTTGTCTCTGGTTCATCAGACAGTGAGTGCTGATTAAAGTTAAAACAAAAACAGGGAGCGTTTGCTGAAAGCTCAGTTGGCTATGAAAAATATATATATATGTCCAAGCAGATAACAGAAAAAAAACATGCTGGAACGCACCACAAGCTCTCCATAAGAGGAGAGCAGTCCAGCTCCGTACGCCCTCACCTCACCATTCTGTTTACATAAGCCATACTCAACAGTGAACCAGTATAGCTGATGAGGAAAATATAAAGAGAGTGCGTGAGAAACATAAGGATACCGGGGTGGACAATGAATGAACATTATTTTTGTATAACCTTTTAGGTAAGGGACTGTACACAAATGATCATGGAGGGAGGTGGGGTCAGAAAAGGGGAAGGGTTTTGTTATTTTCTTCTGGCAGAAGGGAGGGTAGTATAATTGTTTAGAGAGAGCAGGGGGAGGGTCTTAAAGTATTTTTTTTTCACCAAATTTATATTTTATTAGATTTCATGTGGACATTTACCAATGACTCCCAAAACGACATATATGACTGTTGGAGAGCAATTGCGACGCATGTTGTGAAGCGGTCGCAGTCAATTGAATCAAAACTATGTGGTTAGGTTTTGGAAAAAATCCTGGTTTAAATAAAAGCTTTTGTTACGTAACTTCATTAACGTATGTAAGTTAAGTATATTAGGTATGCAACGTTAGTTAAGTACAATACATAAGTTAAATTACGTAGGTGAAACTAAATCATCATTGACTTTTGATTTTGCATCGGACACAGACAGAGGCCTTCTGGGTGAAAGTTGTGTTTGTTTGACCCTTCCATCCAACCTTACCTCCTCCCTAAGTGGACTTTGTTAAATCAAACAAATAAATTGTTCTTAAACGTCATCTGACTTCCTCTTTTGCGCCTGTCATAACTACTACGGCCACTAGAGGTCACCGACTAACAGTAAACGTAGATATGGGTTATAATAAGCTGGTTGCACAAAGGAACTATACAGTCGTTATTTGGGGAAGGAAGGTCTGGTTTATGCCTCTCTCTGTATCAGGCATCTATTTTACACTTTATTTAATCATCTAGTAGCTGGAAGAGACATTATTTCAGTTTTGAGAAGCAGCATTAGACATTGTCTTTCTAAAGGGTGCAGCACTTATTAACAAGCCAACAAAAACAAAGAGCCGCAGGAACGCTCGGTAAACAGAACGCGCCACCTCTTGTGTTTTTGGCAATTGCTATTTCCACTCCCAAAGTGTGATTATATTATTATATTATGCTTGAAATCTGGGCTAAATTAAGATATTAGTTATATATTGTTTTAATTTATTTCTATGTCAAGGGAAGGGTTCGAAGCAAATATTAACAACACTGGGGAGGGTCTTGCCTTTAAAGTCAAACATAAGATTCAGACCTTCTCTCCACCATAATCATTTTAATACAGTCCCTGAGTCTGTTGGTGTTGGAGGACTAGAGTCTTACTGAGGACAGTTTCTCAATATCTTCATCCGAAGCCCCAAGTGATGCCAGACCAAGGTTCTGCAGCACAAAATCAATATAAGTCACCAAAACATAATTACACAGAATGGAAAGTAAGTCTGTTTAGCCCTTTTCCCACTCACCTGTGAAAATTGGGCAAAAGTGCGGTCAGCCAGCATGGGGACGTGGCCCAGCAGTTCATGGACACAGTCACTGAAGAGAAAGAAGGACAGATTCAACTCGCACCATATTTAATCCAAACTGATAACACCTGAATTCTACATAAAGAAATACATTTGATTTTCTTTCATTTTTTCTCTAAATCTAAGAGTATTTCTCACTTGATCTATGTTTGTTATCACTAACTGGTTGTTTCATTCTTTGTGCTCTGTATCTTTGCTTTTTTTTCACAACTTCATTGTATTTGTTGGCCGAAATGTGTGATGGGATTTGATACGATGAGCAAAGCAAGAGGAGTCACAGTTGTACTCACGGCTCTGGGGAGTGCATTGGAGACGAGGAGTGTCGAATGTACTGGGTGCACTGGAACACCCGAAATGCCAAACTGGCCAGGAAATCTCTGGCGGAGAGCAGACCCGCCACTGGACGCAGCAGGAACCCTGTATGCTCTGTGAGTGTGTGTGTGTGTGTGTGTGTGTGTGTGTGTGTGTGTGTGTGCGTGTGTGTGTGTGTGTGTGTGTGTGTGTGTGTGTGTGTGTGTGTGTGTTAAGGAGGTGGGAGAGAGAATCAAACCCTGGGTAGATGGAAAGTGTATTCGCTACACATTTGTTCATCTTTACGTAACCCGTTTTCACCTTTGAGGAAGCATGACACGTCTTCCAACTGGGGAATGTTGTCTGGACTGTACCCACAATGCCTTTCCAGCAGACGGAGGGCGTCAAGGAATTCACTGCAGGCATGTGTGATATACAAGTCCCTCAGAGTTGAGTAGACTTCCCTCCTAATTACGGTATACAATTACATAATAATTCAGATTAATTTTTTTTCAAACAAAGGTTTCTCAAGCATAAAACAATATGCAAACCCATGTGTGTGGAGTTGCAACAATGAATGACCATAAAATCTACTGTAAATATCTTGAAATTAAAGTAGGCACTGTTCATTTTTATCCTTGCTCTGCACTGTGCTTTTTATTCTTCTTTTAAATCAGTTTGATGTAACTAGATATTATATTCAAAACTATTCTTTAATATAGTGTCTAATTTTCTTTTTAAGTCTTGAATTCTTGTTGAAAATTGCTTTCCAAATAACTTTCTACCTGGCATTTGATGTAGTCATAAATCTTTCTTTTCTTTTGGTTCGAACTGTCCAGGCTACATTTTTAGTTGTAAGTGAAAAGAGTTGTAAACTATTCCTGTTTAATCACAGCTCTCTGATGTGCTGGAGCTGGCACATGATAGCTCTCTCCATATAAGACTATTTCGCCAAAAATACACATGAAAGACAAATCATATCCAACTGTCTCAGAGACGAGATGAAACAGACTCAGTGGGTGGTGAATGGACAAGACAACGCTCTGATATTCAAAGGAAAGTCAAACTGCTTGTTAGAAAAACAAGCGAGGATTTGTATTCAGTGTACATTTTGATATTATGCTTGGTGGTGTAAGATTTCACTTCATATATGAATTGCGTTTTAATTGAGCAGGTCCTTACCATGTGCCAATCTCCGCCTCTGTGTATTCCACTTTGGGAATCGACTGCCCACTGAGGACAAACATATGTACACATTTATCAGGAATAATCAAGTTCTTCTAATGGATGTTTGTGAAGCATTCAGGCAAAAACTGTATCTCACTGTCTGTATCTGAAGGCGATGTCTCCAATCATTTTCCTCCTCTGTCTGTAAGCAGGGTCTGTGTAGCCCTGTTCAAATCAAGTATATCAAACACTGATCACATTTCCTGTATGCTGGTCCAACAACATAACCAGCCCAATAATGAGAGTTCTGATCATACACGCTACAGGAAAAGTGGTTACTTACAGGATGGTCTTGATCCAAGTCTGGATCAAATTTTGTGACCAGATGATGACATTTGTCCAAATCTGCTATTTTCTTTGGGAACCAATGAACTAGTAAAGAGAAGGAAACAGAAATTTGGTTCACTCCTGCAAAATATTGAATATGTTTCAAATGTTAATAATAGCAGTAAAGGGTGGTACATTTGACTTCTTTGGTGGTTTTAACATCCTCTGCATTCCTCTTGATGGAGCTGATGAGAGTACTGACATCTGAGAGGTGCACCTCGCAGCGGACAAAGTACTCCAGGCCTTCCACGTTCTCCTTGAGCTTCCGGCAGGGTCGCGTCTCCAAATGTTGAATCTTAGCTTCAAATGTCTAAAACACAGTCAACACACTGAATTGTAACTTTTGTAGATATACTGGATTACATTCACAGTATGACAAAGATGGGATGTAATTATGCAGCACAGTATTTGAGAACCATCCAAAATGAAATGGGTATGGAGGTGGCTGTATAATAGCAAGCTAAACACATATGCAAACATTTATTTTAACACATATAACAGTAATAATAAAATATCTAACATAAATGTATGTAAAATATGCTTCCTAATATAGTCACCGCCACCCAAAAGATTATTGTTTTGGTTTTTGTATTTGATCTAAATAGACCATATTGCCATCCAAGTCTTTATCTCTGATAGATGAACTTGCCTACAGTTGATATGTTGGTAAGTGAGACAGCATGCATCCAAACATGTTTATCCTCAAAAAAAACTTTTTGGTAACACTTTTAAATAAGGCATCATTTATATAAGAAAAATCCCTCTGACTACTTACCTCATGGAAAAGGCACTTAACTTATTAACATTTATGATGTGATGGTTTATCAGAGAATGAGAAACCCATGTGAATATTAATATATGATTATACATTTATAACTGCATTCTTTCCAAGACAGAAACAACACAGACCAGTTGGATCAAAACCTATAGCAACCCATAAAATAGGTATTTTAAATGATTTCATTCTTCTCAAGTTATGAAGCATTAGTAAATGACTTATTAACCATTTATCAAGTACACCATACAAACTATTTATAAAGAGTGCTTTTCTTAACACTGTTACCCATCACCAAAGGTTTGCTCTCAAATACACAAATACATAATTGTAATCTAACAAGAACCTTTGCGATACCTCAAAAACTTTGAGTGTCCTCGACAGTGCAGGTGTCTTGGAGCTTCTTAAAGTGAAGAAGAGGTTGAGCAGTGCTTTTCCATTATCCTCCTCAAACACTATCTGCTCACTGGCCTCTGCAGCCTCTGCCGCTGCAACGGCGGCTTCCCTCTCCTTGCGCGCGTCCTCGATCAAGCTTTGCCGTCTACCCAGGAACCTTTGAGACTGTCCCATAAAAGAAATTAAGTCTTGCGTACTGTAGATGTTTTGATTTAACTGTCAGAGCACACAAACACAAAACAGAGCAGGGACACTGCCAGGATTGTTCTTACCTTTTGGACTCTCTTTGGATATTTGATCGCAGCGTCTCCAAAAGCGCATTAGAACAGCAATGCAGTCAAGGTAAACCTACGACGCAGCTAAGACTGAATAGCTGCTACAGGGAATATTGTAGCTGGTGTTAGCTGTTAATTGCTAAATGTTTTTTTTCTATAGGGCGCATATTTAGAGTGCACCAGGTATCGCCGCTGCGTAATGGTCACATCGCCTCGCCTCTGCGCGGAATAAAACAGTTTTTGGAAATCATCTGGATATCATTTAGACATATCACTTGTAACATAATTACAAATTGTTAATTATAACTGAATCTAAAACTTATTATTTTTAAACAACGTTTCGATATTTCTTACCGTGATGGAGTCAGACCTCTCCAGCTCGGATGCTGCTCTGCGGATGCTCTTTGTGGAGGACGTGGAGCTGCTTGAAAGGGGCATCTTCAGAAGTCTTCTGTATTGTCTTTGTTGTCAGAGTTATATTATAGTGACAGTGTAGTAGTGGAGCTCTTTGGACCTCTCAGGCTGTGCTGTGCTGTGCGACCAGAGCGTTTCCTTTTTTTCCAGACAGGTTCCCTCTTTTTATGGGGTCATTTGTTTACTGATTCTGACGTCAAACACGTTAATCCCGCTGTAATCAATCAATGCACAGAATCAATGACACACATCCCAACCCAGAGCCGTCTATATACAGTAAATATGACCTTTATGAAGACTATACACAAACATTTTCCTCGTGTTTGGCACATTTTCAGTGGTTTTTTTTGGAAAATTACAATGAGTGTTGAATTTACAATTTTTTTAATTAAGAACTTTTACATTTCAAGTTATTAGTTATGATTGATATGTTTTATTTTGATATAAAAATGAAGTTAACCTGCAAAACATCTTGAAACTGATTCGTATCTGTTTAAAACAATATATATAGATATCTTTTTTTCAAGTATTTTTCTAAATTCATTTTATTTGGTTAACATTTACATAAGTAAAGTTGTGTTTTAAGCACCACTTGGAAATACTAGTCATATTTAGCCAATAATCAAAGCTCTGACCTCAGGGCTTTACATAAAGGTTAGACGATAGAAAAGTCAACTGTAGAAAATTAAGTCACTTTATCAGCTCAATCCAATCTCCACAGCTCTTCACAAATTAAATTTGACTGTGGAAAACACACACACACAAAGAAAAGAGAAAACAACACGTTGTTTTCCTGTTTGGGCCACTCTGTTTTTTTTTTACCTCAGTAACAACCACATCAAGTGCATTGGTTGTGCTTTTGGCTGAGGACTTTGTGTGGTTAACATGATTGTGAAGTGATGTACGGTGCCCACAGGGGAGCAGAGGTAAAAGGATTATCTGTGGCCACATGCTGCCACAGCAGCAACCTTGCATGGGTGCAGAGAAGGCAAATGGGCCCCAGTGTGACTCTTCCCCCCCAACCCGAACACAAAGGCTGAAAATGCTAAAGAGCACTAATGTAGCCCCGGGCACAGACAACGGCAGTTCCGTCCTTTATTGGAGGATGACAGAGTGAGTATGAAGAAAGAAAGATAAAGCAAACAGACAGTGAGATAGAAACCACCTTTTCACCTTGTTGAAGCCTGTTTTCTGCATGGAAACAGAGTAAATTGGTATATCTTTAGAAATTAAGCTTTGTTATATGTTTTTCCTTTTTCTAAAACTAGTATGACATAAAAGAACAACAACTTGACATTTATTCAGAGATAGCAACCATTATCAATGTTATGGTTTGTTTCATCCTTGTCTTTCAAGCAGTTTATTATATTTTTAAGGCAATCAGAAATTTTACAAATTACTCCTCTGGTTGATGTTGATGATAAGAACATTTAGTTTACTTGCTGTTATAATAATTCACAAATTATTGATGTTCCAACAAGAAAGACATTTTAAAACATTAGCCATTTAAAAATAGCATAAATGTATTACCAAATTGAATATGTTTCTGAAGTGAGTCTAAGAAAAAATAAGGCATAAAATAAATTGTATTCCAAACCACAAGGGACTTAATGATCATACAGCAGCACAGGTTTATTAAACTTCAACCCGATTGTGTGTCTGTGGAAGGACAGAGGAGCTACAGGCTGAATCACGATCAAGATAAACTACTCCCTCCAAATGTCTGCTTTCCTGTGTCTGACGGTTTATCAACTGGTTAGTGGGAATCACCCTGAGAGAAAAAGCTTTCTCGATCTTCCTTGCTCTTCCCTTTTTTTCTATCTCTGTTCAACATGTAGTACGTCAAACCTTTAATAATAACGAACAGAAGTGAAGTCTAATGTTGTGGTTGAATGCATGTTGACAAAAACTAGCTCAGACGAGCTTTGATTGGGACAATGGTTAAGACACCGTCCATGTAGCGGCCCCAAGACACGTTAGGACTGATGAGGGAACATCATGTAGTTACCTCGACTGCCTCGGCCTTGCTGCACTAAACGGGCAAGTAGTTCTACTATTACCTTAATTTGAAATAGAAAACTTTATATTATTGTAAATTAAAATAATGTTACATTTTGTAGGGGGCATACAGAAAATCCTTTTGCCATGTACATACATATCAAGCAGGGCACTCCCCTTGTTAGGGGACATGAGAGAGACTTGAAAGTTGTGGATATGAATTATCTTACTAAATTATCCGATTTAAAGGTTTAGCAGACCGTGGCATGCACTCTCTTCTACTCGACTCTTGCTGTGGTTCACTGTAGTTCAGCTTCAGACGGGTTGCAAAGCCATATGTAGTCAGACTGACTCATCTTCACCACGGAGTCGATCCCCATCATTGCTCATACGGGGTATCAAGGCTACCTTTTGTTAGAAATGTTGCACTTGAAGAGGCAATATCTCTCTGCATTCATCCCTCTGTGTTTATCCAATTCCATCTTCTTTTATGCAAGTGTCGGATGTGTCAAACAAATGACACCAGGAGGATAATTATTACAATTATGTATTGATTCAGTGGCAGCATTGTGGCATTGTGAGCTTTTCCCTGCATAATTGTGGGACTTCAGGAATCGCTAATTGCAGCTAACGCGACCAGCTGGGCTATTATTCATCATCCTCCACATTTCTTTTCTCTCTCCCGCTGCTGAACAATGCTGGTCACCTTTATGGGGGTCATTAGACTGATCCAGTTGATGAAGAGAAGAGGAAACAGAAAATAAATGTCCTATTAATCGCAATAATGTTGGGTAAACAGTCTCAATGTGAGCAGCTCAGCTTGTAGTGCTTGGTGTGTGATCAGTATGAACTATGTATGAATGTGTGTGTGTGTCTGTTACATATCTAAAAATGAAATGCTTAAGAATAGGGAACATCGCAACTGTGATGTTTGACCCATCCATATGATTAAGTCTGATTGATTGTCACTTGAGGTTAAGATCAATTTGTATTGCGCTCTTAGATTTGGATCTCAACTAGCACAAACATCTAGAGACAGAGAAATTTCTCAATTGCTTTGCATGTCAGAAATATTATTGCTGGTATATTTGCACAGTTTGAAAATAAAACATATGCAAATTGACGATGACATTTGCATTTTTGACAATTTTTCCATTATGACACTTGCATGTCTATATCTATGTTTTCATGGGAGCAGTCTTCTTCCCTGCCTTTGCTGACGCTGTGTTGCATATTTTAGTGCATCACAGCCTGTTGATCAGAGGAGTTGTGTGAAACCATTGCAAGGAATGTGTATTGTTCAGCAATAAACATGCTCAAAGATGTAGGTGCATGGGGCAAACAAACTGGGGACCCAAAAAATTGCTCCATATTGCTGCTAGTGGTCAAACACTCCAAATGGTACCTTAAAATACTATAGATCAGCGGTCACTAACAGGCGGACCGCGGTCCGAGTCCGGATACAGACGCCGACCTATCCGGACCCGGACCTATAATCAATAAATTATTAAGGGATTTTCAATTTTGGCGGGGCGCTTCTATTTTAACCGGCGCAGCCTTTCACGTTTTTACGGCACTGGTTTAGCGGTTCAGGAAACTCACAGACCAATTACATGCGAGTTAAGACATGTCACGTGATGCTACTCAGCCAATCAAATCTGTGCATTCCAACGGGCAAACATTGCGACTCTGAATACAGACAGATGAGAGGCGAGAGGCGCTTGACAGGCGGAAAGACGAGTTAGCGATACAGAGAGAGAAGACGGAGAAAGGGAGATAAACACAGACGAAGAGACGAGTGAGCGGCAGACAGGGAGAGAACAATAACTACTCATGGCGCTCTCCAAGAAGAGAGAAGTCAACAGAGCTTTCAACCCAGAATGGACTCATTCATGTTCATCCTTCCCACTGGAGCACAACACCAGCGTCTCATATGCTCAGAGACCGTGGTGCTCATTAACAGTGGTGATGTGAAACGCCACTATGAGACAAAGCACAACGTTTTTGACCAAACATACCCACTCAAGTCTGAACTGAGGGCACAGAAAATAAGCACTCAGAGCTCAATGTGATTTTGATTTGTGACAAAATAAAGCAGATAGGCCACCTGTCAGCATCATCAGCCACAGAGAACAGTTTAACCCAGGATGTGCTAGCCTGGGTTAAACTGTTCAATTGTTAAGATGTGTTGAGACTGATTTATTCTAACATTGGTTGAGAGTTAAATCAAGATGTGAAACAGTTAAAGGGAAAATCAAGCTGCTGCTACACTTTATTTTATGTTTCTAAGATTAAGCACTTTATTTTAAGATGCACAATTTTTCAAAAGCTATTTTATTTATTTTCTCAATTTTATTTTTAAATGCAGCCCGAGAAGAACATTATACATATCTAAAGTATTATATATATATCTGTATAGTTCAATGTTAGGTGACAATAAATATTGTCTAAATGTTTGTAAATTGTACTTTCTTTATTAGATTTGACAGTCAGTTGTTTATTACGTGCAGACGTTGATACAGCTACTGGGCTGCTTCAATATATATCACACTAATTCATAACGCACGTGAGACATTATAATGCTCCGGACCTTTGCTCACGAAAATTTTCTCTAACTGGACCTCTTAGAATTTTAGTTGAATACCCCTGCTATAAATGCTATATGCTAAAAACGGGTGACAGAATTGATGCACATGCCTCCATCCAGGTTAGTCACGAGGGGTCACTGAATATCAGAATCAGAAACAGGTTTATTGCCAAGTAGGTTTTCACATACAAGGATTTTCTCTTAGTTTTCTGGTGCAAAACAAACATAGTAATATGTGACATTATATGAATCATAAACTATACCTCCATGTTGGACAACGTTCTCCAACACCATCATAATCACAAGAATAGTGTTCAGTCTTCAGTAGAGTTTTGAAACTTGAAGAACAAGAAGCATTGAAGCTGTTTAAAGGTTTGTAGTTTTCCTCTTAAATCATCACCAATCTGTTGTGTTTTCAAATTCAAAAAGCTGTATTTATGATTAAAAGAGCATAATGTGATCAAATGTGAACTCCAAACCAAAGTGTGATCATTTTGTGTAAGAAAATATGAAACTTTATATAATTACAAGTATGAGAAGTCCTGGCCGAAACAATTTTATTCAGTGAAGATTTAAAGGTTAAAGTGATTAAACACATTATAACTTGATTGTTTTAGGTATTTTTGTTCCATGTAAGTCTTCCCCCCTCCCTTTCTCTCTTTGTTACAGCGCATCTGTGACCGGCGATGACTGTGATTGTTTTTGTATGTGTCAAAATACAGCTGCCAAGTGGAATGACTAATCACACAGAGTGCTCCTGCATTGCCTCTGTCTACATGGGTTATTTGACAGCGGTGGCATAAAGTGTTCCTGGGGTGGGCGAGTGGTTGAGGGACTGATGCTCAATGGTCCGTGTCTATTGCCGTCATCACGCCGTTGCCACGGTGGTCTGTAACTACAGCTGTGGCTGTGACACGACGGCAACACATTATAGAGTCTCAAAATAGAGTCTCCCCATTCATACTCTAAATCAACTTGGATTTCAATTGTCGTGGCTTAGGGGCGAGTATCCTCACACACGGAGGTACAAACAGTCACACAATATGCAAATGTCATTTAACGTGATCCCATTATGACTAATTAGGGAAAGTTGATTAGGAGATTTCTAAATCGAGGATAATAACTAAACTGAGAAAAAACAAATCATGCATGTCAAGCACGGCACTTTGGCCCATTTAGAAAAGGAATAGCTGGTTATAATGATAAAGAAACAAGGCTGTTTAGAAAAAGGACAGTTGAGAAATCAAATTGAAATGGGGTGATGAGAGTATCCTTACTGGCTGCATCACGGCCTGGTATGGCAGTTGCACCGCCCTCAACAGTAAGATTCTGCAGAGGGTAGCGAAAACTGCACAGCACATCACCAGGACGGAGCTGGCATCCATGGAGGACCTCTACACCTAGCAGTGTAGGAAGGAGGCACACAGGATTATTGAAGACCCCCATCACCCCAGCAACAAACTGTTTTGTCTGCTGCTGCAGTATCCGGGCCAAGACCACCAGACTCAGGGACAGTTTTATCCCACAGGCAATAAGACTGTTGAACTCCTAATATCTGTGAAGTGGCACTAATTATGTTTATAGTATACACATCTGTTTATTCCACATATCCACATATTTATATATTATTACAGTAAACAGTATTTAATTCCACTCTACAGTATTTCATTTTACATTCTGTTTTGTTTTATTATATTTGTATACATTTGTCTTATTGCTGCATTTCACCATTATGTCTCTTGCACTCTTTTATTTCTTAATGTATTTTATGTCTTGCGTATACCGTTGCATTGTTGGAGGAGCCTGGGACTGTAGCTGTTGTGCATATGATAATGAAGCCTTTTAATCTTGATTCTTTGGATCTTGAATTGAACATGTCCCACTAGTGCATTAATAGTTAAAGGGAAGCAGCTTGTGCTTTTCAAAATGTCATATCTGATAAGACAGATTGTGGTCCGGATGCATCCACATATCTACTGTGTGTGTCGGATATGCTCAACAGGATAGAAATTCTCATCAGGAGTTATAAGTCATTCAACAATGATTTCCATCAATCACTATAAGTGGTCTGAGAAGTAACTGGTCACAAATAGCACAAATATGTTTATTTCTGGCTACAAGGGAGGATGGAAAAGATCAGATTTAATCTCAGGATCTGTTCAAATATGAAACTATTTGTATGTTTGCTTTGAGACCAGTCCACCCCCATACGGACACACAATTTGTTACATGGACCTCTTTTACGACTCAGCACTACTCATACCTGACCTGCTGGAGTGTCGAGAAACCTAGACCTGCTTGTATATAAGTAGTCTAAGCATTAAGTTAAGGTCTTATTCAACCATTTGCCCTGTGCCGGGGTCACAGAAGCAGCAAAATGACGTTGTAACATCGCCTATTCCCCCTCCAGCAGTGGCACACAGCTCTGTCGCTGAAGAGACTTCTAATTAGATTTACCTTTCCTTAATGGGCCCCTGTCACCCAGCGGCCTGGAGGGCCAAGCTACTGCAGCTCATGATGAAAATCAAGCAGCTGGAGCCACAGATCAACCCCTCCTGTAATGGTGTTATTACTGCTTGTTCTGCAAGTCATATAAATGTATTCTGCATGTGATAGGACATGGGTTGTCAACACATCGCCAAAGACATTTTTCATCAAAATACAGAATTATTACATCACCTCTACTCACCTTTGCATCATGTGAGCTGCACAGGATACAACATGCAAAATGGTGAAAGTTCATAATATGTCGTAGCGCTGCTAAATTTTTGGTTTGTTTTTTCATGTTATTCTTAAATTGTGGAGTTTGCAGTCTGAACACAGGGAGATGCAGTTGAAAGCTTTGAAAAAACAGAACCTAGCATTAAGATTATTTTGTTGAATATTTCCAAGATTAAAAAAAACCATTACGCTGTAACTAGACTAGACTACTATTACTTTAACACCCTAGATCAGTGTTACTCATTGCGCGGCTCGCGAGCCTCCTGCGGCTTGCCAAGCTTTAATTGATGGCTTGCGTGGCAGTAGGCTAAATAAAGGGGTGATAGATATGATTATGCAGTCAATACAGATATTTCATAAAAACACTAAAACAAACAGGGCTATTACATACAACCCATTAAAACACTGAAAGGGTCTGCTCTATTAGCCTATAAATAATACAAATAATTGATAAATGATGCAAATATAGACCAGAAACAAGATATTTAAACTTGCTCAGCGGAACACTGACTCACTGCGGAGTTGCCAGTTTTGGTGGTCTATCAGCACTACAATGGTGAATGTGCTCTTAGACGGGTAGATACATGGTGGACTAATATAGCAATAAATAAAGTTAAGCTCATGAAAAATATGTTATAAGCATGCGTATGAATATGGACATTTGCTAAAAAATAATTTATATCGCTAAATTTGAACATTTAAATTGGAGGATACTACGACCAACCTGGCACTTCATACTCGCGTTAGCTTGGCTCCGGTTGACTCGTTTCACCATTACATGCTAGTTAGCGCGTGTTTCTACAGACGTAAAATGGATCAATTTCTTATTTTAAAAACTTGCACACCAGGTGGACAGAAACAAAGCGTGACAAACGAGGAAAATTAAGATTTGGCTTTGGAGCATCAAACCACCGCAAATCGAGAGGAAGATGTTGGAGATGTGGTTTGTGGACAGACAACAGCTGCTCCCGTTTTAAAAGAAAGGTACGAGCAGTGGTGGGCCGTTAGGGCCTGCAAGGCCTTCTCTGCTGGCATCATCAGAATATACATTTAATTTTTATATATTTTTTCCACAAATATGTATTAAATTATTCCCCATAGTCTATTCTCTTCATTTCACAGCTTTCCTCTTGGTTGCGCTGCTTCCAGCCTCAGATCGAGATTTGGAGGGCTGGCCTTTATGTTAGAGCTTTTATCCAATCATATTTCAGCCATAATGTGTTGCCAGGGTCCAAGTAATCTACCCTTAGGCCTTCAGAATCAACAGTGCGGGCGTCTGTCGCTTAAAGTGAACGGAGACAAAACTGTGGCGTTAACCAATCAGATTTCGAGTTGGCGACATCGGGACCAGCTAGCAGACGTACGATAACGTCAGCACGTCCACGTCTTTTGATTGGATACACACTATTGAGAGGCAGAGCTATGCAGAGCTAGCAAACTTTGAACAAGCTAGTTTGTGTAGATTTCTACAAGCTGTTTTTTCAACCCACAATGGCTGAAGGAGGAGAAGAGATCGATTTGGTCGCAGATATAATTACAATGCCATTTTCAAGACGAACGGCCAACCCCGACGCTAGCGAGCCTATCACAGCCGGGAAAAGGGTTTGTCCGCCACTTTCAAATCACTAACTACAAGCGGTACCCCCGGCTCACAGCCTCCGAGAGGCACTGCACATTATACTGCTAGGAATGCTACTAAATGTTTCGTAAATATTAATATAAATCTGTTGTTAGTTGTTATATTCTGTCTAAATGTATAGTTTCTAGAGCCATGTCGTCATAATGATGGTATTAAGAGGTGGAATAATTCAGGTAGGACTGTGTAGGACATCACTGAAGGCCTAGGTGTGAATTGCACGGCCCGCCACTGGGTACGAGCTATACAAGACGAGCAAAGGAAATTTCAAGACAAGTGGACAGAGGAATTTGTATTTGTCCTCCACGAGTCGAACCCTTCATGCTGAATGTGCAAACAAACCCGCTCTGGTTTCAAGCGAAGTCATTTAGAGAGGCATTTCTAAACGACGCATCCAAAATTCAACGAAACTTACGCACCTGGAAGAGAAATTAGTAAAAAAAATAATAAATTAGAGCAGCTTTCTTCTTTTTCTGGAAAACAAAGGCTCGTACACAGGACAACTAATACAGCTGAACGATTAACTGAGGCATCTTTTGAGATCGCATGGATTTTGGCTCGGGCAAAAAAACCTTCTCAGACTCAAATTGTGAAAGACAGAAATATAGAAATATTGTTTGCAGAGTTTGACAACCTCATCATCCCAGTATTAAGCTAATCCTGATTTTATTGAATGTATTGGTTGGCTGCATTGCATATTGTATGTTCTGGGTGGGATGACAGATTAATAAGCAGACATGCTTTTTATGACTGGATGTAGCTTTTCATACTTAAAGACCACTGCCCTAGATGGAAATGTTTTCCTAATGGAAAGAGGCTGTTTATCCACAGCCTGTTGGGATCGCTGAAGGCTACAAATTGGTTATTGCTTCCTGGAAACAACTGACTGGGCTGATCCGCCCCTACAGCAGGCAGCCCATATAGGCATAGAAGCGCCAGAAGCAGATCTCGGCCTGCCCACAGGACAAGTGTCCATTTTATGCAAGTCTATGTATAACTGTGAAGTAACCTGAAAGCAATTGTCAGTCATGAAGCAGAACATTTAGTTAACATTCAGTATACAATGGTAAATGAGACCATGTGTTTTCTCTGGCATTTGATTAAATATTTTAGCATTATATGTTTTTCTTTACAAGAGTATGAGGTGTTTTATTTATCTTGTGGGAACAGCCACATAGCACTTCTAATGCTTCTATAAAATAACCCCAATAAGCCTATTTTTTTTTTTTAAATAGATTTAGTTTGGCACTTTTTTTTACTGTCATCTGTGATGTAGTTGCTATTGACGGCATAACTGATCACTAAAATCTTCTGTGTCGCAATGTAACAGCAGCATGTATGCGGCATATGATTTCTACTGAGAACAATCCTGAGTTTTTATGATTAAGTATCAAGAATTAAGGTGAATACATGCATCTGAAGTGGGTAAGCTGCAGGGTAGAGAAGCATTTGAATTGATTGCAACAATGACATCAATGTGAACAGATCTTGTTACCACAAGTTAAAAAAGTGTCATCTTTCGGGGCTTCAGGGGCTTCTTAATAGAGTGACCTACCGCTGCTGCATACATTTAGCAGAGAGGAAAGCCTAACCTAATGCACATGCAATTAAACGACTTCTACTGTGTCGTTACAGTTAAAGTTACAATCTCAGAGATCACTGTTTATTTCTCTTTGGTGGCACCTATGGTTTTAGATCTCATTTCCCAGAGATCCAAACAGTGTTGCTTCTCCCGGGAGTGTCGCACGACAGTTGGTAATACTGCAAACGTCAGGGCTTTCATTGGTGGGCTCAACCACCATTGTGTTACCACATTCGGTGAAAGATGGCGACTTAACACACATTTATTTAAATGAAAAATCTTCAAGATTGTAACTAAGTATGGACACAATACCCAATAAAACAAATTATTATCAAAAATAATTATAGTAGTCTACTATTCCTAATTCCATCAATAATAAAAGCAACAAAAGTGTGTGTGTGTGCCCTTGACAGAAAAACCTTAAGTGTCAGAATTTGAATAAACCATGTTTTGTTGTCCAAAATGTTGATGCTGAAATTATAGGGAAAAAACAGGCACTAGACTTATTATATTTTTCAACACAAAAACACTCATTGTGTATGTCTGCGTGTGATAGTAGGTGTTATGGGTGTTTTTTTTCAGGTGGCTAAAAGGTTTAGCTGTCGTTACAGAATCAGAATGATGGAGACCGCAGAGGACAACGAACATAAAAAAACAAACAAACAAGATGCCATGATTGAAATTGCTTATCGGTCCAGATGAAAGTAAATTGCACTCAAATCGCGTAAAGCGTGAGCAGACAACTCAGCCTGCCATAAGTTGGATCGATGGCTCTGCTGAATTTGTTACGCATGCAGGGTCTGCTGACGCAGCCACCTCAGAGGAGATATAGTAGTTCCGCTTGCCATTTTTCACCCTTTACCCAAGACCTTCTCCTGTGAATAATGACCACAGCTGTGTCAATGTGGCTGCTAGCTGTGTGTTTGATGGCTTTTTACAGTCAGTGTGTATGTGTGTGTCCGTCTGATTATGGTGTACAGATAGGCCATTATCCATGCGTTAGAAGGAGAGGGGCTTAATGGACGACAGAGGATGCAAGGGCAGGGTGGCTCCTAAATGCTGCCCTGTCCTCCCGGCCATATCAATACTGCCATCTGGGAGTTTGGCCACTTCATTCACAAAACCAATACCCCAGTGGGATGAGATGGGCCAACGTGAATGCTGTCGCTATGCGTTCAATCAACGGGAAAAGGCAAGGGCTCTCATGACATCCACTTTCAGGAGAATATCAATTCTTGTCTTTTCTATTTTTGTGTGTGCAAGTGAGAAACAAGGACACAAAAAAGAAAGACATTTAGAACAATAAATTACAACAGAGGCATTGACTAGACCAATTTGGCGTCCAAACCATGACCAATATATTATTTTATTTGCCATACATTTCCACATTCAACCAATCAATGCATGGAAATGTGAAGACAATTAGATACAAAGGTTCAATCATTCCTTTATTGTTTTTACCCACTCATTTCTATTCATGGTCACGGGGGCTGGAGTCTATCCAAGCATGCATGTGGCAGAAGGTAAGGAAAATGTTATCATGTCACCAGTTGGTTTACCTGTTGATGATTTTAAATCTCTGTTCAGTTAATGCATCTTTCGCAAACAAGTGAAAAACATGCAAACTATCAGAATAAACTATAAAGGGCGGAAATTTGATGAAATTGAATATTTCTATGTTTTTTGATACACCAGTAAACATTTACAGTTACAGTTAAAAAATGATTACCAAAAAGAAATCAAGACAGGATTCAAAAACTGTTGGATAATACAGGCCACTGTTGTGTCTCGTCAACTATGTTAATTGTATTCATGTTTAGGTCAGGCTTTTGTTTAGTTTCATGTTAGCCTGTGGTTGTCGCGTGTTCTTTCTGTAGTTAGATTCCCTCATGTCTCGTCTCTTTGTGCACTTCCTGTTTTATTTTATACTTTCCTCTTGTCCCTCTTTCCAGATCCCTTTACTTCCTTCCTTGGTATAATTGTCTGCCCCACCCCTGATTGTTTCCACCTGTGCCCTCTCACCTCATGTTTAAATGGTCCTGTCTCCCCTTGTCTTGTGCCAGTTTGTACTTGTTCATGTATTGTGAGTATCGTTCTAGTATTCAGGTCAGTTTAGCTTTTTTTCCATGTGCCTCTTTGTGAGAGCTTTTTGTTTTGTATTTAGATTGTTGATATCCTCTGAGTGGTCTTTTGTTTGGTACTTTGTGTTATTCATTGTTCTCCTCCTTATGGGTCTATATTTGGATTGTTTGTTTGTATTCTTTCATGTGAACGCTATTGTTTTGTACTATGTTTGCAATAAAGCATTTTATTTTGTTACTTTATATCCATCGTGCATTTGAGTTCACCATTCTTGTGTCTGAGTTCCTTAACAGCCACCTATTCAAATGAAGTGAATTTGGTTTATACAGCCCAAAATCACAAAATTGAGGATTTTACCTTTTGTACAACATGTCAACCTCTATCCTTGGACACTCGATTTGGATAAGGAAGAACTTCCCAAGAAACATTTAACAGAAAAAAATAAAACCAGGGAGAAAATGTAAGCAGGGTAACAGGGGAGAGATACCTTTTCCAGGATGGAGAGACATGCTATGTGTAGGTGGTGAATGTTTAGAGGAGACAGAAGTACAAAACATATATCAAGGAGCAGCTAAATCTAAGCAACAACTTGCACTCGTGGTGTTTGAGTGTGTACTGTAGCGTAGTTGCTAAGATGGAGAAAGGAAACGAGAAAGGACAACAGTGAGCAGACTGTCTATGCTACACTCAGTGACGGATGACATGCATTTGACCCATACAGGTTAAAGTCACGGAGAAGTCACATTTGCCTTTGGGCTACATTTATTATTACATCATCGAGCCAGTGGAGTCTTGGAACTTGTGACCTTTGTTGTGAGGTTTCGTGCGATTCTTCCAGACTCCAACAATCTGCTATTCAATACAAAAGGTGATTTTATGATAAGAGCATGGATTCATTTTCACTTTTTAGCATCCATTCGGTAGTGCTTCTTCACTGACATGATATCAATACTGTGTCTGAGAGAGTTTGGCAGCACAAAAGTGTGATAATAGTTTATCCTGTATCCTCTATACATGTCCAGTTCAAACACTTCATTATCACACAATGAAATGCGTGTACACACGGCCCTTTGACTAGACAGGTGGGGATGCAGCAGCATACATAAGATTTGAGCAGCCATGTGTGTGCCTCTGCCCATTTTGCGGAGCAGGGTACAAAAGACTGAGGGGGTGTAATCTTAGACTTGAAGACGAGCTGAAGCTGTAAAGTATAGCTTTGTGCAAGAGCTGCAGGTGTTTCTATTGTCTTAACAATATCACATAACTTCAATATCCGCAGAGGATCGCAAAACTATCAAAGGCTTACAAATGAATGCATTTATTGTCATTCTTGTTCTTTGAATTATTAGCGGTAACTCAAAGATCCATTTAACACTGAGGTGATAATGCACATTGAGCTGCCCTGTACATTTAACCACAATTTGACATCCTACATTTCCAAAATTAGCGATTACTGTACACTTGTTTCTAGAACCCTGGCTCATCCCAAATGCTACACAATCACATTTGATTTCTTCTGTGAGTACAGACCCTGCTGGTAAATGTCACACTGTGACAGGCACAAAGCCTGGTCACCACAATCGTACCCTGAGGGGCCCCGGTGCTGTCACTTCCTCTCAAGTGTGTAGACTAGGCAGTGGTTGATAGCAAACAGAAAGAAGGCTGCATTTTAGTGGGTTTTTTCTGTAGCCCAATGGGCTATTTCTGCAAAACGTACATTTTCAGAAGAAAAAAGAACTTCATGGTGGTTCAGTTGAATACTGTATATGAACAGATGATCACTTTGATGACCGGTTTGACCATTTTCAAATAAACATATTTCTAAATTGATATGATGTGAAATGGCTGTGGATTTTCTAATTTAAGATGTAATTTCTTATGACGAGACAAGAAAAGCAATTATGCCTGTCCCTTTATGGATGCTGACAGAAAATAACCTCAAAGCTAGATTACCACTTCTTACTTTGAAACCTCTGTCACACATATTTAAAATCTCCCTCAATGGCATTGCTTGGATCCAATAAAAACACGGATGTTATCTGATAAAGCAGGTAATTGATAGCTCTTGTCTGACTGCCTCATTCATGCAAGGACTAAGTACCAGCACTGGTTGATGCCTCTTCTCAAACATGGCTTCTTGTTCAAAAAGCTAGGACAGCTCACCTAAATCTTATTTGTTTCCAGTTCAATAGTGTATTTTCATTTTCTGCTAAATTCTGCATATTTAAAAAAAACTTCAGGGTTAATATTCAGTGGAGCCATCGATCCAATTATTGTTTGTAAAAGTGAAAACAAGCACAGGTGCTGATGTGAACATAACACACAAAAGTACAAACACCCACCACACACACACTCACACATCACCTGTCAACTCATTAGAACATTTCCACAATATTTCATTGTTTACTGATAGTCACTGTCTGCTTTGAAGCACGGGTGTATGAAGCCCTCTTGTGGTCTAAAACATAATCTCAGAGTGTCAAGGCATTGCACAAACGTTTCACAAATGAAAAATGTAAGTGCTAATAATCTGGATAAGTGCTCACAACATGCAGAAATTCAAGTTGTTTGGAGTTTAGGGTCATCCTAAATCTCACTAAGCCTCACAATACTGTCAAATGGAATTGTTATTGTTTAAATAAAGTTTTTTGATGCAGTTTTGAAATAAGTGTAGGTCCATGCAATACAATAAACTGTAATCTGAAATGTGGCGGCCACTATTTAGAATTCAGAGGATGGAGATTGCAGGGGTGTGAGTGATGTGCACACTGTCCTGCAGGTGTGTTGTGGTGTGTACGTGCAAGCAACAGTAGAGCTCAACTGAACACATGATGGCACTTGGTCTTAAGGAGCACATTAGCCAGCTAGAGGGCCACTTGGGCAAACCACATTGGCACTTGAGCGGTACTTTGGTTGACCTCTGTTGAGACATTATGGCAAATACTATGCGAAATAAGCGTTTCAAATGTCCCTCCTGTTTTATGGTTGTTGTGCTATTGTTCGTCTTTTCTGTCAAGGCTCTTCTTCTTCCAGGCAGTCAGAGGGTAAAGCTGAGAGTTTGTGACACGGTACACCATAACATGATTGGTTTAGGTGTGTAAAGCCTACATATTCTCCTCCTCTACCCCTGGCCTGCCAGCTCTTTGTCTGCACTTTTATTTCACATCCACATACTCACACACGTTGCATACAATTTGAATCTGCAGACACACCTCCAGTCATTTGTACTTCATATATTTGTAGTTCTTATATTTAATTAAACCACTTATATGTAAATGTAGTCTGTGCTATGGGTCTGTGTGTGATCCTTTAAGGCCCACTAAGTCAAAAAAAGGCAATCTGGCAGTCAGAGCAAAATGCACATGGAAGAAGAAGATGGAGAAATAATGAACGTTTAAATTGTAACATTAAGTTGTAGACCATACATGACTCTTACAACATTGAGATATCTTCAATAAAAAATATTGATTCAGTTATGTCTCCATGATTCATATGATTTGATTTGCGTAAACACTGATTGTTTAACCTTAATTTGTCTGTTTATTTGTGAGAGCACAGATGATTGCGTACCGGTAATACTATTGGAGTCTACACCTCACCAGCTGTCCAATCAGAATCCACGATGCTGAAGCGCGTGTTTGTTGCTCGCGCGTGGGGGTTGAAGCGAAGACGCGTGAGCGAGGCGACCAGCTAGAATTCCGCTCAGCTAGAGGTAAGACTGCCAAAACAGCTAGTAAGCTCAGACGTTTCATTAATACGAGCGTGTGTTACTATGTTCGGGTATTATTCAGTAACGTAACGAGTTACGTTACTGAAGTGTCAGGCCACTGGTGAACTGTCTTCAAGACACTTTGCTCTGACTCTGGTGCTTTTATTAACCCGCGAGCTAACGATAGCTAGCTGATATTAGCTTGTCAAGGCGGCTAGCAGTATGCTAGTAGCTTTAACGTTAACTGGGCAGTTTTATCTACATACTGGAAGGGTTATTGTAGCATTGTTGCTTCAACAACTAATTAGCATATATTATACTAATTGTTTTTGCACAAATAGGGGCTAAAAGGTTAATGTAAAGTGTTAACCTTCGCACTTGCTGTTAGCTAAAGCATTGTTCATAGCACGTTGGCTCGTAGTTTCTTGCTAGCTAGCAAGCTAGCCCAGTTAGCGGCTGTCAGATCTTTGGCACCGCCCATACTAGGTTGTTAATAGTATGTGCTTGTTGATAAGCCTATGTAAGCGTGTACATTTATTTGATATTGTTTTATAAGTTGTCCTGTGTGACTGTCAAAGGCAGCGATAGCCATTTTGCTCATTGTAAATGGAGAGATGCTAACTTTGGTTGTAATAGCCTAGCCCAGCTTCTATTAGCATGTCAATGCGTCATCGGCCTGCGCTTGCTCAACACCAGTGTTGCTGTTGATCAGTCAAAGTTAGCTCAGCTGTCTGTCGCTCCGACTTCCAGCTGACGCTGTTTCAGTTTGTACCGCTCGTGAAATCATAGTAGACTTTAACACTAATGATTTCGTGGCAATGCAACGTTAATAATGAAAAACGTCTTGCATATGTGAGAAAAATAATAATAACACTGTTATTTTCCAATCATCATCATTCAATCTGTTGCTGGCTGTCAATAGTTACTCAATCACTGTGTGACTCATGATTAGTATATGTCTAATATAATTAATCTGTTGTTATTAGAGGGAGGAGCTGCCACTTGGTAATGGACGCCAATAAAGGTAAAGAAAAACGTACTTTAAGTTAATTTACCATACTAAATTAGATATTTAGTGTGAGAAAAGTTGGTTAATCTGTTTTGAATATATACATACATGCATATACACACACACACACACACACACACACACTTGCACGTGTGTATATATGTAATAAAAGGAATGGTCAATATAATCTCAAAAATATTGTTTAATCAACAACTGACAGTCTGAACAGAAACACAGTGCAGCACATTTGACCACTTTGAGTGCTACTGTTTTGAATTGTGAATGGCTCAACCCTCATTATTCTAATTTTAATAAGCAACTTGTTCAATGATGATAACCTGTTCAATGTTCTTTGTTGGTTTGGCAGGTAAAGGGGAACAAGGGATGCAAAATCCAGGTGGGCAGTTGGACAGACCTGTCAGCTTCCACTTCTTGGAAAGGTCAGTGCTGCTGGTTTATACTATGTTTGTGTTATGTGAGGTAGAAGGTAAAAATGTATGTCTCATGGTTACAATATGCTATTGTCATCATCGGTTTCCAGACAACTAGAGATGGCAATAGAGCAAAACGGTAACTGCTTTTACTTCTGATTCAATATGTCAGTGTGAACCATATCTTATCTAAACATTAAAAAAACAAAAGTATTCATGTTTGTACGTTCCTTGGTTACTTTGACACTTACTCTGCGCATATATCTGTTATTTAAAAATGTCAAACTTTTATTCACAATTGCCAGTTGCAGTAGTATTGTAGTGAGGTGTACTTGTGAGCCTATTGTTAATGTAAACAGTCAGGGGTGTGAGCTTGATATAAGCAAATAGTTTTTTTGTGAACTTATTTGAAAAACTTAATGCTTAATTATCTAAAATGATTGACGTTCAATGCATTAAACTATTCTGTCATGCACAATATTGGAAACCTTTCACACTTGTAAAACAAAACCTGTTTGTTAGATGGATGATTATTAATGTTACTTTCTCTGATCTACAGAAGAAGTTTAATGAAACTAGAATAATATTTGGTAAAAGATAGTGTCACACTACCACGCTCAAACAAAATCCTGTTTTGATCTAATTAAACCATCTTGAGATCCATTGGTGGTTCCAAATCCCCTAGGGTGTGGACGCACCCGTTTAAAGTTTAAAATACAGTTTGTGTAAGAATTGGTTCAGAGTAACTTCCTTCTAAAGCATGGATCATAAAATGTTCTTTTACAATAAGTGATGTTAATCCAGATCAACTCTCATGTTTCTCTTCCCTCATAGCATGCTTCCCAAAGTAGTGAAGAGGAGAGTGAATGCCTTGAAAAGGCTACAGGTGCAGTGTGCCAATATAGAGGCTAAATTCTACGAGGAGGTCCATGAGCTAGAGAGGAAGTATGCTGCCCTCTATCAGCCACTGTTTGACAAGGTACTTAATGTTTTTATAACAGAACTTTTACTTTACTTCATCATTCTTTTTTAATTCCCTGCACTAATGGGTGGTGAAATGTGTCTCTCTGGTCCGATATGAGGTCAGTGAGAATGCATCCTTGGTGCTAAATTGAAAACTGCCACAACGAGTAGTCAACTGTTCTTTTGTCAGTCAAGGCTATTTCCAGAGCGAGTGACAAGAACTCAGCCATTCTTGGTTGTACTGAAGACTGACAGCTGTAGTCCTGCTGCACCTGTCTGTGTTATGCGTGTGTGAGCGCATTAGTCTCCCTCTCAAATGGTATTGATTTCAGTGTGCTAGCTGAAAATAATTCAGCCTTATTGAATGCTTGTTCATATACAGAAATTTCTCACTAATATTCCCAAATCCCTCTCTAAAGTGATAATTGTTATCACAATACCACCATTATTACTTTAATACGATACCTGCCTAAAGTATCTAGATCCCGATACTGAAGCGATACCACGGCAAAAACCTAAAACATGAGAAGTGACGTAATAGTAGATGACATGAAACTTACAATTCTTTAATAGTAAAAAAACTAACCGAAAACATAAAAACAAATGTCAATGCAGTGGAGAAGCCATACAACAACAGGAGTGAATTATTGTACCATTCTGTGTTCATACATTTTAACTGGAGAAATTTTAATTAGGATCAGCACTTTACACGTTCACTTCTCTCCACCTTCATATGTCACACTGCTGCTTAGAAAAAGTGAAATCCATTGGAAGAGTGCAAGCAGTACTGTAGGCTATATTGTTATGTTGAGCAAAATGCTCCGACTGAAGTTAAGTTTCCTCTCCTACGCAGTGACGCATTATATAGTATATGTCAGGCTTTTATTGTGAAAGGTAATAACGGAAAGAGTGAAGTTGTAATGCGCTGTTGACAATTTGGGAGCAATAAAGAGTTTGCCGTCTTTGTTCAGACAACGAAACCTCCATGTTATTATTGTATTACCTACAGTACTTTAGTGCCATATTTTTCTCTGTGAGTCTGCTTTTGTCGACGAGCCATGGACGTTCAGCTAGAGCCCTTGTATTTACAGCAAGCATATGAGAGAAAAACACGCCCTCTATGTCTGCAGGGAGTGGAAGTAAAGCGCTCGCTGCACACGCGTACACAGCCTTGCTGTCGCACATCGACGCAGCTCATGAACACGGCTCTTATTAAACACTCAGTGATAAAGTACCAATACAATGTGGTATTGTACCGTTTTTAAGAGCAGGGTATTGTAATACTTTTCTAGTATCAGTGTACTGTGCAACACTAAAAGTGATTAACTTTGTTGTAATGTGTGTGTGTGTGTGTGTGTGTGTGTGTGTCAGAGACGAGATATTGTCACAGGAACAGTGGAACCCACAGATACAGAGTGCGAGTGGCACAGTGACAGAGAGGAAGAGGAGGACCTCGCTGTAAGTATGAATTTGATTTTGTTTGTCTTAAGAGCCTGATCACTTTGCCGAATCCTACTACTTCTGGTTTTCCACAGTAATGGACAAGATATTTTTCTTACAACCACACAGGCAACTTGAATCTCATCAATAATACCAAGATTCTGCTAAAATTGTCCATCAGGAAACAACAGAACTGTAGGAATTTTTTTAGGAGAATCCCTCAGACTAACTGTGATGACTGTTTTTGGTGCTGTAATCTTGTGTGTGTCTGAGGTCTTTGTATACAGAAGATTTGTGTGTTTTTAAAAGCGCTTGACCAAAGCTTAGCAAACTAAATTGTTTAGATGTTTGTGAATTTTAATGAGCGCACTGCTCACTGTCTGTAGGAGCAGGTAAAGGAAAAAGCTGCTATTGAGGATGCAAAGAAAGAGGAAGCCACGCCAGAGGAAGATCCTAAAGGCATCCCTGAGTTCTGGCTCACCATATTCAAGAGTGTGGACATGCTCAGTGACATGCTACAGGTACATTTAGATGATTGAGCTCTCTCTCATGCCGTATACACATTACAAACTATCATTACAACTACCATTTATCTACCACCAGGAACATGATGAACCCATCCTAAAGCACCTGAAAGATATTCAAGTCAAGTTTTCTGAGCCAGGACAGCCAATGGTCCGTATCATCATGTTATAATTATTAATTGGTATCATTCTAAATGAATAAACTAGAGTTCAAATGCTGAGGGGAAATTATCTGTCTTTGTTTTCCTCCCAGAGTTTCACTTTAGAGTTCCACTTTGAGCCCAATGGTTACTTTAACAATGCAGTCCTAACTAAAGTCTACAAGATGAAGTCAGAGCCTGACTCCTCAGATCCTTTCTCATTCGAGGGGCCAGAGATCATCGACTGTGAAGGGTGAGAGGACACAAACATGCTTGTTTAACTGTGGCTTTGACATAGGATCTTGAGGTTTAAGATAAAATAGAGATTGTGTGGTTTGTAAAACATCTCTGTTCACTCTTTCTATATTAATCTTGTCTTAACATCCCACATATCAGCCTCCTCTTGGCACTTTTTCCAACGTCTAGCTTTTTTGCATCCTTGCTTTAGGCTGCCTTTCACTTTTGCTCTCTCCTCTCTCTAGCTGTCAGATAGATTGGCACAAGGGGAAGGATGTGACTGTGAAAACTATTAAGAAGAAGCAGAAGCATAAAGGCCGTGGCACTGTCCGCACTGTTACCAAACAGGTCCCCAACGACTCTTTCTTCAACTTCTTTACCCCCGTCAAAGGTGAGAACACACACATAGATGCACACAAAATGTAGTGGATTTCTCTGGCGATATCTTCTAAGAAAAAAAAATCACTCCTTTGCTATCTTGCATAGCAGTAACTATTTAATTTTAAGCTTTGCTCTGTTAGCTTTGTGCAAAAGTTCCTTGAGCAAACCCTGAATTACTGAGGGCTCACACAAATGGACCCGCTTAACAGTCAACATGTCTGCGTTCATCTGCAGACAGTGTGGCAACATGTAAGCATGCATGTGGTTTTACCATTGGTCACTGCATTAAGCTGAATCAACAGCAGGTGGCAGCAGGCTCTTAAACTATGTCAGATTGTGCAGTCACTCTGCTGTGAGAGGTGGAACAGTTGACATGTCTGTTGCTCACTGATGTTGGACTGTGTACATGAAACTGCTCACTGGACCGTCAAACTTTTACATCATCTGGTTTTTCTATTATTTCCCAGCTTGAGATTTTGTAGCGCTAAACAGTCAGTTAATAACGGACATAAAACATTTTACAAATGACTGATGAGTGTGTTAAAAATAAATCTGTAAGTATTTACAATGCTCAGGAGGAAAAAGAAAAAAAGATCTTAATATATACATGCATACATACACACGGAAGGAGACAATAAATCAAAGATGCGTACTGATGAAGCATTCAACTACAGTGGAAAGAATACCAAGGTTTGGCAAAAACTAATGTTAGTATATTTAAATTATAAAATTAAACCTTTAAGACTTAAAGTAACCTTACTGGTGTGTCAGTCTGATTTATAAGTCGGTGAATAATACAGTGACAGATCCCATAAGTCAAATATCTTGAAATGATTCATGAGTCATTCTCTCAAAGGATCAGTAAGTGAGGCAGAATACACCTTTTTATTTAATTACCGTTTCGTCTTTCCTGTGTTGTCAACTTACCGGTCAAACATGCCTAGACTTATTCTGACTAGTGCCTGGTCTTATTGGCTTAGCAAATGTTTGTCTTACTGGTTCAGTCATATGATTGGTGGATATAAATAGCTGTGTTCAGGTGTGCAGTTCTGGGGTTGGGATGTCCATTAGTGAGGAAGCCATCACTCACTGACCATGTGAACATGCACAAAGAGTGCATGTGACTTGACTGTTGATGCTCCTGATGGTAGAAAAAATGGTCAGATCAGAGCCACATGACACAGAAATAGATAGATTGAGTGCGTGGCGCGGGAAGATTACATGCGCGGCGTGGTTTCTATTTAGTTCTCCCCTCTCCTGTGTGTGTGTGTGTGTGTGTGTGTGTGTGTGTGTGTGTGTGTGTGTGTGTGTGTGTGTGTGTGTGTGTGTGTGTGTGTGTGTGTGTGTGAGCGAGCGAGCTGCGAAGCCCCGCCCTTCGCAAAACGGAGAGAATGTGAATGCGCAAAGTAGACAGTACAAACTGAAACGTGCACATAAATTAGATCAATAACATAACCGTTTATTTAATAAGAGACCTGTCGATGTGAAAAGTGAGTTGTGAATTAAAAAAAATATTTAATTTGAGAAAAAAAAACACATTACATTTCAGGCGGGGCGCTGGGCTGGTAGCGGAAACACTGGTTTATATGACTTTACTTCGATGCCATTAGAGCCTTTTCAAGCGTTTTATATTTAAGCTGCTCCTACAGTAGGGAACACCAATGTTGGAGTACATGTTCAAATGCTGATGCTCATACTGAAGAGGCAGTACAGACCCGTGTAAGAGTAGCAAAGCAGTTTCCTCCAATACAGTATTGTTGAAAGAAGAGGAAGGATGGTGTGATGTCACCTTTAGTCAGTTTATTGCCAGGTTGGTGGAGCACAGCTGTTCGCTTAATAGCCCGTCACTTTCTGTGGATGTGACCTTGCGTTGTGATGTCATTGATAATAAGCAAAGTTGTTGCCTTAAACCAGGGGTGGGGAACCTTTTTCCTATCAAGGGCCATTTTATTTTTTACAACATCCTTCGAGGGCCAGTACTAATTATTGAACTCGTAACCTCAGCAATTGTTTTTAAGACAGCAGCCCATTCATTTCACCTTTCTTTTATGCTGTGAAAAAAGCAACTTTTTTTATCCAAGTATCTTCTGTTTTAGTAAAGTAAAAAGGCAATAAACAATAATTAAATAGAATAAAAAATAATATAAGTACCAAGTGGTTGATAGAAAATAAAGTGAATATTGCACAAATTATAAAAAGTGAATATTGTAAATGGCAGTGATAATTGCACAGCAGTGGTGGAACAGTCTGTTCTTGGTGTGGTGGTCTACCTCTCTATCTCTCCATGTTGTTATGTTACGCTCTGCAGAGAGCTGCTTGTAGGGCCAAACTCCACCGAAGAGCGTTAACTTTATCCAAACGCACTCGTCCTTTCAGCTTCAACTTTGGCATGTTTCATGAGGCTCGACACAAGCGCGTCCATACAAACTAGATGGACTGGCCTTTTACTACCACAGAGAAATCCACCTTCCACTGTCAATGACAGTCTCGTTTAATACTGAAGTTTGTTGACATGACGTGACCACGTGATGGCACGTTCCACTCGTGTTGTGTTCAAGGACCCTGACCATGGCCAGGAAAAACAGTCAATTGCCCGTCTATTGCTGTCTAGATTTTTCTTGGTTTTTTTTCGAATGGATTTTTGCGTGTGTTTATGAATTACCTCGAGGGCCGGGTCAAATGGTCTCGCGTATACGGGTCGGAGGTTCCCCACCCCTGCCTTAAATGGACTTTCAGATGTTGGTTGAATCGCAGCTAATCCCAAAGCCGCCCCATTGAAAGCTATTATAAAACAAATGTAACATCCGCCTGTGTCTGTTGGCCTAACTGGTCATTTCTTAAGTGAATGTGCTGTAATGAATCCCATTTTCCACTTTTATCATACCTTCTGTATTCATTGCTTGAATGATGTCCTTTCCCTTACAGCTTTACCAGAAGGAGAAATGGTGAGTAAAATGTAGCTTATTCTTCATAAAATCACCACCCTTTTTATTGCATATTGCATTACCATCAATCTATTGGATTTGTAGCTGTGTTAAAATGGTCTCTGTGTGTTCATGTTTTATAGGACGAAGACTCTGAGTTCACCCTAGCCACAGACTTTGAGATTGGTCATTTCTTCCGTGAGAGAATAGTTCCCAGAGCAGTGCTGTATTTCACTGGAGAGGCCCTGGAAGATGACGAGAGTGTGAGTGTTTTTGCTCTAACACACTGTTGCAATTGAACATAGAAAAAGCCACTAGATGGGATATTTGCAGGCTGAAAAAAAAAAAGTATTTCGAGGACATATAAGCAAACATTGTCATCGTTGTTTTACCATGTGTGTTTTAACTCTTGATTATTTATTTTTTTGTAATGCAGTTTGAAGAGGAAGAGGTGGAGGAGGGAGATGAAGAGGTCAGTAATTCCACTTTCTCTCAAACACTGAATTTGGACTTGTGTACCAGACAGCTGTGCATCACTGTTCACACAGGACTTTGGTCCTCAACTGTAACCCCATACACGTCACTGCTAAACCATATTATTATTATTATTATTATTATTATTATTATTATAATAAGTCCTGGTATATATTTTGTTATCGCGGGGGTTCCTTGAATATCTTATCTTGTCTTTGTGTCTCAGGAGCAAGACGAGGAGGGTGATGATGACGATGATGAGGGAGACTTCGACACCAAGGTCAGTATGACTTCTTTAGTGCTTTTATTGTGTCAGTGATGGTGGTGCTAATCAAGGCTTTTAACCAAGCCCCCTGGAACAGCACAGAGCTGGGCAGCTATCTTGTATTGTGGTCAGAAAAGGCTTCTTAAAAACTAGATTTGTCACAATTTTGAGCAACTAAGTCCATTATGTATTTAAAAGCCACTTAACGTGTATCAAGACATAACTTTGTTGGCATTAATGTTGGCAAAAACTAAATAAGACGGTCAACCAGATGCATGCATCAGGGCACAGCCGATGGAAGTGAAAGAAACACTATTGCAAAGATGCAAAGAATGTCTGACATGGTTGGAACAAATCTGACACACTGTTTATTTAATGTACAGCTCCTTGTGTAGTGCTGATTAACTGCAGAAGTATAACACTTCCATATGAGAGTTTCTGTGTCTCTGACTTATTTTCCCTGTCCATATTGATGATATATGGTTTGTAGTACATCACTGTTATAGATGTAAAAAAGTATAAACATGTGGTTCGTACAGCGTACTGAACAGCTTGCTAGAGTTCTGAAAGAATTGTCGTCTTTAGGATATCTTCAACTGGTCTTTAAGTGATTCGTTCTCAGAAGCCCCCTACGTAATAGGACAGTTGTGCAATGAGCCGTGTTAAACTGAGTATATTCTAGATACATTTGCAGTTTTAAGTCTGTATTTCACTGGAGGCCTATAATAATGAGACTGAGTATTCTTGAAAGCTTTTTGGTATCTTTTTGGTTCCACCACCAGACATATAATATATCCTGCGTATGGCAGACTTTTTAAGAGGTTTTCTCTTCCTGCACTTACTCTCTCAGACCATTGGGTACACATTATTATGTAATGACAGTGAAAATGAAATGGCCATTTATTATGTGATTTAGTCGACGAGATGATTATGCTTCATTATGAGCTATTCAGTCTGATTGTGAGCGAGTACGTAACGTGGCCCGTGAGCAACCAACAATGCTGGTTTGTCTGTGAATGCGCTTCTTTAGTAGCTCGTTGAGTTCTTTCTCTCGTGTTACCTGCTGACAGCGCGTCAGTTATTCATTTTGCTTAAGGAATTCAATGTGCTCATTCAGCAATGTTTCACTGCTCACTATGTCCTTACTAAATGTGACGATTAAACTTGTACATATTGTTGTCTCTCCCTTCCCTGGATTCCCCTCCATTACAGGCATAATCAATCATTCTCACTTCATGCAATTTCTAGGTAAGGGAGAAATAAGGACGGCGTCCAACATACATTGTTACACTTTCTAGTCAGTTGGCTCTGGTCTATTATTCTGGCTGCCTCTCTCTTTCACTACACTTGATTCTTCCAGTAGTCCGAGGTGTCCTCAACTCACACCTTGGGTAGATACAGCATCTTCTCTCCCTGTCCTGTCTTTGCTCACTCCATCTATTTGTTTTTCCTCCTGTAGTCCCATCCCAGGTTTCTAACATTGTACCCTTTTGTTGTACCAAACCAGGTGCTATTATTCTCTCACGTCTGCTTTCTTGTTAGCCTCTTCTAGTTGCTAGTTAATGCCCAGTGGCCTCATTAGCTCTGTCTTCTTGTTTTTCTAATCTGGTGTCTCTCCGTCTGCTCCCCACAGAAAGAACAGCCCCAGCCTGCCGAATGCAAACAGCAGTAACCGTGGTGATCAGGAGAGGTGGAGACCTGCTGTCCGTCAAATCAGTTCTTAGCCAATCAGCAAGTCCTCCTACTCTTGCAGGCCCCGCCCTTTTATGAACTCATCTGAACGCAAACCAAACTGCGTTTTTACTATGTGCATGACTTCTTTTTCTTTTGTCTTGCGCCCATCTCACCCCTTTTTTATTTGGCTTCATTCGAACTCAAAGCAGGAAGTGACTTGACTCTAAGTATACTACCACGTCATCACTTAAGGAGTCTTCTTTGATAAGGTGGAGTAGGTTACTACTGCCAAGAACCTCAGAACATTATCATATGGAATAAAAGATAGGAAAGGAATGGATCCCAACTTTAGTTTTCATGGAAATAAATCAGTTACTCAGGGTTTTTTATGCCAACAAGAGAAGTGCTAGTTTACCAGGAAACTGTTGAACAAGTCTGACTTAATCTTTCACTGGGGTTGCTGAAGTGTTTTTCTTTTGTTATGGTGTTTTTTAAGAGACGAACAATGTATCATTTTGAATTTAATTTACTTTTTTAAATGTTCATTGTCATGTCATTGGACTATTTATTCTGGTGTCATGCAGCTGTATGAGGTGTTGCATTTTGGGAACTCTTAAGGCCCTGCCACAGTTATAGGCTCATTCTCATTAGCTCAAATCTGGTTTGGGCTTAGCAGGTCAACAAAACGTCAATACTGCCAAGTCATGTCTTTTTTTTGTTTTTTTGAAATTAATTTAAAACATTGAAGAATTGTGTTGTGCATTAATACTGCTCACTTCTGCCCAAGTTTACTGGGCTTAACAAGCATTTAAACTGAGCACTTGAGTTGACACGTAACACTAATTAACATCATGTGACAGCATTTGGTTATACTGCAAAACTGTCATATAGCTCTTCCCTGTTTGCCCCATCACCCCTGAACGCTCTTTTGAACTTGTGGCAACAAGGACAGAGAGAACAATTTAAGAATACAAGACATTTGAAAAGTAGAAATTTCTCTCCACGTAAAGAAATGCCCAAGCATTACATCCAGTCTGGTGAATATTGCCCTAAAAGGTGACACATGTAAGCAGACACAGTGGCTGACCCGCAACCTTTTTTGGTTGTCATCCCTTCTAGTATGTAGCTTGTTCTTAACAAATGTCATTTAAAGACAGTGATGGGACAGGGTGCTGGATGTTTGGATCAAATGTAAATTCTGTTGCCAAAATGAAAGACAAAACACACCGTCCTCTTTTATTCAATTGTTTGCCAATTGTCATTAACACAGTGTAATCTAATTCAGCGTTTAAAGTTGTTAAAGAATATATAAATATTTCTGTTATTGTCTTAATGATTCAGTAGAATGTCGGTGGAAAACAAATGGAAGAGGTTGTCAATGTATTTTGTATACTGCACTCGGCTTTTGGCCGTTTGGTTGGACACCTCTGCCTGGTGACTGGTCAGCGAAAGCAGTTACAATGAAAATAATACCCACCCCATCTCTTTTTAAAAAGAACGATTGTAGATCTTGAAATGATCTCAGAGCCACGGTTGACATCTTCAAATCTACCACATTGGACCGTGTGCTAGCAATGGCCTTAACTGGTTCTTATTCACAATTTGTTACTTGCGCAATATTTCTTTTCAATTTGTACAGAGTTAGGTAAAATATTCTATTAAAGTTGTGCGACATGGAAATGTGTTTGTGTGTGTCCTTTGTTCTTTAATGTGCGTGTGTGTGTGCGAGCGCCATTTGTTGATTTACCAGTGGTTTGCCTTGTGACCCCTGGTCACAGGTTACAGACAATTTGACTTGTAGGAAAAGCACAGGTGTTACTAATAACTTTGACGATGGCTCTGTTCTATTAAAGTGTCCCACTAAGCGGGGACAGTGAAACTGAAGCAGCTAAATGGAATTAAGCCATCATTAAATGCATTATTTCCATGTCAAAATGTTTTTGTAGAAAAGCCCTATGGAGCGAGGCACTTCGTCTGCAGTGACAGCCTGCTCTCACTGGCCAGCTCAGATCACCTCTTGCTGTAGAGAGTGCTCAGTTTCCCTGGGATGAATGCACATGTTGCTGACAGCACAATGTGACTGGACACTGAATAACCACACACATTGACTTCACTATTAGGCATCAGGTGATGATTTGCAAATGATCAGCAGCAGCTTAGTGCAGAGCATGCAGCCTCAACATGATTGCACTGACCCTCATCCTCCTCACACACACCATGTTGTAACAGCATGGTGGTATCCAGGCTGGAAGAATTTGCTTACGGTCTGCCCAACATCAGGCAAGGCAACCAGAATTTCTGGAATTCTGTCTTGCAGATAGAGAAAGTATGTGCACTCCTCTGAGAGACCCTTGTAATGCATTGTGGGAGATAATGTCTTAAGTGCTCAGACGTTTCTGGAGGAGGATGGCGACAGTGTCCTAGCAACCCAAGTTTTCTGCTAAGTGCTGAAAGACGAGAGCTTTCTTATCCCGTCCCTCTTCCAGCGACACCTACAACTGTGTTGATGCTTCGATCTTCACGGGAATAGAAACGACAACATGCGATAGTGAGAAAACAGAAGTTCATGTCAAGGGCGAGGTCACTCAACATCAAGTCTTTAATGCTTTTTTTAAATAATTAAATGTATAATGTTTTGGAGGGAATGAGTAGGCAGCAGTGACTTATGATCCTTCAGTCCTACACAGCAGAAATATCTCCCTCGTCTCTTTCTGTAATTTTGGGGATTTTACTCTTCAGACTGAACAAGACACTATTCATGTTGAGGCGGCTGTGTGGGGGTCTGAGGATTGCCTCACTGTAACAAGGAGTCCAATTGTGTCTGAAAACTCAATTCTGTGCTCTCTGCAACACGGCCAGAGAGCTGCACCATGGGCTCACTGCTTACTGTTTGTACTGAAAATTGATATCTAAGGTGTCCGTGTCAACCAAAGCTGTTATGTATACCTGATCGACAGAGAAATAATCCAATACTATTTTGATAGTTGATTAATTGTTGAAGTGTCGGAATGTCAGAAGATGCTGTTGAGATATCCTTTTCTCAGTTTTATATCATATTTAATTAAATATTATTGGGTTTTGTGCTGACAAAACAAGATATGTGAAGACCTCACCTTGGAGATAACATCTTGAGAGTAAGGGATCTCTGTAACTGAGCAAGCCATTCATAAGAATAATGTCAACTAATTTGGTCCTGTTGAAAGATGGGAGAACGAATAGAAAAGAATAGTTTGGCTTCATCCGCTCTGTTTGACATCCTCTGCTCTGCACACCACTCAGCTGTTTGATGTTTTGTCAAGTGTGTGTGTGCACGGATGGATGGAGAGAGAGGCTGTTTAAACAACACGTATAGAAGAAATCAGTTTGGGAGATGATCTCTGAGCTTTGCACATGACCAGAGCAGCAGAACAAAGGAAAGTATTCACACTGCTGTGATTATCCCTAAATGACGCCTTCTGCCATCGTCTCATCCACATCCAGCAGAAGTGTAAGGGTGCAGTCTTCTTCCGAACTTCCTCCCAGCTGCAGCTGCACCCACTGTCCCACTCTTGGCCCCAAGGTGCTCTTGGCAGAGCCTGTACGTGTATGTGAGCACACACAAGTGTACGTGAACAAGTTTGTCTGTGTGGGGTCTTTTGTATTGCCCCCCTCCCGGTCGGAAGTGGTGCGAGCCAGATTGAGTTCCAGAGTAAAAAATGAATAGCGGTGCTTTATGCTGCTGACGCCGGGGTGGTGTTCAGGGCTGAATGAGCTGGATTAAAGAGACGATTACATCTTAGATCTGAGAATGTTTCTGATGGCATTGACACAAGAACTCACAATTTTGCACACATTTTGATCATTCTGTCAGGTTATCAGCTGAAGCAGGAAGTAGAAAACTGAAGTTATTGTCTCTTTACTTTCTTTTTTTAGCCACACTGGCAAGTCTATGGAAGGCAATGTCGGCCGGTCCGTCCACTACTTTTGTCCAGATTGAAATATCTCAACAACCAATGGATACATTGGAAAGTGTTGTACATACTCTACATAGAGGATGTATTCCGATGACATGGGTCATCCCCTGACTTTGATCCGCCACCATGAGGTTAAATGTCTCTGTAATTGAATTTATGTTTATGAAATTTGATACAGACAGTCATGTTCCCCTCATGCTGAATTATAATAACTTTGGTGAGCTTTTTAGCTCATCTGGTTAAAAAACATTGTAGCACCCAATAATGAATACAATCTGGATTGGACCCTCCCATCACAATCATGGGGGGTGCAGTTGAGCATGAGTCAAAAGGTTTCTACTTTTAAATGTACTTAAGTATTAAGGTCAACTTTTTTCATAATTTAAAATTTGATTTGAAACCCTTTTTAAATGTAGAAATTGTAGGAGACACTTCATTTAATAAGAATAAAAAGTTTTGCCTTCTGCAGTTTTTGTCCTCTCTGTCAGTCAGGACATTATATTAAGGCAGGCGTGTCAAACTCATTTTAGTTCAGGGGCCACATGCAGTACAATTTGATCTCAAGTGGGCCGGACCTGTAACATCAGAGCATAATAACATATACATAACCACAACTCCAAATGTTCCCTTCGTACATTCAAGTACATTCTGAAAATGTTCAAATTTGATCTTTTTACAAAACATTATGAACAACCTGAAATTAGTTTATCATTTACACGTGTGTGTTACAACTTACAGATCACAGTGTATGTACAAAGGCACAAAACGTTTTGTCACAGGTGTCTGGAACAGTATTTTACTTTATGATCAAAACAACTCATTTTTACACTTTGCAAAGTCATCCCGCGGGCCGGATTGGACCCTCTGGCGGGCCGGTTTTGGCCCCCGGGCCGCATGTTTGACACCCCTGTATTAAGGCGTTATATAATTTTCAGGAAATTATTTGGTGCTACAGTTTAATTTGTCCAACGCTTTGGCTTATGACAAAATAACCCGTAAAATTCAAAACATTTCAATCAGACTCAGCTGTATTTTGTGTTTCATGATAATTAGCAAATGCTCACACCAGAACGGGCTAAACTAACATGGTGAACATGATACACATTATACCTGCTACACCTCAGCATGACAGCAACCCTAACTCTCACATTAGCATTTAGCTCAAAGCACCGCTGGGCCGAAGTGCAGCCTCACAGACTCTTGTTTAATGAAAATCACTCCAGAATGGAAACCGGGTGGAGTTCTTTGCGGTAATACTGAGCATTAAATGACTTAACTTTCCTTTTGAAGTGAACGATTCCTTTAAACCAAAAACAATATATATAAGTGAAGGCCAAACTCCAGAGGGAAAATATGCTGTGTAGTACTAAATCAAAAGTCAGCAAATGAATGAGCAATAAACATGCAGAGGGGAGAGTTCAGCCATCAGCTTAACCTCTCCTGACAGCACCTGCCATGCATAAACAAAAGCTGCCACACACTGCAGAGGGTTCATGGGAAACTCAGGAAGGGCAGCGTCCTTGGGGAGAGCTGTACACAATCTCCTCCAAGAGTGAGACCAAACAAGGATGTGACTAACACGTCAGCGTGGGTTTCACAATATCTTTTCCACCGTCTCAAGCCAAAACTCTTTCAAATCCCTCCAATCATCTTCTTCTCCACTGTTTAAATGTTGTATGTGGGCGTCAGGTGATGGAAATATGGAACGATGTTGACAGCTGTTGGCCAAAGCACAATCCACGTATTGTTTTTTAGAATTTATTTTTTGACTTGCTCATTTGAGGCTGGAGCATGTTCAGTCTGCGTTGCTGGCACGTCTTTGGACGAGTGTATGGCAGTATAAGGGGTGAATGTGTAAACTCTTTGTAGAAGGAGCGAGGGAGAGGAAACCTGAGCTGACCTCTACGTCGCTGTTTCACTAAAACTACATTTGAGGAAACATTAGAAGGAGCTGTGGGAGAAAGGAAAACATGTCAAATGTACCAGAGTCATCAGAAAGATCTAAACAATCTGTTACATTACAGCGACTTGTCAACCAGGCACACTTTGTTCCTTTATGTTTATCCTTGTTTGACTAACATGCATGACTATAAACAATGGTCAGTATAATCTTATTTGCTTTACTGCATTATCACCGTTTACCTTTCTGCCTGGTATGTGTGGGAAAGCAAGCTTCACACCTAATCACATCTTAACGACAGGGCAGCACAATTCTGTCTGCATTTATGAATGGAGCAGTGAATGAACAGGGAACTAGGTGTGGCATGTTTAACCGGAACCACCCTCCTCGACTTCTGAGTACAGATAAAGCTGTCAGTGCAACCTGAGCTACATGAACAGGTATGAGGTGACCTAAAAAGGAAATCGGAGGCAAGGCTGGTTTGAATATATGCAAACTTGAGCGCCTTGCTCTATTTGCTTCAAGGTAAACATTGACGTCCATGACAGAAATGTTCAAGATAAGACAAGATTGTTGTTTGTCATTATAGAGACAGAATATGTCATCACATATTTCTTGTTAAGATTCCTGGGGGTGTTTCTAGGCAATCATTCAATTAATCTGATAGTCTTGACTTGATTTTGATTGATGACCTCTGGTCAAATTCAGACTTGTTAAATCACTGCTACAGACATTTCTGAGCTAATTAGTCATCTTTTCACTGTCAGTCTTGGATTTATGTGGATTATCTGACAATGAGGCATTGTGTTTGCGTTAAACTCCACTTTCATTCTGCACAACATGCAGGATAAAACTTGTAAACCTTTCATATCACAGAATCAAAAACATACATATTTCTCCTCTTACCTGTAGTGCTATTTATCAATGTAGATTGTTTTGCTGTGGAACTATTTTCTTTCTACTGAACTAAACCCGCCAACGAGTGACCACAAGCCTCTCGTCCATAATTTCCATAATTACATCCTTCTGCGAGGTGATACGATTGCCGGTGTAGTTCGGTAGAAAGAAAATAGTCCCATGTACATGAAAGTGCTCTCATCAAGGTCAGCCATCTAGTTCCATTACACTGGAGAGAACGGCAACAGATGGCAACTCACACCAAAACAATCTAGATGTATAAATAGCACTACAGGTAAGAGGAAACATTTGTGTGGTGAACTGTCCCTTAAGTCGTGGAGTTAGACAGCACAGGCCTAAAAGTCCAGTCCGTGGCCCCGCTCCCGCAACAGATTAGTATTGGTTTGATGGAGAGTCTCTAGGTTTATCATATAAGCCGCAGTGAAGCTATGCAGACAGTAAAGTGAATGCTACATTCCTGGCAGGGAGAAGGATTGCAGACCTGCATACCTGCCATTCTTTGCAGAGTTAAATTGGCAAGTGTGAGGTGCTGGACTCTCTGAGCGTACTCCCTCAATCACTTCTCATAACTCTCACCGGAGTCTCTTCACATGGATCATGTGGTGTGTGAAGGAAGTGCGGTTATCACAGACTGCATGTTCACACACCTTTGTGTTAAAGTATGTGCTAATGATAGTGGGACAACATGATTAGACTGTTGTATATGCAATGACATTTATGGGATAGTTTTCTCTGGCTAAACAGCATTCTGGAAATACATATGAGAGTAATAAGACCAGTGAAGGAATGTAACTAATTACATTTTCTGTAAGTGCTGTACTTAGGTGCACTTTGTGCTTCTATTTTACTACATTTGAGGGAGACATATCATTCTTTTTGTCTAATAAGTGCATTTTTATAGATCAAACTAGACACAAGTAAATAAAGGAGTTAACCTCTCTTGATGAGCTACAATAACAAAATGTTATTTATTTAAATGTAACAATAATAATCGATTGAAACATATAATACTCTACATAATGAGCATTTTTTTATTCAAATATTTTCAATGCAGGACTTCTACTTGTAATTTGATATGCTTGTATTGCTACTTTGATCTAAGTTAAAGGATAATAATTCTTTAATCTGATATCATTTTAACCTCACGGCCATCTTTACAGTAACTGCCCAATTTCTCTGTCTGTTTTAATTGTTCACCGACGGTTCCTCCTGCAGCATTGTGATTGACTGTGCGCTGCCCTCAACAGCCATTTGTTCTTTTTCCCACGCTGCTGAATGCCAGTGTGGACAAAGACACACACACAGGGCTTATCAGAACAATGCCTCAAATAGCTCCGGAGTCTCATCACAAGGGCATGTCACCAAAGAGCAGAAGAGCAGAAGAGGATGTGCGTGTGCGTGGATGTGTGTGTGAGAGAGGCAGGCCGAAGTCATAAACGTGTCACAGTATGCAGCTGTTACCTGCAGGCTCTGCTGTACTTGTCAGCGGCCCATCAGAACTAGCTCATCCATACTGCGCCCCCATTGTTAGACTGACTATGTATAGTTCACTGTCTAAAGGAAAGTAAAACATAATGTACATTATCATAATGTGCATGCACACAAAACATGCATACAACGTTCATTTATCTGCACTACTGAGCAACATAAATGAATGAATGAAATAATGAAATTACATAAATAAAAAATGCAAAAGCCAGGTTCAAAAAGTATCCTGTATTAAACTATAAGCAGTATTATCAATAACAATCGAACTCTTCACAATATTCACCGGTTTTTTCACAAGCCTTCAAAATGCAACAAATGTTTTTCAAATTGAACGGATAGCATATTTAAATGTTACACTTACTTCCCTCTAAACTAATAACTATTTAGTTTATAACAATGGGAGCTTATGCAAACATTTGTACACAGGATATGAGTCGATTACAGTTTGCTTTTAGTGTAACTGCTGGGTGTGACAGTTATTAGTCCGCACCTTTATTCACAGTTTATTGCTGCTCTCATTACATCAGAGATTTTAAATCTTTATTAGACCAATTTAAAAGGTAAAAGCGGCTATAATCAATAGTTTTAGATTAACAACGGATCACTACAAAGAGTTTTAGTTTCTTAAAAACAGCTCATTGTTTTGGTTTTCTGGTGGTTTGTTTTTAAATGAAAGCACTTAAATTGATCAATAATGAATCTTTAAATCCCCCCAAAAAAGTACTCTGTTCACATTTCTAGTGACTTTTTAACAAAGTAAATTAATTTGATCTCTTTCAGAGTTCTGCAGTCCTGTTTTATGTAACAAATCTTGTATTAATATAAATAGATTTTGTCTCTTACACACACTGACTTATTTTCAGCCTCAACAAGTTGATTCAAGCGAGGTTGAAGAAGTTCACTTCTTCTTCTGTATTTGAGGTGTTTTGTGTGCTGTGACTCACAGTAAACACTTCATGCCCCGACACGACGACCAAACTCTTCTGGTCCTTCCACCTGCTGTCTTGTCACACCCATGTGCCCACGGCTGCACAACTCCATCACAGTCACGTAAACACGGTGAAAAGAACAACAGACATGTCGTTCTGTTTCAGTTTGTTTCACCCGTGTGCTCAATAACTCCCATGTCTCTTCATTCTGTGATCAAAACCCTCCTCAGCTGTTGCAGATGACACGTTATCTTACTTCCTCTCTCCGTGTGTCTCTGGGGGTTTTGTTTTGTCTGTGTTGAGACAGTGAGAACCGGAGGGCGCTGATTTGAACCCGAGGTTGTCACAACACACCTCCTGAGATCCATCACACAGTCTGACTCCAGAAAGAGTTGTACTTTCTCACAAGCAGGAAAAACAAGGAGAGCAGCGGCACCTTGGAGATTTACTGCTGCTGGCGTTGTGTGAGAGGTTTATTAAAGGGACATGATGTTCGCCAAACACTTTGTTTAAAGAAAACTGAGGGTGTACTGATTGAATATGGATCATATTTATTCTAATGTAAAACTGGTACGGGCAACTTTCTGCATGTTTCTTCAGACTTTAGTCTATATTTTATTTTTTTCTCTATCTTTTCAGAAACACATACAAACATTATTATGTAAAATTCATTATTCTTCAACCTTCTTCACAGGGGAATAAATTATGATCCGACGATATAGACACAACATAGTCATCTGCATGTGCACACACTCTGTCTCACACACACCTGGCCCTCCTTTGGCAAGCACACTCCTCCAAAGTAAGGCGCTCCACCATCCGCTGAGTCACTGCCTGGGCATGTCTGCAAGTCTCCACCGCAAACAAAAACCAATATATGCACACACATACACACACACACACACACACACACACACACACACACACACACACACACACACACACATTGCCAGGCAACAAAGAGAAAAAAACCTAAAACAAAGGGGGGGGGGGGGGGGGGGGGGGGGGGGGTAAAGACTCTCTACTCAACAGAAGCTGGCATGCTGTTTGACTCCGTACACACATGTGGTTTCCTTTTCTTTAAGATCAGAGAGGATTAAAGTGGCCGCCACATCCCGCTCCAGTGTCATGCACGAGCTGTTTAAAGTGATTCACTATGGTTACGCCCTTGGTAGAGTCAAATGTCTGTTTGATCATAAGTAGAGTTGATGTGTGAAGTCTTATGGCTGGTTCTCTGTTCTAACTCACAGGGGCACAAAGTGGTTTGATTCCCATAGGGTGGTCCAGATATTTGCATTATTGCTGGAGAACGGGAGAAGTGCGTGTGTTGAGTTCATGATGACATTTCGCTTCCGGAGGGAAACTGGGAGATGTCTCCAAAACGTCTGACAGAGTTGACTGATAGTGAGGCAGACAGGAGAGCCTGAAGTGGGTGCTTGGTGCACGTTCCCCACTGTGCACATGAGCGATGCATCTGGGCTGGTGTATCTAAACTGGACATGGAGTCAGGGTTGTTTTTTTGTAGGTGATGATGAGTCGATGACATCTGTCTTCTTAGCACTTCCTGCTGCAGAATCACACAGGCTAGGGTGGATGTTACCACAACATTTGTTTTTTTTGGTATGGATCCTATTGATACTAGCATCAATACTCTAAACAAGACTTGGTATTTTGATACTTTGAGGTTTGATCCCTCTAACACTGGCTCCAGAGGCTCACATCTGAAGTCTGCTGCTGTCAGTCTGACATGAACATGAATCAGGTTTGAACCAGTCAGCTGACTGACAGAGTAACACTGTGGTCAGTTGTTAGTGAAGGGGATCAGCATGAGAGTGGCGGATGTGACCTATGCAGCTACATGACATGTCACCTCAGGTTGCATCAATGTCACGTGAGTGTAAAAACACAACGTAATTACAGCTTTCCCTTTTTCCTTCTTTAAATCCAAAACATACATGAATTAAGTGGAATCAACTAAACTGTTCATGTAAATACACTTCATACGTTGTATTAATTCAAAGTTAATTCAACTTTCTGGTTTTATTTTTAGACCACTTCATAACTTGAGTTCCCCTGACTTAAAGTCTTTTGATTTCAAATGATGAGTTGAATGAGAGTTCACTCAACTCATTAAATGAAATGAATAATAAATGGATAAAACACGATCAGCAGACTTACTTCTAGAAGTTTATAGAATTTCAAATTTTCAACAACACAAAACTACGTCTTAGAAAAATAAAATAGCCTAGGTGAGGATTGACTAATACTTAAAGATAAATGAAAGCAAATAGTAGATGTAATGAATACAAAGCCAATCAATATGAAGTTTAGTATCGAATTCAGTCCCCATTCTATAATGATCATTTAAAACAATCACCAGTTACAGCCTTGCAGTCTCAGTACATTTAGCTCGAGAAAGAGTAGCCGCTGCTTTAAAGGTCTTTGTGTCTAAATAATAAGTGTAATTCAATTAACTCCCATTTTTAAAGGCAGCAGGATGTTAAACAATCCTAACATATTTAACAGTGCATTAAAAACCCACTTTCTGCTTGTTTTATGTCTGTGTTGGTCTCTGTAACTGCTGAGGAACTGCACTGCACACCTACCTGTGCTTTCTAAACCTTGTACTCTAACCTATTTTTTCTTTTTGTAGCTGCTGACACACACTCCGATGAATCCTCTGCTCACTGAATAGAAACTGTGCTGTGCTCATGGGCTGTTTGGGTGTATTTTAGCAGCTTGACATCCACAGACAGGAATAGCAGAGTTTATGTAAAACACCACTGAGGTGAAACGAGTTTAGACTGAAGTGTTACCTCTTTTTTTTTTTTAAAGAATCACTAGAGAGCAGGGTGGCTCAAGGTTTATATGGGGAATGAATGACCAGGCTGTCATGGAAAAAGTCTGGTTCATAAACTTTAACAGGGAATTAAAAGAATCCCTTTGAAATGATTGTTGATATTAAAGGTTTACAGGACCATACTGGTTTTTACGCATGTGCTCAGCTTACTCAGTGAAACATCTGGTAATTAACCGTATTAGACTGAATCACTCACTGCAGAGTGGGCAAATATTTGGACTATAATCTCTGCAGTAGGATGTGGATTAGTAATTAACATGGTAGCGGTGTAATTAGGTCCACGTTAGGACTTCCTCTGCCCTCTCCCCCGCCTGCGCCACAGCTTCCGCCCACACACACAGCCTTGAATACTCCACTGGCAACTGTTGATGCATTCCCAAGTCATCTGACGTCAAGTGGGAAGGGCTTTGTCAGAGTAGACTATAAAGGTCCTCTACTACTTTATTCATTCACAACGTCAGTCTGGATTACCAACAACTTTGTGGAGAAGCTCCTTCCTCGGGCTCCTCCTAGGACAACACAGTAGGGGAAACTCAAACCTGCCCGATATAGCTAAACAATGAAAATGTCAGCGGCGGAGATCAGCCAGGTCCTCAAGGAGGGAGAGCTGGAGAAGAGGAGCGACAGCCTTCTCCAGTTTTGGAAGAGGAAGACGTGCGTCCTGACCACGGACAGCCTCAACATTTACGCCGACACGCAGAAGCGCTCCAAGGGCAAGGAGCTCAAGCTGCAGTCCATCAAGAAGGTGGACTGCGTGGAGCGCACCGGCAAGTTCGTCTATTTCACCATCGTAACCACAGACAATAAGGAGATCGATTTCCGGTGCTCCGGGGAGGAGAACTGCTGGAACGCGGTGATCACCATGGCTCTGATTGATTTCCAGAACAGAAAGGCCATCCAGGACTTTAAAACGCGGCAGGACAATGAAAGCGCGTCGCCCGGACAGCAGGAGAGGCGCATGGCGAGGGCGCCCTGAGCCGCTGCGGGGACTCTGGCAGTTAACCACTCCTAATATGGTGAGGGACACACCATGACATATAGCTGACATGATATGTGAATAAACATTGTAGCTGAGCGCAATGGGAGAATCTCGAAACTAATGACATGGTTTTTATCTCCTTCCAGTGTCAAAGTGGACCATAGAAAAATAATAATCGGACCAAAAGGAAGACGAGGTCATCCGGTCCAAAGATGAAGGATTGTTCGGGACTGAGCTCTTGGGAGAGGGGGGACAACTGATCTAAACCGACAGACTGAGAGATTTTTAGAAGCTCCACACAAAGGACTGAACCCTTGAATTGTCAAAACTATTTAAAGTTTGCTCTCCTGGGAGGAATGACTCCTAAAACCATGATGTTAATTTATTTGTTTCCAGGATATTACTGGCAAACACCTTGTGTTGTTTAAATTATTTACTTTTTCAACGTGTGTTGAGTGTGTATTTATTTGAATAAATATTCATGCATTTTTGACATAACTTTGTACTCTCCTCTACTTTTTGTTTTTCATATCTCAACTAGAAAACCTTTCTAAATGGTGTCAAGGTCTGGTAGTATCTCATTGCAGCATTATATAGTCAGTAACAGTATATTCTACACTTGGGGACACTTTTCACCAGCAGCATTTCTTAGTAAATGCCAGACATACAACAGTAAAAAGGGAGTGGAGGACAGGAAAGTCCCTTTCCTCTCTGCTGTCAGGTGGAATGTGACTCTTTATTGTCACTGGGAGGGTTGCGGGCTTGAGTCATAACTGATAAGCGGCTTCAGTCAGCAGCACCAGACACTTAAAAGACTCAGCAGCGCCTTTGAACACACCTTAACTGCTTCCGAGGTGTGGTAGGGTTATAGGTCGCCAATGATGGGTTTTTTGGAAATGCTTAAAAGTTACATTTATAATCTGATAATTGTAGGTTTTATATTGGTGGTGACAAACTATTCTAATCTGGCGACTTTGTTCTTTAAAACGCAGACCGAACACACAGGAAGTCCACTTTACTGCCCTGTTACTATGACATAAAGGCTGTTTCAATGAGTATAACGTGACACTGGGTACACACCTATTTAATTACTGTTATAAACCCGAGTGATCACGACTTGAGTCATTCAGAAAACCTTGCAATGCCCACAAAAGAGAGATAATGCGGGCTATAAAGTCCATGTGAAACACTTAGTCATTCTGAATGAGCTGTATAGCTATATAATTGACTGTATGATGCTCAGATGTTGGCTAGGAACATTTAATAAGTATGTAAGATTTGGAATTTCTGTAGTTGTCAAATATTTGTTATAAACTTATGAAGAAGACATAATACTGAACATTTCATTCAGCTATGACTGATACTTGCTACTATTATATTATACTAAAATATTCAGTTTAGGTAACTAAATATAGGTAAACTGTATGTGTACTGTAAGAAGAAGAAGAAGAAGAAGAAGAAGAAGAAGAAGAAGAAGAAGACTATTGTCATTCTTTCTCAAGTATAAAAACATTTTTTAAATGTTTCTCTCTGTGTAGTTTAATAAAAGAAAAATAAATAAAATCAGTAATACAAAAAGAAACGGCAGTAAAAAAATGAAAGGCTCTAGATAACTTAAGTTTATATATTAAGACTCAGTTGATGTGATCCAGAGGAGGAGTTTGATCCAAAGTGTCGGAGCTTAAACAGAGGAACATTAACTACAGTGATTTTCCTCAACACTGTGCGGACGTTAAAAAAAGATGTGTCCTTTCTGCTCTGAAATAAATACCTCCGGTTGTGGATCTTGTGGAGTGGAAGTGTGTTATGAGCACAAATGCCCTGAGGTCAGAGGTGACAGAAAGCCGAATCTCTGGCCCGCAGTAATGAAGTGTATAGTGGAGTCACACTCCTCCCCATCCCGTCCTGTCCCCGTGTGCAGCTTTGAAGTAGGATCACACTGCAATGAACGCATCAAAGGGTTAGACTGATCTGAGGAGTATTACCGGAGCGGACGGGCCCCCTTTCTAAAAATACAGCTTCACAAATTGGCACCACTTTAATCTCACACACACACACACACACACACACACACACACACACACACACACACACACACACACACACACACACATTTGGCCCCTGAGCCAAGGGCCATGTGCATGCTATTCTTTTCTAAACAATTTGATGCAGAAAAGTGCTTTTTGTTTAAGCATTTGACTCTAAGTTTAAGTTTTCATAGACTGATAAAAAAACATCATAATCCACTGTTGTTTTCTTCACTTCCTGGCTCATCTGGACACACACACACACCACAAACCAGAAGGACTCACACACTGTGTCTTCCTCTCTGATCTCAGGCTGTATAAACATCCTCTGACGCAGCACGGGCACACACTCAGGCCGTACTTGTGGCCTTGGCGTCACTGCTCCATAGGCCTTCATTATGTGGACGCAGCATGGCTACGCAACAGTGAATGCATTGTTACATTCTTGGGAAAAGATATACGCAATAAGTAGAGAGGATGTGAAACAAGTGTGCAGCCCTGTCCTGTATACATATTTTTAAACTGAGCAGGAAAAAGTGTCTGATTCAGAGGCGTTCATCGTAAACACAAGAAGTAATGCTGACAAGCTGAGGCAGTGCGTATGGAGCAACAGCTGAGCGGGGTGTTGTGAGGTGAAGGTCGGCAACCAGAAGGAACTTGTCTCCCTCCTACACAAACAGCAGTAACTCTGCAATATGTCAAGACATTATCCTGTATTGATATGAATGAATCTTCTATTTTGTCCTCTTCGCCTTAACATGAAAATGCTTTATGTGGAGCAAATAGTATGCTCGGAAAAGCCAGAGTAATCAGTTTACAGTTTAAACAGCTGATATCTTAGGGACTAAATATCATTACATTTGATGTTTGTTTTTAGACATTAAGATATAGGTTACACTTTCTAAGATGCCCATGTCTATAATGCATTACAAACATACTTTTAATGGGTTATAATCCGCTTAAAGCACTTTATAATTATAGTTATATGCATTCAGAAATATTCATAATGCTTTATAGCAATAATAATAACGCAGTATAAAGCATTGTATAATGACTTACAAGGTCAAGTATCATAATACTTCATAAGTGTTGATCACTCACTGACATTTTAGATTTAATGATACTTTTTTCACTTCCCTTAAAGCACCCAATGACCACTTAGAGTATCTTCTAATTATAAAGTATTATAACAGTGGAGCATTAAAAAAAGATTATAATGTATAACAACGATGGGAATTATATTACACTATGATGGTTGCTGAGAAAATGTGACAATTATGAAATATTATGATAGCTAATAAGTGGACTCTTGAACATAGGACACTACTTCCATTTACTTTATAGTAAAAGGATAAAAGAGGAATCTAACCGTACAGGAATCATCTTTCTCTGGAATTGAAGATCAAAGGTTCTTAATTTTGTAGCTGGGGGGTTCAAACTCTAAATATAGAAAAGCTGTTCCGACTGTAATCCTCGAGTCGACTTTCCCATAAAATCTTACAGCATATAACTCATAAGAGCATGTCTGGGCATTTCAAACAGAAACAGGACTTGTGGTTGCACAGCGTGATGACATGTTAACACTACTTCACCACAGCGTCATTTACGGGTTATGCTCAGGTATGCGTCATGGCTACACATCCTCATGCTTAATGAGAGTATCACCCTGCTTCCTGTAAGCCATCATCACCTAGGAACTTCTATCTTTGTTTGACTTCAACCTGTTGTGTCATTTCCTCGCTCTTTCTTCCCGAGTCCAATCTGACTCCAGCAGGACACAACACTAGAGCTTCGTGTAAATAAAAACCTCCTAAAACCCAAACAGCAGAGACTACCAGGATATTGGGCAAAGCATAGTCTGATTACTAACAACCTTTAAGATCTGTGTCGTACGTGACGTATTTATTATGTAACTTTTCTCGCTTTCTCACTTGAAACATTGTAGTCGTCTGATAAAAGGTTACAGCACTGCACCTGGTTCTTTAGTATTTTTAAACCACAGGATTATTATTATTAGAAGTACAATTCACTGGCTCATTTTACCGGAAAAAAAGCTCTTTAGGTATGCTACCCTGTGACGCATGGTTCAGGTAAGTGCATACCTGAGCACATACCTCAGTAAATACAGAGACAGAGAGACGACCTCAGGCCATGGCTGAGACAATAGAAAGTCACCAGGTTACTGTGGTATACAAAACTTCAAAACTAAACAATTAGTGCTCGACCAAAATCCAGCTCTCTGCGGTTCTCTTCTGTTTCCCATGTATCATTCCTCCACCCAAATAAAGGTCATCTGATTCCCAGATCTGGTCTTGCGGATAAATCGGACAGACCCCCCCCCTCATCATATCCACAAAGGCGTTATTCTCCTAATCGCCTGTAGCCACGACAACAGTGTTTGTTGTTAATGGGACATCCATTTCTGCCTGCTGAGTCACGGCGAAAGAACTCCCCAGATCCGCATCTTCAGCTCGAGTATCTGCCTACTCTCTGACTGTGATTGTCACAAACCTGCAACTCAAATAACCTCAGAAGCTACTCAGCACTGAACGTATGCACAATGTCACATACACTGCGACTGAACTAAAATGTCTTGTCAGGAATCATGGGACACAAAACATCAGCAGAGTGGTGTCTCGTTGTTTTCTGTTTATGAGACATTCCCTGATGCAACCTAATAGCTTTCTACGTCCAGAACACATCCGCTACTCCGTAAATATAGAAAAGTCTACAACAACAAGCAAACTCAACACGTCAGAGTAAGGTGATATTTCCCCAAATATCGATGGTCTCTTTGAAGGCCTGTTTTTCTATGAGAATCTTACAAATGTGGCACCTCTCAAATGTAAGACATGCGTGTGTATTGGATAGGCACAACCTTACACGCACACACACATGCTGTATATCATACACACAAAGTGTTGGCAGGGGCTGCACCGCTGAGCGGGGATCATGTTGCTTAAGACCCAGCTGTCCGGAGAGAAGCCTCAGACAGAGAGAGGAGACGCTGTCAGGAATGTCTACGAGGCAGCGAGGGGGCGGACGGCCGAGGACCAGAGAGCTCCACGTGCACTCTGTGGCCTGAGGAAGAGGACGAAGATTAGGATCACATGGAGTAGGCTTCCGACTTTAGACTTGGACTGGGACTTAGGTTAGGACTTGAGGACTTCAGCTTTGACTTGGACTTAAAAGTGGAAACATTCAAGTTTTGACCTTGGAAATTGATAACATGTAAATGTTCCAAAGCAGTGTCATTTTAATGAGCCGCACTCAGAGAGCTGAAAGTGTAGTTTAACTTGCAATTTTTCTACTTCTAACTTGACTTGGACTCTTCCCAAAAGACTCTGAGTGATGTGTTTTAATGTAAGTTTCATCAGATTTTTCTCCTACCTCGAGCAGCATTTAGTCACAGATATATCATTTTGGTTTTATCTACTCAAGTATTGAGATATCAATGAAATGTTTAAAATGCAACTGCATTCATGCTGGAGACTCTGAGGCTGCTTCTGAAATGCAAATGTAATTTTTTTAATGCAATGAGCAAAACAGATAACATCCCTTCCATTGTGTTGGATGTGTGGACGGTGTATTATATGTATTATTATATATTATATTGGTGTATTATATGGAACAAGAAGTATAAGAGACAATTATCTCAAAACCTGGACAAAAAAGACCAAAACTATCTGTGGCTGCATTCCTTAACTTTTCAATAACAGATGTGGATCACAGTGGATGATGGGAGCAGTACTGGAACTGGGCTCCTGAGGGGGGCGGGTCACCAGCACCTGCGTGAGTGGGTGTGTGAAGAGATTACTGAAAGCAGATTATAATAACATTATATTTCCCATCTTGAAAGTCTAACAACTAAGACATTCCCAGTACAAGTTTTACTGGAGAAACGTTGATGGAGATTCGATGGTCATTAACAATCAGTAGTACCCAGTTTATGGAAACCTTTATATGTTTTACACATGCTTGTGTCACCTGAAGGGATTTACATTTACATTATATTTGTTTGCAGAAACACAAAGAGGAGAAAAGAGAGGAAATCTGAGGGCAAAGTGCTGGTTTCACTGTGGTACAGGCAGCCATGTGATTTCCTCAAAGTGCCACTGAATAGCTCTACAGCAGCTGATCGTCACTCACATCAGTTACAGTAAGTTACATCAGATTGTCGGTGCACCAAATAAAGCAGCAACGTGATCAACTTTGCTTGACATAAAACCGAAGGTGAAACGAATGGCTGTAATAACCACTAATGATGACCCCTGGCCCAGAGCCGTTATCAGGGTGAGAGGAAATTAGTTCACCGTAGATATTGCGCAAGATGACAGCGAGTGGAAGAGAAAGAAAGATAAATTAGCACATAAAGGGAGGGAGGGAAATTTCCAGCACTGACAATGTAACAAGAAGAGTTTGCTAAGAGGGGAAAATGGATGCAGGAATTCCCCCGCGACACACCAAAGCCAACAACATACCGGTATGATCTAATTACCTGGTAATGCAACATGGATGCTGCTCCCTGCTCAAACAGTCTGCTGAATGATTTTCAATCTATCTTTCACTCTGTCTTTAACATTAGGAAATGATTTGACATGAACAGCACACATTGTGAAGAAAGATAAACCACAGTGACATTTCGTCTGTAATTTGTTGAAGACATATTTAATATTAAGTTAATGTTGAGTCATAAAGTAATAAAGAGTAATATGTGACATTTCCTATGTGGTAGATTTTGCAGTTTTGTCATTTTGTGTACAAAACAGTAAGGATTAGAGTCACTATTTACTTTGGAAGAAAACACAAACATCAATTACTTTATAGTCAATCTGTTTTAATTTCTCTCTAGCCAGAATATTTTGTCAATATTATAATTATATGGCATTTTTAGTTTTATCATTTGTGTTAAAACAACAAAAAGATGCTAAAAAGAGGTGTCTATCATGTACCTTTGTTTAGAGAGTTTTGTGGGAAACATTTGGAAACAGTTTTACTTGATGATAAGAGTACATCAGGGACATTAAGGCTATCTGTCTGAAAATGTGTTTCTCAGAGTGATGGGAGCACAAGGAGCAGGCCGAGGAAGCTGGAAAGTCCCTTTATTAGACTACAGCTTCTCAGACAATGCATTCCTGCAGATCCTATGTATTGTTTCACTGCTTGGCTCCAGCTCCATGATCACTTCAGCAGTGTGGTATTGACCCGTCAACAAATGTCTCCATCAATCATAGCAGAACACAACAGGAGTGCATTGTTCAAAGACGAAGCAGTGGGTGCTTAATCACTTCTGATCGGGGTGTGGGCTTGTGTTTCCGACTCTGCATACCTTCGCTGAGGTGATGTGATCTCTCCGCAGCCACCAAGGAGATGGACGCCTGAGTGGGTTGATCTATGAATGGACATAAGGATGGATGAAGAGCAGGGAGCTGGAGACAAAGGAAACATAAAGATACACGCCAACTTTAATTTGTGCTTCTCCTATGAAACTTCATAGCTCTGCCTGTCAGGTTCACCAGTTATGATATTGCACCCATAAAAATAAATACTGCGCTCTAAAAAAAGCAGCAACATGGCTACACGTAGGTCCAACAGGGAAACAAATATACACAGTTATGCAGGTTCTACATTATAAGTACAATAATAATAATAATTCATAAGATAATAATAATAATAATAATAATAATAATAATTCATGCCTAGTTTCTCTATCTGTGTCCGTCCTTAACGACCCTACTACTGGGAAATCACATTCATAAATGTTTTAAACCGTCAGAGCCATATTTTGAAAGCATGAGATCAACAATGCGCCCCTGTGGCCTTTCAACTGCTCCCTTCGGTTAAAGCCAGTTTTTCTCCAATACACATTCATCTGAGAAACTTCCTCTTTTTCCCGTGGTAAAACAGTCTATTTGATCTCAGGCTTTTCAAAAATACATACTATGTGATTCATCTGAGTTACCTTTATACATTCTTTGACATTTTCATAATCCTTTTGTCTGTACTTTCATCTATATTTGTCTTTGCAAATACTCCACATACTTTCTTCCTATTCCTGTTCTCTGCTTCCTTCTCCCATAACATAAACTGTCTTTTATGTTCTTCCATTGTTTTCAATGCTTCAGATTTAATCTTTCTCTTTGACATTACTTTTTCCTCTTGCTCTCTCAACCTTACTTTTAACTTTCTTACTTCCTCAACACTAAATGATCCTCCTTCAGGAAAACTAAGCTTAAAAATGTATGAAATCATTTAAATTAGTTTAAAGTGACACCATTAAAAGGCTAAGATAAAAATATATAAAATGTCACCATTAAAAGGCTAAAGTAAAGAGATATAAAATATCACTATTAAAAGGCTAAAGTAAAGAGATATAAAATATCACTATTAAAAGGCTAAAGTAAAAATATATAAAATATCACCATTAAAAATTAAATAATTAAAATTACTGCAACTCATTGTTATCAGGTTGTCCCAAAAAGTCGCTTAAGACTCTTCAGTTGATCCAAAATGCAGCGGCACGTGTATTGACAAGAACAAGGAAACGGGATCATATTACTCCTGTATTAGCTGCACTGCACTGGCTCCCGGTAAAATACAGAATAGAATTCAAAATCCTTCTCCTGACTTACAAATCAATTAATGGTCAGGCTCCAGCATATCTTAAAGATCTCATAGTACCTTATAAACCAACTAGAGCATTACGCTTCCAGACTGCAGGGTTACTTGTGGTTCCTAGAGTCTCTAAGAGTACAATGGGAGCCAGAGCCTTCAGCTATCAAGCTCCTCTCCAGTGGAACCAGTTTCCAGTTTGTGTTCGGGAGGCAGACACACTCTCCACATTTAAGAGTAGGCTAAAGACTTTCCTTTTTGATAAAGCTTATAGTTAGGGCTGGCTCAGGTTTGCCCTGGATCAGCCCCTAGTTATGCTGCTATAGGCTGCCGGGGGACACCTCCCTGCTTTCTTCCTTGTCTTCCTCTCTCCTCCCCTCCCTCTCTTCTTCTCCCTCTCTATCTGTATGCATTTATGTAAATGTATGTTACTAACTCACCATCCGGGTTATCATCCCCGGAGTGTCTGTCTCTCATGTGGCAGGTTGTCACTGATAAAGTTTACGTCAGGATCATGAATTGTGACAGCGCCTGCTGACCTGGTCCTGTTGGACACCGGGAAGCCTTATTGACATTTTCCTGGATTCATCCATTCTTTCTATATTTTTTTTCCAACACAACATAATTTCTGTCAAATGTTGTATTTGTACTATGTTGTTTATCCTGTACACACGACATCTATTGCACGTCTGTCCGTCCTGGGAGAGGGATCTCTCCTCAGTTGCTCTCTCTGAGGTTTCTTCCATTTTTCCCCCTTTAATTTTGGGGTTTCTTTTAGGAAGTTTTTCCTTGTGCGATGCGAGGGTCTAAGGACAGAGGATGTCGTAACCTGTACAGTCTGTAAAGCACACTGAGACAAATGTATAATTTGTGATATTGGGCTATACAAATAAATTTGATTTGATTTGATTTAAAAGGCTAAAGTAAAGAGATATAAAATATCACTATTAAAAGGCTAAAGTAAAGAGATATAAAATATCACTATTAAAAGGCTAAAGTAAAGAGATATAAAATATCACTATTAAAAGGCAAAGTAAAAATATATAAAATATCACCATTAAAAGGCTAAAGTAAAGAGATATAAAATATCACTATTAAAAGGCTAAAGTAAAGAGATATAAAATATCACTATTAAAAGGCTAAAGTAAAGAGATATAAAATATCACCATTAAAAGGCTAAAGTAAAGAGATATAAAATATCACTATTAAAAGGCTAAAGTAAAAATATATAAAATATCACCATTAAAAGGCTAAAGTAAAGAGATATAAAATATCACTATTAAAAGGCTAAAGTAAAGAGATATAAAATATCACTATTAAAAGGCTAAAGTAAAGAGATATAAAATATCATCATTAAAAGGCTAAAGTAAAGAGATATAAAATATCACTATTAAAAGGCTAAAGTAAAAATATATAAAATATCACCATTAAAAGGCTAAAGTAAAGAGATATAAAATATCACTATTAAAAGACTAAAGTAAAGAGATATAAATATCACTATTAAAAGGCTAAAGTAAACATATATAAAATATCACCATTAAAAGGCTAAAGTAAAGAGATATAAAATATCACTATTAAAAGACTAAAGTGAAGAGATATAAAATATCACTATTAAAAGGCTAAAGTAAAGAGATATAAAATATCACTATTAAAAGACTAAAGTAAAGAGATATAAATATCACTATTAAAAGGCTAAAGTAAAGAGATATAAAATATCACCATTAAAAGGCAAAAGTAAGGAGATATGTTTTTAGCTTACTTTTGAAGATATTGAGTGAGCTTGCCTCCCTAATGTCTGCAGGTAAAGTGTTCCATAGCTTTGGTGCATAATTGCAAAAGGCTGCATCCCCAATTTTCTTTTGGATGTTTCTGGGAACATTTAATAAACCAGTAGCGGATGATCGTAATGTTCTTGGGGGCACATAGTTGATTAGAGAGTTGGCAGTGTAACTTGGTGTGGTTCCGTTTAGGGCTTTGTAAACAAGGAGGAGGACCTTAAAATAAATTCTAAAAGTTACTGGAAGCCAGTGTAGAGTGGCTAACACTGGACTGATGTGGTCTCTCCTCTTGGTTCTAGTGACAATGACATGAACAAGGTTGTCATTTTAAATAAATTATAAAAATCCAGCTGGCAGTCAGCACTGACATTGGACAGTTGCAATTAGATTTCTCTTTTTGGTTTAGTTAAATAGTTCAACTGATCTATTACAGGTCTTTCTCACAGCAAACAGCAAAGTGATGTGTCATAGCATAGAGTGGAACAGATTCATAAAAATAAATTACATACAAGATTATGTCATTAATTACACCTGTGCTTTTCATACTATGACAAGTGAAATGGCTGCTGAGAAAAATCCTTTTGCATATTTAAAAACAAATGTTGTTGATGGATCTCCTCACAAAAACTCCAAAGACACACTAATACTCTGGGCACATCAAACCCGCTGCTGCCCGAAGCTGAATTTATGTGACATTACAAAGCTGTGAGTAGCTGCTTTATAAACCCCCTATAGAACAAGGAAGTGGGGAAACTAAAGCCTTAAATAAGAGGAAATCCTGTTTGTCATGGCTCAAGGGTCTTTCCCAAGGAGCAGGGGAACTCACAATGGTCCTCTCTGTCCACACGCTGCCCCGAGACCGAGCACAGTGCCAACCTTTTTGCCAAATAGGCTACGGTTGTATTGGAGGTCAGCATTAATCATATTAACGAGCATGATTAAAATGCAGCACAAGCCACTTCAGCAATGTAAACACAGGCATTCTACACAGATTCTACATCTGCATGTACCGGTTATATCTATAGAAATCTGAGATCTCATTCATGAAAAGGTTCCTTGATCATTAACATCCTTACTTGCATAGTTGTGTAATTTATATGCAATGAGAAGCTGAATTTACATCTTGAGTACTGGTATATATAGAAGCTTTTAATTCAGCAAACATTTAAGAAAACCTAAAACAAAAAGGGCTGCAAGTCACAAAATGTGACATTTTCTTCCCTGCAATGCACCTTTATGTGTCAACGGCCTCACTGACCCCTTTTGTTCTCCACCCTGTTTTACATTGAATAAGTCTGAGATCTGGGCACAGACTGCGAGCCGGGAGTTTCCCATTACATTTCATACACATTTCAAAGCGTAATGTATATTGGAAACATTTTCCCATGAATGCAGAGACAAATTATTCTAATGTTTTGTGAATCAGTGTGTGTTTGAAAATGCAATTCTGCTCTTTGTGCTACAGACAGGAAGACCAAATGATGTCATCTCCCATGGATGTCATCTTTAATGAGCTGCACTGCACACAGACACCCAGCAGTATGTTAAAAACATAGACTTCTCCTGGACCGATTGTTATAACATGGGCGCAGATGTCTGGTTTTGGCCCCATGAGGTACGCAGATGTGTGTTCACACACCAGTTGAAGGTGGGGGTATGACCAGTGTGAGCTGTGGGAACAGGAGTTTGCGGTGTAGGTTTACACAACCCCCAAGGAAACGTGAAGAAATGACTCCAACAGGAGAGATGGAGGCAGAGAATAAGATATCAGGCTGAAACATTAAATATGAAAACTGGGATTTTGTTTGATAAAACTTGCTCCACATGCTGTTGAAATTGAGAAAAGTTAAAAGAGCTAGTGCAGTAGCTACTGATAACAGTACAACATTTACACACACGAACACACACAGACACAGAGGAGTCTTTCACAGCGGTTCGGTCCACCTTGTTCTGCTGTAACAAAATGTATTCTTCAGTCAATGTTCATCGAGTGTGTGTGTACGGAGTTGTGTGTCTGCTATCTGCGCCAGAAGACAAGGAGCAGGGGCAGGGCCGAGGATGGAGATGTTTGGGGGGTGCAGAGGACATAAAGGGCGGTTGGATTGTTGGGTAATGAGTCACTGGAGCCTCCTTCAAAGCCTGCTCTCCAACCTCAGCGCCCCCTCCAACACCCAAGCAGGGAGGTCCACTGGAATCTGGGGCTCTGGATGGAAGAGCTGAGTGGGCAGGCCACATGCAGTGTGCATACACACACACACACACACACACACACACACACACACACACACACACACACACACACACACACACACACACACACACACACACACTTCTTCTCTCTCAAACTAGGGTCAGGATCTCGCCGCAGAGGATGTGGCCCCTGCAACAAAGGCTTCTACGGTAGAAATCAGAATGTACTGTGTGTACTTATGTCTGTAAGTGCAATGCAATTTATTATCTTTCCATTGCGAAACTGTTGCGTGTATGTATGTGTGTGTATAGCGGAACGCAGATTCAGTTTTTTGTAAACTCCCCAAGAAATGTTGGTTTGTAAAGTTGCGACTTGTTTCCACAAAGCTCTGTGTACGTAAGCAAGTCAATGGAAGTACATTTATTCTTATGGAAACCCCTGGGATCTTCTATGTGTTGTCCATTCTAGAATGATCTCGAGTACGTTGAAAAATGTGAACTTTTGCTTCAGATTTTGGACAGACCGTATGCACTGTGTCACGGGAAGTTAGCAGTTTATGAGAAAGTGACAATAGAATTTAGCATGTTATGCTAAGTTACTGTTGAATTAGCAAATTAGCTAACAGGCTATTTCATTCAATTCAGTTGCTTGACTATGTTGATTGCTGAACGTAATACAGCTCTTTTTTATAAAATAAATGTCTTAGTAAAATGTTTGACAGCATATTTAGCTAACATTGGTAGCATGCTAGCTGTGTAACATATAGAGTACATGCATAGCGGATCATATATCTTTAAACTAAATATTTCACAAAACATGGCTACACACCATATTCCATAACACTGGACGGTGAAAAACACATAAAAATCTACTTTTCTCCCATGTCTGCGGTGCCGTTTATATCCCTCCATAAAGAGATGCATTTCCTTACATTGAACACTAGGGGGCAAACTCTCTATTCAGAGTTACGGACACAAAACAAAACTGCGTGGAAACCAGCGTAAGTTATTTGGTTGTTTTGTATGTCTGTTACTTCCTTACTTTAATATAACTTTCTCTGGTTAACAACCTCAACAAACAACAAACTCCTCTGTGTCACATCTCTGTGTTAATGCCGACGATGATCCCGGTAGCAAGTTTAACGCCTGTATTGGAATTCAACACACACACACATGTACACATCAGCTGTGACCCCTTGTCACAGCTTTCACTCTCCCGTTTATTAGATCATGAGCAACTGTTTGACTGACAGATGGAAAAGAAGAGAGAAGAAAATGAAAGAATAACTTGGATTGCAAATCAGAGGGTTATCAGAACAATGCCTGACCTTTAACTGACCAAGGACAAAACAATGAGACACACACAGGAAGCAGGAAGCAGAGATCAGTCAACAGTAGCTTTTAATGTATGTAACCAACATACAGGATCAAACACAAACATAATCCGGATACTATATTTAGATACTATACATCCTCACACAGCTGCAGAACAGCATGCATGCTCTATAGGTCAAAGGTCACTACTCTTGTGACACCGCAGTTCATACATGTATCGGGGGATGTAATAAAAATGATCGATTGCTCTCTCAGAGTATTACACTTTTTTTCTGTGTTTGACCAGACAGGACACAATGGCCTATTTTTTCCAAGCAGAATTGAAGTTACAGTGAGCTTGTGATGGTGCGTGTAGTGATAAATCCAGAGTGTTGAGTGATTGTCTCGTTAAACTCTGGGACGGGCTGGGTGACAAGACCAGACAAGAGCAACAGCTTCAAATGGAGGCGGGGCAGTGCCATGGCAACAAATCAAACCGGTGTGTTTGAAGGTTATGTAATTGCTGGTTGGTGGGGATTTTCCTGCATTTGAACTTGAACCAGAGAGTTTTTATTATCACACCTCACTTCTTTTGAGACTTTTCATGTCAGCCCTGGATGTGAATGTTGCATCCTGGGAGGTAAAAGGAGAATAAGATCCTCTCTGAATCCTCCTCTGTCGGTGTTTTAACAGGCCATGTCTACCTGTCTGCACAAGACCACCCTGTATCCTTTTCCTCGCATTTACATTACATGCTGTGGGTGGTTTGCACGGCAACAGACAGGCAGGGAATTGTTGCAGCCTACCCAAACAAATCGGTACTCGTCTATAAAAGTTTCCCTCTTGTAGTGAAACGTAATGATTCAGCCTTTGAATCATCAAAGGCCAAGTTCAAAGAGTCGATTTGGATGGAACCAAAAAGTTTGAGTTTGGTTTCATTATCTCTTCAAGTGGAGGAGATGGTTCAGTGAATACTAATATACAAAGTTAGACAGAGTTACGCCTCATAAATTATTGGATTAAATGTGAAGTAAATCTGATCAAATCATAAACCTAATGGCTTTATCCTGACTGACGTGTGTTAATCCTAACAGTTTTGACAACAAAAGATTCAAATCAGAAGCAGAAACAGATGACTTTGAACGGTTTCTTTCTTCTTCACTTGAGTAATCCAGAGGTGGAAGAAGCAGCTTGTCATGATCGTGTGTAAAAGTAGAAGTACCGCATTCAAATTTCACTTAAAGTACAAAAATAACACCAACATTGAGACTTCCATGTCGCACATTTCGACCCGGTATATATATATATATATATGAGCTGCATTTGTATGAGATTTGACCCGAGCCATATTATATCACATAAACGTTTTGTATAACGTAAACATATTCTTCTGCAAAGAGTAAAAAGAAGGCTACAATACTTCCTCTGAAATCTAATGTACAAAGTATAAAGACAGTTTTAACAGCAGTATCGTGGTCTTCTTCACCATCATCTTGTGATACGGTCGAAAGCTCCAGAATAAGTGAGAAAGTGGACCTTTTGTGAAACTGTCTCTAACTTTAAAGCCAACAATGACGAGTCCTAAAAGTACTCCGAATAATGTAAAGTTTGAACGTCTTCTTTTCCATGAAGACCAAGCTCCAGAACGTGGACCGTGGGTGGAGACTGTTTTGTCAAGAATTAGCATAAAAGAGAAATATTCAAGTAAAGCACCAGTTCTTTAAAATGCAAATGAAGTGCAGCACTTAGTTACTTTACACCAATGTCAGTGTCAGAGGAATAGCAAGAAATTCACCTATATTACAGGACATAATATCCAGTCAGCAGTGATTTACTGGTTTACCTGACAGCATTTTAACTGATCTCAACCAGCACATATAAAGCAATAGACACATGACACACATGGCCTCAGGGTGCACCAGACTACAAGACTGCCTCCTCTGTTTTCCCTCCTCTCCTCTGCTCTCTGAAAGGCACGTCCAGACAAGTCCTCTGTCTCTGCCTCGCTCATTGTATATTTGGGACGGGCCAGAACTGCAACACAGCGGCAACCCACAGAGCAAACATCCAACCTGACTCCCGCTGACCTTTAGCCAAAAACAAGCAGGACACGCCTCGGTGCAGCTGGCCTCTCACTCACTCACCTGGGGAGAGAATACAGAGGACAGGGTGGGGAGGCCATAGATCATAGAGGGTGAATTAAAGGATTCATTTTGCCTAAGTGTGCCTCAGTGCTCAAGCTAACAAACAAAACAAAACATGACACCAACTCAAAATTGAACTTATTTTCGAAAAGAAGCTTTTATAGAAAAACATCTGTAATGATAATCGTCGGCATTACGACTGAGCTGTGACACAATGACGTTTGTTGCCGGTGTTGTTGTTGTTGTTGTTGTTGTTGTTGTTGTAAGTTACAGACCACCAAATAAAAGACTAATGACTTATGTTGCATATTTTAAAGGAATAGTTCAATATTTGGGGAATTCTGTGCATTTTTTTGCCGACAGAAAATGTATTGATTGCGTGAGCAAAACTCATTATTCAAATGCTGCAGCTGAGGGGGGGGGGAACTGCATTAGGAAATACAAACGTTTCTGAATTATAAAGATAGATGGGTTTAAAAATTTTTTAATTGACGTGCAATTTATTTGCACAAATTATTTGTGTTTGGTCAAGACACTAATATTGATTCTGCTCTCATGACTGCACGCTAAATTTGAAGCTACAGTTAGCAGCTGGTTAGCTTAGCATAAAGACTGAGAACAGAGGGAAACAGCTAGCCTGGCTCTGTCCTAAGTTAACAAAGTGTGCCTACCAGAACCTCTAGAACTCACTTATTAACACCTTAAATATCTTGTTTGTTCATCTGGTCAAAAAACGAACGTGTGAAAATGTTAATTTGTGGTTTTACGTGGGGTGATGTAGGCTACCAGTCTGGAGTATGGCAACTGGTCCAGTTGAGTGGCCTGCCTTGAAAACAGATTGGTGCGGATCGAGAAGGTTGTTCTAGTGAAGGTAAGACGAGAGTTGATTAAAGACTGCACGCTCAAGTGTTTTGGAAAGAGAAGAAAGAAGAGAGACATGTCTGTAGTTGTTCACTTCAGAAGGGTCGAGTGAGGGTTTCTTTAGGAGACGGTTCACTCTCGCCTCCTTAAGATTGTTAGGAACCAGTTGTTAAGGAGGTATTGATGAGATGAGTGAGAAAAGGAAGGAGGTCAGGAGCAATAGACTGGGGAAGGTGAGAGGGGATAGGGTCCAGAGGGCAGGTGGTAGGACGGGCAGAGGTAACGAGAGATAGAACTTCGTTTGAAGAGAGAGGGGAGAAAGAAGTAAGAGTGGGGGGAACTGATGAGGATGGTGAACAGTTGATGTCAGTCGGTAAGTCGGAGAAATGAAGAGCGTATGTCATCTATCTTTTTTACAAAATGAGACGGTAGGAGGGAGGAGGCAGGGGACTGGGGGGGTGGAGAAGATAGAGTTGAGGATTGATTTCTTTGTTGGAAGAAAGTGCTTGTTGCTTCAGAAATAGAGGAAGAGAAAGAGAAAGGTTTGTTAAAGGTGCTGGTAGGTGCATTTTGTTACACAGCCAGGCTAGCTGTTTCCCCATCTTTTTGCTTTGTGCTGAGTTAATTGTTGCTCAGCTAACCACGTGTTAGACATTTGTTTGCTTTCTTGCCTATCTCAAAATGAACTGTTCCTTTTCATTTTCAGCAATGAGAAATGATTTTCCGCAGGGTATATGAGAAACAAAACATTCGAAAAATTAATTAAGTCTGGTTGATGTCATATTGCTCCACTTCCAGTGTTGTTTGAATGTTCCCCTCAGTTTGTTCATTAATGCAGTGTGTGGGATACTGTGTTAGAGCAGTTTACTCCACTCGCTCATCGAGCGCCAGGAAAAGTAAACACACACTGACACACATGGAGACAGACAAAGAGGGATCCAGGGCAGGGAAACTGTTACAAACCCTTGGATGAGTGCTTACCGCCTGGATAATAAACACACGCGCACTCCCCTCGGGCCTAATTTGGACTGTCGCTCCTTCCGTCAGTCCCACACATACAGTCGGACAACACAATGATCCAGTGTGCACCCACTCAAACATCCAGCTTTGGAGAATAGAAACAAACCACGGGGGAGGAGATTGCCCCCTGATCTTTACCCTGCTACCAATCTGCCCACTCTGCTGCTTCAATAGAAAACAAAACACATACCTCTCTTGTTGAGATTTGGGTAAGAGATGGTAGCCATGTGGATTGACTGGTTTAGACGCAGTTAGATCTGCTGTGGTTCAGTCATAGCAAGTATATCCAGGGTGACAGTGAGGACGTTTGGGTTCAATCACCTCGTTTTATCAAATATCTGCAGCCAAATCATAAATTAAAGCCATTTATCAACTCATTAAATTGCTTTCATGGTGACTTTGACAACCTTTATACCACAATGTGGGATTGCTGCAGGCAGGTATAAAACAGGGGAGTTCAGTTCAGGTTGGGTCACACATAAAGGCTCCAGGTAGCAACAATGAGCACTAAACCGCACACACATACCTACACGTGCAGATAATCTTTGTTTGGACAGATTTGACACTTTGATATGCCAGGTATTCATCGCATCACTTCAAAGGCTTTCTGTCGAGTGGATGGGAACGCCACTTAAGCGAATGACAGGTTGTGCACTGTTACAGAAGACATTTGCTTTTTGATTAAACTTAATACACAATAAAATATCTCATCCCATGTGTCATTGTTTCTGTTCATTGTACAGTTTTTATTTTATACCTTTTTAAAACGTATTTTATTTTGATGCATTATTGATTGGTCTTCTTTTTTTTTTTTACTTAATATTTATTAATACTATTACTATCCGTCTATGTATAGAGGTTTTTATCTATGTACATTTACGGGAACGGGCAGAGCAATTTATAAACTGAACTGCTGATCCTTGTAAGCCCTGAACATTTTAATAAACAAAACGGAGGAAAAACAAAACACGAGTAACGTCGGTGCTGTGAGGTGATAGTGCACGTGAACATCAGTCACTCCTGCATTGCGGGGAGGCTCCTCGTCACAATCCCGTTACCCTCGCTGGGGCTTAAATCTGTGTGTGGGCAAAGATGTTGATCCATGTGGTGTTTAACACGAGATTTTCACCTGCTCAGGTTCAACTCTCCGGCCCACAGAGGCTCTGCAGTTAGTGTCAACCCTCATCTCTATTCTATAGTTTGCACAAAAACATTGGCACCAATGTTGTTACATCTTGTGTGAGCTACGGTTAAGATCTTTGTTGCATTCAGGAAAGGGTTGTCACCTGTTGCATTTGTAGCTAGTGGTGGAAGAAGTATTCACATCATGTACTTCAGAATGACAATGTGCAGTATAAAAATACTCCCAAGTAAAAGTCTTGTACTCAAAATGACACAGGAGTAAAAGTACAGAAGTATTAACGACACATTGCACTCCTAATGCAGAGAGGCTACCGTCAGTGCTATACTATTATATTGGATCATAATTATTGATTTATTAGTATGCACGCAACTTTAACAAGGTGGAGCTAATTTTAACTACTTCATTTACTTTTGGCAGTTTAATCTGTAACAATGAATCATTTTATAAACTGATCATACGTTTTGTGTCCAACATCTTTGTTTGAAAACTATATAAATGTAGTGAAGTACAAAGCACAATAAAGTAGCATAAAAAAGGGAAATACTCAAAGCACCTTCGTATATTCACCTCGTTAGTTTCCACCAGCTTGTACCCAAACGTGAGGAATACTCCGTTTACCCACATCAACATCTCCCTCTAGTGGAGACTATTAGACTACAGAGGAAGCCATCTTCTGTAAAGTGAAGTATTTCCAGTTGCTTGGAACACCAGTGAATAAATGTTTCCATAGAAGACATTAATGAAAACCAAGCGCAGTGACAGGGTTAAAATGTTTTACTGTAGTGCTACAGTACGCAACAGGTATGAACGAAAACATCGGGCAACATCATGTTCTCTGTAGTATCGTTCTTATGACAAAGATATCTGGCATGTAGAATCCCCACAACATGGCAGTAGAGTAGAAAACGGGAAAAGAATAAAAAGAACAAATCAAAAGGTGTAAATAAAAGCATTCAAAGAGTCGACTTCTTTCTTGTGCTCTCCGATTCTCTCCCATTGGGTAGATCAGTAGTGGCAATGGAGACTGAAATGCAAGTGTTAAAAACCAGTAAAACCCAAGATCACAGATCTGGCTTTGTATAGCACAACTGTAATGGCTTACTTGCACACATGTGCTCCCTCACACATACACACACACACAAACATACACAAAACCACACCCTGGGAGAGCGATTGTCGTCCCTGGTCTCCGTCCTCCAAGCTGAATCAGATTAGGAAAGTCAAGGTTAATCACCCAATAAATACATTCTGAAATCTCTTTTTGAAACACGGACCTCAAGACAAATATATACAAATTGATTAAAAAGAAAAGAAAAAACTCTTACAAGTGTTTACATCTTAAAACAGTCACTTGAACGTGGTGTGGACCAAGATGCACACAAACTCCTATTAAGCCAAAGATTTCAAATGTTCCTTGTATTTTCACTCATTCCCTCCCTCCACGCTCCATGTAACTGATTGTGTACACACTAGTGTCGTGGTCTAGACCAAAAAACAGTGCTATGCTATTATCACTTCTGTACTACAGGCACACAAATACAAAGACACTGTGTGGCTCTCTGACCTGCCTCCTTCCCATTATCTTCCTTCCTATGTGTCACTACAAACACACAGTGCTCCCTGTAAACAAGTACTCTTTGTCCTCTCGGATTATAAATACTGTTTTGGTAAAATCATCATCATTAAAAGACGAGACGGAGTGTATTTGAGCGTACATCAATACAAAACACACAGAATTGCACTGTTGGAAGATACTCTTGTTTGTTTGTTTGTTGTGTTTTTCTTCTTCTTCTTCTTCTTCTTCTTCTTCTTCTTCTTCTTCTTCTTCTTTTTGGCTTCAGCATTAAGGCCCAAATCTGGAGTGGAAGGGGAGTAGGAGAAGTCCAAGCTGTGATCTGCCTACTGTACTGTAGGTACGAACAACACACATACAGGCACACTAACAGATAAACAGTATTGCAGGGCAATATAAAAAGATACTAAGGAATGGTGAAACATCCTCTGTCAATTTGCAAAATCATTCTTCATCTTACATTTTATTTTTTTTCAAAAGCTTTAGCCGCGCTCGTCTCTCATCCCTCCTTTCCTGTCCAAAGTGCGTGGGTGCCGGTGCTGTTTCAGTCTGGCTACACTAGGGTGTGCTGTTCCTCTCTGCAGATGACTGACAGGCGGTGGCTGTGGCTGTGTTTATTGCTTTAATGTCCGTGCTCCTCCCCTCAGAGGAAACAAAAAAGGGACAAAGTTGTCCTCCTTGCACTGATCTGAGGTCTCTGCCCTCATCTGCTGATTGGAGTCTGTGCTTTTTTTTGGAGAAATCTGGTGCCAGATCAGTGCCGGAGGGAAACTCCTCCCTTAAGAGTTCAGATGAAGACGTAGTTGAGGAGGAGCTGTGAGAGGAGCAGGACACAGAGGATGAGACAGTGACGGCCTGTTAGCGACACGCTGTCGTCTGTGGCCCTCTGACGAGTCAGCTGACGGCTCAGAGCCACCAGGTTCCTACGGGGAGAGAGAAGGGTCAGGGTGAACACCTGTTTAACAATGTTGAGCAGGAATTAAGCCTAAGCAATGTTAAAACAATAAAAACGAAAACCTGTCAAAAACAACCCCTCTTACACTATCCTAAACTTATACACAACTGTTAACCGTTTCAATAATGCAAACATGGGTCTCTTCACCAATAACATAGCCACGATCTGACCTCTTAAGACATTATGCTACCACCAACACGTGTGTGTGCATGTGAATGTGTGTTATTTTCACCTCTGGATGTCCTGCTGTGTCTTCTGTATGGATGTGATGGAGGCCTCCATCAGGGCGATGTCCTTCGCCTCTTTATTGCATCGTGCACACTGGTTTGAGAATCCTGGGCACATGACAGACGAGAACATAAGACTTGTGTAGCTCGATATAAGATGTTATTTTTGAGAGTGAGTGTGCGTGCGTGTCACCTTCGTTGTCCGAGGACTCGTGCGTGGGTTCTGGTGTGGTGCTGCTGCTCTCAGTGTTCTGGCTGCAGCTGGACGGCTGGCTGCTGGCCTTCCTTCGTTTCCCATTCATCTCAGCCTGGCAGGGGGCAGAAAAGTCTTAAAGTGTAAGTTATTCAAACTTCACTGTTGACAAATTGTCAATGAAATGCTGGCTGATGCAACACAGATAAGGTTTAGCTGTCTGGGCATTACTGCAACAAATAAGTGAGTTAAAAAAAAGGGGCTCATATCAGGTGCAGTCTGGCTTGAAAGGAAGCAGTGCAGATTTCCTTTTGATTGAATGTCAATGACACTTTCATCAATAATAGATCAACATGGCTCTAGCATGGAGGTGTGTGATTGGTCTGGCTGACCTTCTGTTGGCTGGCCCAGCTGTGGCTGTAGGAGAGTCCGTTGTGTTGCCTCTGGCTTTTTTCGTGCGTCTGAACCACTCCGTCCTTCTCAAACTGAACCAGGCAGCGCTCTGAGTCCCACGGCCGCGTGCTGCCAAAAAGAACAATAAAATAAGTTGTGGATGCAGTGTCATTTAAATTTGAACATGCCATTACATCCATGTTTTTTCGTCTTCCTTAATGTACAGCTCAGTCCTGGTTATACTGACCAAAAAACTACATTAATTGCAGTGTGTGCCATTTCCTGTGTTTTATTTGCTCGGTGTAAGTGTGTTCATACTCCATGTGCCTGTAGGTCCACTCTGAGGTGACTGGGTCCTGATGGAAAAGTCCTGAGGTCCAGGGTTTGTCTCCTCTCTCCCTCGCCTCTCCCCGCTGAGCTTCCTCCAGCACAAACTTCTCCTGAGTGGCCCGCAGCTGGTCCCGATCCATGATGGCGCTGGTCACATGCTGCCACAGTCTGCCAAGTGCATATTGAAATGACGTGAACACGGGGCATACATATTGTACATTTGTCATGGAAGTTTTGTAATTGTTTTAAAGATGTGGCTAATAATATTACTAATGGCTGCTTTTCATTTAGGTGTGCCAGTTTCAGAGCCCCGGTATTGTGCATGTCGGCTCACTGAGATGACATACTGAAACACTTAAATGATACCATTGTTAATGTTATTAATTACGCCTGTGTTTTACCTGCAAAATGTGTGCTGCGAGAATTTTGATGTTTGTTCCCTCAAGTTAACGACCTTCAAATGAAGAATAATGATTGACATACATTGGGGACATCAGGTTTAACATGAGAAACGAGCCAGTGTGCTTTACCTTTCAGACTCAAACTCTCCCTGCTGCTCTATTTGGACCACTTGTCTTTTGAGGCGGCTGCTGCGAATGTCTGAGCTCGGGTTCCACAACGTCTCCTGCTGGCCCGAGCGCTTCTCGTTGATGAACACCTCACTGTCCTGAACCCAGCAAAGGCAACACAATGTTCAGTCCCATCCCAACTGGAAAATATTTATACTTTTTTTTTTATAAACAATTTCCAGAAAGTAAAAATGATCAAGTTCATTTTCTAACCCTTTGACACTTTCTTCAGATCCTTCAGTTTACTGCGAGAGCCCTCTAATCAGGCTCCTCTCCACTTGCTGTCTCCCTGCTTCTAAATCCTCTAAATCACCAATTAATTCTGCCTCTATTTCCTATAGAAAATCACGGAACACTGAGTGGCATCGAATAAGGGGCAGTGGGATGCTGAAAGATTAAGATAAAAGCTCTCACCCAGTGTCCATCAACGGTGGCCAGGAGCTCCTCTCCCACAAAGATCTTGCCGCTGATCTGGTTCACAGAGCAGGAGCCTCCAAGGAAAGGCTGCAGTCAAAATGTAAACACCTTTTACTAAAACTGCCTTCATCTCAAGCAACTATAATGTAAGAAAACAATAACCATCCAAAAGTACATTCACAAATGTTAACGCAAAAATATACCTTGAGTTTGAACTCCAGCTCTGTGAAACATTTGGTTTTCTCACACTCAATGGTAACCTTCCCACCCAGCTCTAGTGTCATTGTGCCGTACAGGATACCTACAGGAGATACAGTATTACAGCGTCAGAGCAACAGCACATCAGTGAACAGAATGTAGGCGAGAACAAATGAATCCTGTTGGAAGACTTCAGATAACTCTCATCATTCCCTGCGTTACGTACGGTTAGGAAAATCATTTATGATCTAGGTGCGAGGTCCCTGGCTGGATTGCGAGATAAGATTAAAGACGGTAATTTACAACATACCCATGTACACTCTGTGAATAAATGGAAACCTGACCCATCATACATCTCACATTTTGGCTGCCTGCCATGTGAGAGTTCATGTTCAGAGCAGGGTGCTATTTAATTTCCAGTAGCCCAGACATATTGGCTACGACAGATGGCTGCAAAAGTTACAGCCCACACATGATTTGTCACAGAAGACAGATTCCATCGTATCCATGTAAGATGAGTTTGTGTGTTGATGGGGAAACTTGGGTATTTTTATACCCGAGTCCATTTTTCCCATATTTGTGTGTCTAAGTGACTAATGGGGAAAACTATTTTTGAAATTGGTCCAGTATGGAGTGTGAGCGCTGCAGCCGGCAGCCACAAAAACATCTGAGATATAATCCTTTGAGGCAATTCTGCACCATCATTGCATGTCCAATAAAATGGCCTGTTTTCGCAGGCTCTGATTGTTATTGTTAAGTGTCTGACAACATTATGGAAGGATGCTAAAGAGAAATAAAATCTTTTTTTATACATTTCACTTGATCCGGTCTGTTATTGTGTCGAACTAAGTTTTGTTCAAGGAGAAGTATGGTGCTGAAATCTCAAAGCCCAACACACAATCAGTATAGTTATGCTCATATAATCTGAAGAAAGACCTTAAGCGTAGAAGTATGCATCGGGTGAAGCACGAGCCGTTTAACAAAACTAAACTGGTTACGCGGCCTGTGTAAACGGTACTCTGTGTAGACAGATTGGTGGATTAAAGGTGGAGCACATCTTTGCTGACACACGTACGCGAGACCGTTGACTGCAACACTGTGTACACCTTAAGCTCTGTGCAAACTCATAGATCCACAAAGAACCTCATGCAGTCTGTAACTCAAAGTTTCCTGCCCCCCCCCCCGTGAAACTAGATGATCTTTAAGCCACTCAATCTCCTTTGTGCAATATATAGTGTATTTCTTGTCTGACAGTGTGTCCTTGCTTTCATTTACTTACAATTGTATTTGAATAATCTACAGCAGTGGTCCCCAACCACCGGTACGCGAGTTTTTTGAAAGATAAAAACATGAACAAGAAGGACATAAAGAATTACTGATGGCCACCACATCAACACATGAGTGCACTGAGAGCGTCATACTTAGTGACTAACTAAGAGGAAGAAACCTTTTACTGTTGGTGAAGAATTTATAGGCCTACCCCTATATTGGACCGGTTCGTTGCAGAGACACAAGCTCAGGGCTTCCACTAATTCAGCGAAGTGGTGAGTTTTTTTATGCACTTTACATTTGTTTTTATGCCGGTCGTATCATTTTATTTCATCATATTTACACCCCCCCCCACACTTTGAAGGCCGGTCCGTGAAGATATTGTCTTACATGAAATCGGTCCATGGCGCTAAAAAGGTTGGGACCACTGATCTACAGTACTTATTCCATACTATGTAATAATTGCAAATAAATCCAATAGTATTTAAATTGATAGCGAAGGTGATTTTTACATTTTCAATAACAAAAATGGATTGTAAACACAACAGCATCAAGAGGGACATCAACCCCAGAATGGACCCTTTGTCCAACCTTATAGTTTCTAAACGATACTCTACACAACTCTTTTTCAAAGAGACGATACAGTTTTGAGGAGATTATGGGAACCTGCACCCGATGTTAACATAGCACCAAGGACATGGACAGACTAATGGGTGTGATGGTCATCACTATTTACTTAAGGCCTATTACCTTTGCAGTGAGCGTACGGCATGGTGATGACATACTCCTCGTCCCTGCCCAGGAACAGCAGCCTGGCTTTGCCTTCCAGAATAGCTGACAGAGAGTTGCCTACAACAGAGAAGCACTTTATTAAAGAACAGAAAAATAATCTTTCCTTGTAGATCCCCTTAAAAAGCTTATCCTGACAGTCATTTGTCGTGCCTCGAAGCAGAATCGGGAATTTATCTCGACATGATCAACCCTGTGACCCCATTGTTGTGTCCTTGCATGACTTTAAATGTGTGTATTGTTCACATTGAACAAACGGATTACATATTGCAGTATGCTTCGTACCATAGAACTTGGATTTGGCCAGGATGCTCCCACCAATAGAAAAACCATCCTTTCTATTGCACACATAAAAGGCAGAGATGGGCGGATGGTGGGACACCTGGCAGACAAAACAAAGAGCGAGAAAGTGAGGAAAAGAGGCGTCAGATACCCTCTGGCACGTATTAATGTTACTCTTAGTCTAATTGTGCTAAAATGTTTCACACAAGGGGATGAAGCGGGTGCATTTAGACATTCTAGTTGTGAAGCTGGTTTCACCTGTTCAGCTATGTAGAAAGTGCAGCTGTCGGTTCGAGGATGAAGCCAGCAGCAGCGAAACGTTTCCCCCAGGATTGGGTTGTAAGGCTTCTTCAGACCCTGGAAAATGAAAGCACATGCATCGACATTAGTATCAATGGGAGCAGGAAATAGTGTACAGCATTGCAGGAAGAATAATACACAATAATCATTAAAGGTTACAAGGTTACAAGTTTCTACTCTTCCATCTCCAGTGAGCCTCCTAGAGGTCGTCAGCAAGCTTGTTGAGCAAGCCCAGTTTAACCTACAGGCGTTAGCTGCTGGCTCATGCTGGGCGTTTTGCTGCCGCTGAGGAAATAAATTCCTAACGAGTAGAAACAAGTGCGAAGTCTCTGCTGACGTTTTTACTGCAGAAATCGACCCAGGACAGTCATTTATCCAACGGCCAAGAAATACAGTGGTACAGAATCCCATGTTAGAAGATGTGTCTGAAAAATGCAAACAATCTCCCAGCGCTCTGGTTGCTGCTGAAATGGAATTTGAAAATCCACTAAGCCGAAGTTATTCAAGTCTAATGTATTTTATTTATTACTAAATAAGTTAATTTGAAAAATGTATCTTTTTTATTTTTAATGATTAACTGTCTGAATGTTTATGTAACACTATTTTGAAGAGAGGTGTATATGGTATAGCTGCCATCATCAACTTTAACAGGTAATGCTTCTTATAATCAGGGTTGTCCTGTATTTGGGCCACTATGATACTTCTGGTACAATTGTGGAAAAATAATCTTACCTTTGGCTTCTTGTAGAAACCAGACAAGTACCATCTCAACACCTGCTTGATCCGACCGTACGCGCTCTCCTCCAGTGCAGCTCTGTGGCAGGAAAGACAGTGAGGGAGACGGACACAAAGAAAAAGCAGATTGATAATAATTCCACTCATCTGACTTTGAAGGAAAATGCTAAAATGTGCACACTCTTATGGACACACATACAAAGTATAGTGACTTTAAGTTACTGACTGTGAGAGCAGATCAGCGTGGTAGTAGTAGTCAGACAGCTTGTCCAGGAAAGAGCGGGGCTCCAGGATGAAGGTGGGCAGCACTACCTTGGACAGATCCATGCCCGGCCGCAGCTGCTTCAGCAGGCTCCAGATCAAACCCTTGTTCTCCTCCGATACAGTCTCCACCTGGGACGCCTCCCCAGCCTGAAGAAACAACAAAACAACATGAGTGAGGGATCCCTTTATAGTCACGTTGGTGAATCTACGGTCAGAGACAACTAGGACATGCAAAGAGGGAATTTCTCAAAGACAAGCAGTTACGTTTTAATGAATATTGGGCCTGTGCCAGAAAGAGAATTAAACTGATGTATATTTCCTGGAGGAGAAGAAACAGGGCTTTCAGAAGACTTACATTTTTAAAAACACTGAAGATGCATTTGTTTTTACATTTTTTTGCTGCCTTTAAAAAAAAAAAAGATGAAAAACTGCAGTAAGGGAACTGTAACAAACAAAACGAGGCAGAACTCCCTACATAAATACTGTAACTGTAAACCCACTTCAGCCATCTCCTCTGTGCTCTGCTCTACATAGGCTGTGGCCTGTGGCCCGGGGGACAGCTCGTCTGATTGGTCCATGTCGCTCTCTTCTGTCACTCTTCCACCGTTCTCATTGGCCGCAGTGTACCAGTCATCGTGAGCCTCACGCTCCGATTTGTCTGAAAAGGCATCGTGCTCCATGTGGTGATTGCCCAGCAGCACGGTGTCATTTAACCTGAAAGTAACAGAAGTGAACATTAAGGTTAGAATTATATTAAACAACCTCAAGTCAACAGTTGTATTGCTACTGCAGCTAAGACCAACCTCTTCTGGAAATGATGTAATAAATAACAGATGAAGAATAATCACAGGATTTAATGAAGTAGCTCCATGTGCATGTGCTGATCTTTGACAGGTTGGATCTAAATCAATTTAAACTGGTATCGTAAGTGGCTCTCATAATGTTAGCAAGTCATTGCCATGGATGATTCAATTGAGCGTGGAAACTTGAGGGAGTTGATGACCGTGATTAGACATCAAAGATGAGAAATCACATGACATCACAAACATAGTATTTCATTTTACTTCAGTGCTGCCTTTGATGATTTCTTCCCCCGGCGTTCTATAAACAGCCGACTTTGGAGAAAAACAAATGACCTGCCGTGAACTTTTAAGAGACTGAATGGCCTTTTAAATGTGTATTGAATCTGATCAAATCGTGTCCTTACAGCTATGATGAGTAAGCTCATCGCGTCAGAGATTATCCACTAAAAAAACCTGGCGGGCCTGGATACATTTAGTAAATCTGACCCGACTGGTTGCCAGGACAACCAGGCCATATCACCCCATCCTTATCCACCTCACATTAACATTGTCTGAATGTGACTGGCTAAAAATTAGGAGACACAAACAGGGTAATGTATGCATATACATATGTGCATGCTGTACATGTATGCACACATACGCACACATTTGAGAGATAATTCAAACCAGATACAATGCTGAGTTATCACTTTCTCAATGTGGAACTTTCCAGTCGTGGACACATCAAACCTACATGTCAGATCTGTCAGCACTTGCACAACCAGAACAAAGTCAAAAAACTAACCAAAAAAAGGGGAACACAGTGAAGAAAATCACAAATCAGCTTGTAAAAAGCCAAAGAAAGGAGAAGAGAAAATAAGAGGGAAAGAGGGAGGGGCAGGGTGAAATCGATAGCTAATAGGGAACATCATGGTTCCAAACCTACAGCCATTTTAAAAAGGCAGACAGTGGACGTCTGTGTACTCTAGTGCTAAGTCCCAAAAGCACATTCAAAAGGACAAACAAACAGAAATTAAAGCAGGTTTTAATCATATGCATACTCGGAGGTTTTAAGTCAGATAATTCAAAAATACTCAACAATTGGGATTCTAACAGTCAGACATTAGGACGGTGGAAGATAATTGCAAGTGTGGTCCCAGAACACAAGGAAACCGCTTATTTTCACAAACAATGAAAGGAAGTTCAGTTTTTAAAATGCCTTTAGACTCGACAGACGAGAACAGTCAAATTCCTGCACCCTCTGTGAATCACTAACCAGCCAGTAACGTTATCCATTAACCAAACACGCCCTGGAACAGACGTGGCTTTCCTTACCTCAAAGACATACAGAAAAACAGACAAACTCTTCCCCAGGAATCAAATACCGATGATGTTAACAGGAAATCCAAACACGAGCGCAGTCTGTCCTCTCCTCTCCAGTGCGTGCGTAAATGTTTTTAATCTAGTGACTAAAAGGTTCAGTGTTGTTTTCCTCGACTCTGGCACACCTGCTTCCTAAATGTGTGTGTTTGCATATTTCTGTCTGTGTGCCAGTGCGTGTGTATGTGGGCTTCCAACGGCTGTGTTGCTGCCGTCTCTTTCTGGGCGGTGTACGGTTCTCATTCTACTTCATCTTCCTGCTCCTCTGACAGTCATGTGATTGTACGGGCTGCTGCGATTGGCTGGTAGAGGAGCAGGAGAGGAGGGAGAGCTTGGGTGGATGGCCAGAGGGAGGGTACAGCCATGGAGGAGGGGAGGACAGGGATGTCTAATGTAGAATGTAAACAGCACACAAACTGCAACTTGCATTCTCAAGAGAAAAAGGGGAAATGACTGATAGATAAGTACCAACATGAAAAAAAAGATAAGACATGGCTGCATTTAAAGATTTGGCAGTTATATAGCTTTTTTTAGTTACACAACAGATGTCAAGCATTAATGAATTGCCAAAGTGGAGCATGCACACACACATTATTTGCTTCCCTTGTAATTCTCCTCATCACATTAATATGGTTCCACGTTCAGAGTCAATAGAGTCTACACCGCAACCATCTTCTACTGCCCACCAGTGTTAGCTGCCTTGCTTAAGGGCAAATGCAATAATAAGCTTTATTTGTAAGGCAACTTTCATACAAGAATTGTAGCCCAAAGTGCTTCATAGCAAAAACATAATTAGTACAAGGTCAGAATAATAATCACAGTGCTGAAGAACTACTTGCATTCACATTTCCCGTCATTGTCACTATTCAGGATCACTATTTCAGAATCTATATTCAATTTAAAACTCTGCTAATCAAGCAGCATTTTGATTTTTTTTTGACAAATAAGGCACTAACATTTACACACTCCTCAAACACTTCTATTCTCTTAGCTAATATTCTGTCCAGTGCCTAATAAAGATGATTTGAACCAGTTTCCAAAGGTGCTACTTTATATACTTTACTCTACAAAGCAAGTGACCAGAAGTTTACTGGCTCCAATGTTCAAATGTATAAAAGATGATTAAATGAGACACAAACTAGGGCAACATCACACTATGCTCAAGCGTCGCACTGCTCATTTCTAAATGTAATAATTTCTGCTAAAAAACCCAGCTAATTTCTCTTTAGATCCTCCCACTTTCTCTATGAATCACACACACAGAGAGTATACACACACACACAGCACATACACACACACAGTATACACACAGTATACACACACACACACAGTATACACACAGTATACACACACACAGTATACACACACACAGTATATACACACACACAGTATACACACAGTATACACACACACAATATACACACACACACACAATATACACACACACAATATACACACACAGAATATACACACACACAGTATACACACAGTATACACACACACACAGTATACACACACACAGTATACACACACACACAGCATACACACACACACACACACAGCATACACACACACACACAGTATACACACCCACACACAGTATACACACCCACACACAGTATACACACCCACACACAGTATACACACCCACAGTATACACACCCACAGTATACACACCCACAGTATACACACACACCCACAGTATACACACACACCCACAGTATACACACACACACAGTATACACACACACAGTATACACACACAGTATACACACACACAGTATACACACACACACAGTATACACACACACACAGTATACACACACACACAGTATACACACACACACAGTATACACACACACACTATACACACACACACACACACACAGTATACACACAGTATACACACACACACAGTATACACACACAGTATACACACACACAGTGTATATATACACACGCAACACACAGTATACACACGTGCGCACACACACAGGATGAATTGCACGTGTGGCTCAGCTTCACTAATAACTTAAAACAGTGGCAGACTAATTTTAGCAGAAGATGCTAAATTTAGATTCCATTTGCAGGGAATGGAGTCTCTAGGATGATTCAGCTACAGAAGGTAGAGTGGCTACAGTAACAGTAACTCCTACAAGGGGACATGATCAGGTGGTTTTCAAAAGAGGCTACAAGACTAAATGGAAATCTAACTAGATCATAATCATCTCTTTTCTTTTGGTAAAGGATGGTCCAGTGTTCCCTAAGCTAAAGGAGCATTTATATCCTTAGCATTTATAGAATTCGAACATCTCCCATCATGGCTGCCACGTCTGGGTCATTTCACTCAGTTAGGAACCTTCCTAAGTACAAAAGACTATTCAAACGGAGCCACAGCCTTTCAAACTGATAAATCTTAAAGAATAACTCACTTTCTCGACGCACAGGTATGAGTGAACACATGTCTGGTTGGTAGTACAGCAAACAGAACAATGTTTTTTCCTCCTACTTATAAGAGTACTGATTTAGTGCAAAGCGAGTTCACCTGTGTCTCGTTCAGTCTTGACAGCACAGGTGAACCTCGTTGCTCCGCAGAGCTCATCAGGGTCATGTCAGACTATCAAGAGCCATGTTTTTGAACGGCCACAGGACCAGTGTTCAACAATGGTCCAACTAGGCAAACATTACAGTCAAGATATGAATATGATTCATATTTGCAGATCACATAATTTTCCATCATGCTGGACCTGTTGTGTTGACATCACATCATGGCATAAAGTTACTCTTTACTGCTCTTACTGTTCATATTCACTTGTATATATGACCGCCTTGATTATGTATAGTATGGTTTCATGTCTCGGGACATGTCCACATTAATCAGTTGTTTTTGTTATTAAATGCAGCCTTCTACTTATACATTTCAAGTATGAGCGTTTATCCAGAGTATTCATGTGTGACTGTTAATGCAATCGAGCACAACAGCAAACAGGGAGTAGTTTCCTGACACCAAAAAGAGTTTATATTGACTGTGGATTAAAACTTTCATTTCAGACCTGGTTTTTCCAGTTTGCAGTTTTCTGATCAAATTAAACAAATGGTAGCATACAATGTATACAGTTCACAACATTACATTTGATATACTCCCTTCTAAATACACACAAGTAAAAAGAATGAGCACTGCATGATCTGAAATCACACTTGTGCTTGATCGTTTAAACAAAGAAATCTAAATGACTAATTCCTTTTACTAGGACGGTGCACCCCATGTCTCTGCAGCTGCTATTATGAGTTGATTACCAGGAACCACAGAAACTATATTTTAGACCTACCATCTATCATAAAACAGCATAAATGTGTTTGGTAGAATGCCAACGGTCTTGTGTGTGAATTGGCAAGCGCAACAACTTGAGTGTGATTACAGAAAACATAAAACGCACCAATAACAACAACTAATAAATGTAAGATGGAAATAATGATATGCGAGATGCTTTCAGTGTATGCAGCTGTATGCACTTACTGTAGCAGCTCTGCATCAGTGAGTGCGGTCGACTGCAGCAGGTGGAGTATATGGGAGGACTCGGAAGACGTGCTGAAATCTCCTTCTTTCCCGCCTTTGGCTGTCAGCTTGTAGAGACTGGAGCAGCTGAGAGCGAGCTCCAAGGCATCCATCCAGCACCGCCCTGGAGAGACAGACACATTTTAGAGAGGGGAAGGAGCACCGTCAATCATTTCTGCTCGTAAAAATAATCCATTAAAAACGTTAGAATGTACACTTCCAACCAAAACAAGCCTCACCGTCAGACTCAGATGCTGCTCTGAAGATCAGGTAGTTGCTGGGAAGAGGCTGCGTGATGGAGCCGACGTTCTCTCCTCTGGGACCCTGAGCAGAATGATGAGACGATGAGTCACGCTTCATGCCATTTTAGTCATGTTTTACCAACAGAAGCAAATGGCTCTCTCAAGGGCTATAACCATAATGGAGCACTGAACAGGATAATTGTCACTTAAAAATGAAAACTATTGGGTTTATTTGTATAGCACATTTAAGCAACAAGGCATATGGTGCATAGAAACTGAGCTCTGCTTGTCCCCGTTTAGTTTTGACTCTGGGGACAGAAAGCAGACCCGTCCCTGGGGACAGAAAGCAGACCTGTCCCAGACGACTTGAGAGGTCTGGATGGTTCATAATGTAGCAGAAGACCAGAAATGTATTTTGGCCCTAAACCACTAAGTGCTTTATAAGACAACAGTAGTATTTAAATAGATTATTTGACGGACAGGAAGCCACTGTAAAGACCTCAGAACTGTAGTGAAGCACTGACCAAACCGAGCGTCAATATGGACTACAAAGAGAACAGATATAAAATATAATTACAGATAAAACTGCCTTAGTTTTAACCGTTGCAGTGCAAGTAAACCCTGTATTTTCATTTGACGTTGGCAAACCAAATTTGAATTAAAAACTCCAGTCATGACAACAACAAAGCACCCTGTTCTTTACTGCTGAGCCTACAAACATGTCTGACCTTGACAGCCCAGATGGATTTGTCCAGCGGGTGGTAGAGCTTAAAGCAGAAACCGTCCTTCTTGGAGGGTCTCTCAATCAGCTTGCACGCATTGAGCAGGACGGTGCCCACCCAGTGGTCTGATTTGGGGGTCTTATAGATTAAAAGAACTCCGGGCTTCAGGGCACACCACAGCTTGGTCCAACTCTTTAAAGAGCCACGGATCTAAAGCAGAAGGGGTGAGATGAGAGGACATTTCAGTAGCAGAACATAATGAGAACACAAGAAATATGATGTTGTTGATGTGATGTTAATACACATAACAAGATACCACAAGTTTGACGTGCAAAGTAGAAAAAAACTAGGATGATGATACTCAAAAAAGGCATACATGACAGAAGATACCAACATCTGAATAGTGTGTTTCTAGAGATATCATTATTCTATAATCTGTTAGATTAGAGCGTATAGCATATGTGTAATAGACAACATCAGCACACCTTTAGCCAGTCGGACATGATGACAACACTGGGATCCTTTAGTGCACTAAACATTTCTTTTGCTGCCCGCTTCTTCTCTTGCCTGTAATTCTGCTTTTGGACCTGTGAAAAAAACATCAACACATGAATGAGTCATCAGTGTTACTGTTCCGAGGACCGATCTGAGAGCACCAACACTAGGTGGAAGCAAAGCCAACCGAATGCTAGCAACAATGCTCTTTGGTAATCATTAACAGGACTCATTGGTGACCGTTTGAAACATACAATAGGGAACACATTTACAATACTAAAAAGGTTCTAAAATGGCTCGCGTACATTTATCTCACTGAGCTTAGACTGAGAGAGACACTGAAGAGATGAATCACATGAACTTTATGATATTTCCAAATTGCATTAATATTGCTCAACATTTTTCACAGCAGTCTCGTATAAGAAAGTGATGTGTACCTTGAGAGACTCCTTCCGGGCCAGTCTCTCTGTGGGGGAGGGGCAGTCCTTCTCAACACCATTAAACATCCTGGACTCAGACTGAGGGAGGATGAAGAAGAGATTTAAACTACAGACAAACACTATTAACTTTGCTTCTGTAGAGATTTTCATTCATCAAATAGAGTTTAATAATCTATGATTAACCACCACAACAGCATTATAAACGAATTTTGCGGATTATATTTTAGAGTGTAGAAACGGTTATTAGATAAACAATAGACGGTTATCTCTTGTGATGTAATGCCACAAGTTAACCGACTTGACTCGCTGGCATTATGAACCCCGCATTGATTTATTGTTTCCTTAGCCACGTAGCTCATCTGATCGGCCACACGTTTGTATGAAGCAGGCGGGTGGCCCTTTCAGTCAGATAGCAGTTCTGCTGTTGTGACCACAAACCCACTAACTTCCTTGGTTAGACATCAAAGGGCGCTGACTGTTTGATGGGCTCTACTGATCAGTAAGTAAAGATTAGAATCTCAGTGGTAAATTATGCTGCCATTTCTCCGTGATGTTTAATTACATAACCAAATGTTCTGCATGCACTAAACCAAATATGACTCACAGTAATATTTGGTGAGCCCACACATGTGCTTGGACTTATCCATTTGTGTTAAAAGAAGCCAATCTTAAAAGCGTAGTTCACTATTACAACCTTGTAAAAATGACAACATGCGAGGCTGTGCTCAGTCTCCTATTGTCCCATAAGGGCTTTCAGGATGGAAGAAAGAGCAAAAGGCCAGAGACGCAGCTGCGCCTGTGAATTATTCCACATATAAATAGGCGGTGTTGCGAGGCGAGGCGAAGCGACAAGAGGAAACGAAAATGAGATTACGCAGTTGCCATTGGAAACATACATTGACCACTCTTAATTAGGGTTAGGGTTTACTAAAATATTGAAAGGGATTGTTAGGACTAATGCAACACAGGCAGCGTCAGTGTTTGGTGCAAAAGACACAGTTCCCACCATGGCCCTGACGTCCCACAGCTTTTATAGGACTTACATTGGGGCAGTGTCATGACTTCAAAGGTTATTAATTCCTAGTTTGTTAGTGCTGATGTATCAAAACTGGTTTCCATTTCAAATACACTGAAGGTGGAAATGACTATCTTGTATATTTTTATGACAACAGTTGTAGGTTTGTCCACTTAAAATCCTCGTAGATGTTTCGGGTTCCTAACACTGCGGAGGAAAATAAATTGTCATAGAATACAAAAGGAAAGGGGCTCACCTAATGAGTCACTTAGAGTGAGCTGCCCAATCAGGAACTGCGTTCTTACCTTGCTGCCTGGTGATTGGGCAGGACTAAGTTCATTACTCAGCATGGAGAGACCGTTCCTGTCTGTGTCACTGCCTGGTGGGAACCCACAACACACAGTTACATACAAATGAACTCGGTAAATAAATCTGCTGACAGACATTTGAAGCATGGCAGCCACACAAGCAGATATAAGCAGCAGCGGAGGTTTGTTCATTTGTATGGAATTAGTACAGTAGCCACCGAAATATACTATTGTGTAAAATTCACATTTAATTTGTCGGCTTTAAACCTCTTGGTCTTTTACCTGGGCTGAGGTTGTAGAGGTCGTTGTCTCCTCCATAAGACAGGTTTCGGGTGAGGGTTCGGGGGTCGATTTTGGGTGGGGAGGTGGCGTTAGGGCACAGAGAAAACCTCCGATGGAACAAATTCTCCTCCTTCATCCTGACAACCTGCTTGTCCTCTGCAGGAGGAGAAGCGCAGAGGGAAAAAAGGAGGGAAGGGAAGATTTGGAAAGGAAGGAGGAACATTCTGATTAGAACAAAATGTTACAAAATGTTTGCGTGCATGCATTTGTTCATCTAATATTAGGATTTAAAAACAATAGAAGTGATTCATCTCGTGTTTGTAGCTCCTCTTCTTTTGAATATAATTGTACTTGCTGTCTCTCCCTGCGTCACCGACTCTAAGCTCCTGAACTCCAACCTCGCTCCTTCTCTTTGTGTATATCTATCGGCCTGTCAGGACCCCCGCCCTTTCACTCCTCTATAACACCAACAAAGACCTACTGTACCAGGACATGTCAGCCTGTCCACATAATACCACTGTGCGTGGCAGTGACAAGCAGTTCAGACTGCACATTGTCAGTGTATATGACGGATAGCGTCTCCAACCAAGTTCAGCCCCTCTGTCTACAGAGACTCACTGTCCAAGACGACTCCCACCACCATTGTCACCACTCCTCCATCCTCCCTGTCGGTCTGCATCAACAGGCTTCAGTCCAGAAATTGCTTCGCCCCCAAAAATGCTGTTTCTCCAGTCGTTCTGTTGGTATCCACAAGGATTCCCATCTACCAATAAGATGCACATCTCGGCACACAAAAGGGGACACATGCAGCTACTGCAGATGTGGGTCAAGCTGTGGCTCTGCAGCTTCATGTTGTTGATTTACAGCAGTGAGTGGATGAGTAATATGTTCAGGCCACAATGCCCACATAAAGGAAACAAAAGAAATACACACACAAGTAGGCATGGGTCAATATGAAAATTTCATGTCACGATTATCCTAACTGAAATAATGGCTACATTTGCTTAATTCATTAAAAAATATGCTTAAAACTCTTAAAATGGCACAGATAGGAGACATAAATCATAATCATATCATACATCATAAGGCCCCCTGTGTAAATAAAAGATTAAAGAAAACAGCAACATTGTGAGTCCGTTCTTTCTTCTTTTTGTTCACTTAGTGAAAGTGATAGATAGTGATTTAGGCAGCTTTGTTGAGTTACTCATGAGACAATATTTATGATTATAGATAGAAATCCACCACAATCAATTTATTGTGTTTTTAACCGCAATAAAACCCTATATCGTCCCATGCCTGCATATAATAAACTATACACGCATATGCATAGGCCTACTGTATACAAGTCTGCACATACAGAGCCTGTGTTGAGACATTAAATGTTCTGTTAATCTGTGTGCTCTTAATGACAGACGTGTTTTTCTTCTTTGGTACCCAGAGACACGATGACGTAGCCTCACTTTGCCTGTTTTCTCCGCTCTCTCTCTCTTGTGCTCGGTTTTCTACTTTGCTGAGCTCTGTAACTATTGACAAGTGGCAAACTATTCAGAGCACGTTATTAACAACTGCTGAGGGTTATGGCTGTTGCCAGACAGATTTAAACATTGTGCTTGTCCAAACTGGTGCTGAGCTGATCAGAGCAAACCAGAGTCGACGGTAAACCACTGAGGTAAATGGAGCGTAGCTGTTACCACCTGGGTCCATCTGTACGGCCACACTGTTCTCTGCTCAGATCAATATAATCCCATTCATTTTCTTTCAGTGCACAAACACATTCAGTAGACTCCCGGCCTACAGAGCAGTCTCGCCTACGAGCCATCAATTACAATATTCAAGAACTGTGCGTTACATAAAATTCATTCATAGAACATTTTCACAGACTGATTCATCATTCAACTCACCCACATCATTCAACTGTGATTACACTGGTGCATGAGGAAAGGGCCGTTTGTCAGTGTACATATTGCTAAATTATACAAATAAAACCTGAAGGTGGACAATGACTTAAACTGGAAATGGAAAACCACATGTAGTGCTGGAGGAGTCCTGGCGGTTAACAAACTGTACCCTCCCTCTACAAGTACATAAAGTCTATGCACATATTAAAAATACACGAGCACACTCACATCCGTATACTCGTCACACCACTCCCTGCTTCCCCTCTGCTTTCTACCCTGCCTCTGTGACTCATTCTCTCAGCCTCCTGACTCCCTTCTCATTTCTGATCTTGCAATCTCTTCTGTGCATTTCTTCCTCATGCCCTCTGCTCCTTTGTCCTTTCAAATAGGCAGTTATGAACAACCAAGATATGAGAGAGAAAATGTATATTTATTCTTTTGGAAAATAGATTCTTTTTTTTTTTGTCCTTGTGGAGGTCTATAAATAGCATTCCATTGCTGCAGTGCATGAGTGCATGTGTAGTACAGTGCTGAACCCTGAGTGTGATGCAGGCTGCATGGAAAAGAGCATGAAGCTTTAGCATTACCCAACAGTATATAACATAACATATAACATAATGGGCTGCCAAAATGTATCAGGACAGTCACACATGGAGAATTAATATCACTTACAGTACAGGCCCTAGGGCGGGTCAAGATATGGGCAGACATGGAGACCGACAGGACAAACCAATCACAGCTGGTTCTCACAGCTGCAGGGTGGAGATTTGCCGGGAGAAAGACTACAGTATGTGTGTGAGCATATTACGCAGTCTAGACTGAGCATGGGTGTGGAATCCACGAATGTCTAATGTGTTTGTATTGTGTGTGGGCCTGTCAGATGAGCATATACGGAGGCCATTCCAATAGTGTTTGTGTGGTGTTCGTCGAATGACGTATGCGTGGAAAATGAGTGTGTGGATGTGCATACGTGGCCGTGAGTGTGTGCCTTGTTGCTGCATACTGAAGGGAGGATTACACATGCACATGATGTAGCGCCAAAGGAGAGGGAAAATGTTCGTCTCCAATCCCAGCAGCAGTGGCAAAGCGGGCCGCATTGAGTGTGCAGTACTCACAAACACACATACGCGAGTGCACAGAACACACACGCACACCAGTAGTTGTGCAGCGAGCTACAGTCTTACTACATCAGAGATCTATTTTATGAATTCAAACTATAACCAATATGAATTGCTTTATTGCTATACTGCTATGCATGCACATATTTAAACTCACCAGAAGAGAATATATAAAACTTAATTAAAAACACACTGTTTCCATGTCCAAATATAAGGCTACTGTATCCTCTAAGGCAGGGGTGTCAAACTCATTTTAGTTCAGGGGCCACATGCAGCACAATTTGATCTCAAGTGGGCCGGACCAGTAAAATCAGAGCATAATAACCTATAAATATAAATAACCACAACTCCAAATGTTTCCCTTCGTTTTAGTGCAAAAAAGTACAAGAACATTCTAAAAATGTTCAAACTTAATCTTTTTACAAAACATTATGAACAACCTGAAATTTCAAATTTTTAAAAAGGTATCATTTACACATGTGTGTTACAACTTACTGATCACAGTGCATCTACAAAGGCTTTTACTTTATGATCAAAACAACTAATTTTTACACTTTGCAAAGTCATCCGCGGGCCAAAACCGGTCCATCAGAGGGTCCAAACCGGCCCGCGGGCCGCATGTTTGTCACCCCTGCTCTAAGGTTTCAGAGTTCAGTGTGAGGGAAAAAAAGACAATCAAATAGATAAGTGGGACCAGTATCAGTGTGGCACTCATAAATACAAATAACAAGTTGGAAATTAAACATTGACCTTGTGTTCTATTACCAGTGGCTGAGATATATATATATATACTGTATATGTATCATGTTTTTCAAGTCTCATTAGTGTATATATTGACAAAGGAGAAAACATGAGGAATCTTTGCAAATAGAATCCAAGGAGATATACAAGCACCATTTTGCTTTCCCTAAACAGTCACTCTACCCTTTGACTGACCTATTATCACTGAAACACAACATGTAATTGTGCTAAACCACTCTCACAACTCACTGTCCACAGCACCTAAAGTTTGCTACCTCTGCTAATGCTACACAGGTGCTCGGCTAATATTTACCCAGTGATAGGAACAACTTGTGGAAAAGATAACAGCACCGGGCCAGTCAATAACACACATTAACCTTGAACTATGAGAAGGAGGACAGATAAAACAACAACAACAACAAAAGCTGTGTGACCCAGTTACCTTGTTGAGGTAAAAGCACCTGTCTTGCTGTCACATGGGACCTGCTCGTTTTTAGTAATCATTACACCAACTGGGAGGAGGAGGAGGAGGGGGAAACCGAGCGAGGTGTCATGTTAACATGTTCTAACCTGTATATTGTTAACATGCTTGACTGATCTAATGAGCATAATCCTCAGTCTCTCTCAGGGACACAGACAGCTGGGCTGCAGATGCAGTGGCTGAGAGTAACCTTTGGCTAGTTTGTATTATTATATTATATTGCAAGAGAGGCCAACCTTTTCACATTACTCCAATAAACAACCCACATTCAACCAAAACTCCTGTATGAGAAAGTGGCTGAGAGACAGTTTACTCAATTGATTGATTACACATTGGAGCAGCAGGGAACATGGTATCATGCTGGGTTTTAGTTGCAAGCACTATGGCCATTTCTATAAAAAATACCAGTAAATTTAAGAAGCAAAATGAGTTTGATATTGAATTTTTCTGAAGAATTATGAACTATAACAGTCAATATAACATCAATGCAGGAGCCATTGTGGGTAAACAGTTAGTGTTTGTAGCTGCAATCAAATCACAATTTTGTGTCGTCTTATAACTGAACCAGAAAAAAAGTACAATAAAAATGCCAGTAAATATAGTTTGTCATCATGAAACAAACAGCAGTGGTTTAACCCACTGAGACCAAGCAGAGTAACCAGGCTGTGTTGTTTATCAGCTGAAAGAGGTCGACCTAGTGAAAGTTTTGTGTTCTTTTCCCTCAGTTATGTTCACACTGAAGAGAAGGCTACTTTTTTGATTAACACAATGTCTAGAAATCCTAACCCATACACTGACACCCAATCCGTCAACACTACTGCTATTTAAGGCGGAAGTGTCATATGGAGTTCAAGATCCCTGATTTAGCAGTCATGTTGGCCCTTCACCCTGTCTCTGCTGTCACTGTCACTTTAGTCGTGACAATACCCCCCTAACCCCCCCACCACCACCAACCCCCATCATACCGGCAGGTCCACAACAAGGCTGTCAATATAAAAATGGTCTGTGACACACAACAGGTTGGTTAGACATCTTCAGTTTACGCACTGGCGTTTGCGACTGCACAGCCAGGATCTATTATGGGATGATATTATGCATATTAACAATTCAACAACTTCTGCCTTGACTGATGCACTTTTCTACATTTTAATTTATAGCCATACTGTCGGCTGGGTGACATCATGATTTTGAGTTTAGAAAAAAAAATGTGAAGGCATCTAATTAAACAGTTGGACACAAGAGCTATAAATGATTTAAAAAAAATAGGTATAGAAATATACCATTATTGATTCTAGTACAATAGCCACTATCAGGATCTCTCAAAAGGACACGAAGTGACAGACAAACACAAATGTGGCCTTGACTAAAAAACTCCACTGTTTGCAAGTGTGTGTATAAATGTGCACACTGTAGAAAGTGCTAAGCTTGTGTGTAAGAGTGTGAGAGCCTTTCAATTCTGACAGGCATCATCAAGCCAGCTGTTGCTAATATGATGGCACAGATTAAATCCAGACACTCCCTCCATCCTTCCATCACTCCCATCTGTCCTCCCCTCAGCACCCCCAACCCTGTTAACCCCCATCTCCAGAGAAGGACTAATGGATGGCCCTATGACCTAGATATACACCAATAGGCTGTCGCCAAGTGCAGTATGTACATAAACAATGAACACTGCAACATACTGTAGAAGACAGACCACGTGTCTTTCTTCAAATGGTACCATAGGGAGAGTGGGGATGCACGCATACAAGCAAGATGTGCAGACATTTGTTCCAGTCGCTCATGTGTAGTGCATCTCAACCACTGTCTCTGCTGCAGGAGGCTCACAGACATTGTTTCTATCCTAATAACATCCACCTGTTCAGTTGCCTTTACAATTCCTGCATCAGAAACATCATCTAATGTTTCATCTACGGACGCATCCTGTAAAACATTTAACTATTGTGAAGAAACACTACACTGAACTACAAATCTAACCAACAACTACATTATTTGGAAGTGGAACCTAAATTGCTCATACTATGCATGGCATTTTAGCATCATGCACAACACGGCTAAAATAATTCAGAAGTCAGGTCAAGACAGTAACACACGCTCATCCACCTGAATCTAGCGAATACAATTTTACACACTGGCCTGAGGTCAGTCCCAGTAAATTCCTTGAGCAAGAATAGGCAATAGAAATAGTTTAAGTGATGGTCACAGCGCCACCAAGTTGTCACAGCTGTTGTCCTGACTAAGAATTGGGAGAAGCAGCTTTATAAACTGAAATCTTTAGCATTCAAAACATCTCTGTAAATAAATAAAAACAATTGAGTTATGACTACTGTGTCCAAGAGAAAATGAAGAAGGCAGAACTAGGTTAGCTGTTGCAGTTCAAAAAGGAGGCTAATTCTGTGACTCTGTGGGAGGATGTTTGGTTCGGTTCTTCTATTCTGAGTCTTGCGGGGGGTGCATGTATATTTTAAGAAACTCGCATGGAGAAAATGTCTTCCAGACAGACTTCCCATTTGATCTTACTTAAAATAGGAAACTCCCTTTGTTGTGTGGGGACTGCAGTGGTCAGTTACCATGGTAAGCCTTCACTACACCATACGACCACAGTCCCCACCCTATTCTACCCAGCATGCCCCTCCCCCCTGATGCTGCAGTAATGTCAATAATTGTACATCATGCATCTATTCTATGACCATCAATTAACTTCTTCAAGGTCTTGCTCATCTGAACGAGCTTGTATGTAGTCCAGGAAAGTTGTCAGAGGTTATCAGAGTTCTTGCCCAGCTGAGACCTGAGCATTTGGGGGAAGGAGAGGGACTAAGGTTCTCCACTGTTCTCTGTATTTCAGGTTAGACTGGCAGGAGACACAACCTCCCTGCGTACACACAGTCTCTGGGAACACAGGCTTCTGTCAGGGAGAAGGGAAAGAGCAAGGTAAACATAGCCTGAAAATGAGAACTAGGACTCTCTACAAGGGGCTGGGAAGCGAGCTCAGATTCTGGTTCAGCAAAAGATTAACCAACCTGTATCTGAAAACAGAGTCAGAGATATGGCTGTATCATAATACAAGCACAGATCCAAAACAAATTGTATCAAAAAAAGATCTCTTAAAGTATTTTTCCCTCTGTGCTTCTTTGCTTCTAGTGTGTGTGTGTGTGTGTGTGTGTGTGTGTGTGTGTGTGTGTGTGTGTGTGTGTGTGTGTGTGTGTGTGTGCGTGTGTGTGCGTGTGTGTGCGTGTGTGTGTGTACCTTTCCCAATCACATACCCACTTTAGGCCCCCAACTTCCTGATACAAATGATCACACTGAACAACATCGTCTGATTTCACTCCATGGGGGAGTTTATTGTAGCATTTTGGTCACTTAAAAATGTATTTTTCAGCGTTCGGTCGTACTTAGCTTCACCCTCTTGTGTCACTTCTGTGTCCAAAAAAAACAAGAGGGCGACAGCCAAAAAGCCAAACTCAACGCTTCAAAACGGCAGTCCACAAACCAAATGGCTGACATCACGGTGACTACGTCCACTTCTTACGTACAGTTTTTTTTTGTCCAATGGCTTAAATTCACCCAGCCCCTCAATAGATTAGCAATGCTTTTTTTAGCTGGTGAGTACAGAAAATCTACCAGCCACCTGCATACTTTACCAGCATTTGGCTGGTACATGGTGCTAATTTTGTCCCGTTTGTATTGTACCATGTGTCTTCTGACAGATATCTAGTCATCTTAAAGTGATAGGACAAACACTCCTGGTGAAAAGTCGTGCTTTGTCAGCCCACCAACAACCACGTTCAAAGTTTATATTCCTCACCGTTTTAAGGAAGCGGTCATGTTCTCCTGTCTTAATAAATCAGAAATCTCATCTATGGTTCCACACACTGGAACCATTTGACCTGGTAGACAGACCAAGCCAGCTGGCTGTCTGTACAGTTGGATCCAGGCCAGGGGTGGCTGTGTGTGAGAAGCAGCCTTAGGCAGCCCGAGCCAGGCTGAGCTGATGAATGCAGCGGTGCCAAGCATGGTCACTTTGTTTACATAAGTTGCATTAATATGCAGACACGAACACACATGCAAACACGCACAAAGAGACACTAAATAAAATGTTTTAGTATCAGAGGTCGTCAATAGTGCACTTTGAGAGGCTGCAGCCATGACTTTGACTGGCACATCCTCCCTTGCTTGTTTTAATTGCGTTCCTTCTCTTGGAACATCAAAGACATTCATAGTACAGTACCAGTGTACCACAATTAAAGATCCCCTCAGTGTCAGAGGAACGAACCTGTACACAGAAACAAAACTGACAGTATTTGCCTGAATATTAGCATCAGCACACTGATTCCCACATACAGTACATGCACCTGCAACTACAGAGACACAAACACACACTGACACAGACCTCCAGTAACTCAATTACAGCTGTGAGCCGGAGGAGGCATGACAGTGAATTTAGAAGATACGCAGTGGAATATCTTGTCAACAAACATGTTAGGGCTGCAGCTATCATAATTGTGATCATTAATCAATTAAGTATTTGAGACTAGTTCTTTTTTAGAGCAAAATTAAATATAAGGGAAACTTAATACCGAACTCCTACAAGGAAGAGGCAGGGGTCAACATCAATTTACTTTGTATTTACAAGGCCACTCTCATTGTGTATCTGTTTGATGGCATAGCAGGATGTAGCTGAAAAATAAGAGGCAGCTTGAGAAAACCTCCCATGGTTAAAGGTGAAAGTAGAATATACAGTATGTCTGGGGAACACATGATTGTGCTCAGTGCAGTTTATTTACTGTATAGAAAATACCCATTTAAGAGTTTGACATTATCAACAAAGATATCTAGCTTTTCCACCAGCTCTAAATGCCTCTCCCATATTTCCACTTCCAAAGCTGAAAAAGTTAAATGTATGAGCCAATTTTACTTATCACGTTGCACCTTATTAGAAAGGGCTATGGAAATTAGATTTATTTCCTTTGCTCTGCTTAAAAGGCCCTGTTACATCATTATAAGGCCTTTTGTATAGAGCTGGAAACATCTGTGGCAGTAAAAGGAAATAATAGGATTGGGAGGTTGCATAGAGCTGGACACGATTGGTCAAATATTCGTTTGTTGTTTAGGTTAGGTTTTTGATTTTGGGAATTCGTTTTTTGGTTGTTTTCGTTCCTCCTAAATGTAGACCATCAATAAAGGAGAATTGCTAAGTAGATTTTGTCAGGCAAAGGCTCTTCTGCTTGTCTGCTGGAGAGACATGAGGTGTGATGGGCTGGGAGGAAGATGTCTGCCAGCACATGGAGCAGACCTGGAGGCTGCCTGTCCTGACTGGACATAAGGAGGGTCATTAAGCAAGGGATAACAGATGAGAAGGTGTCGGATAAATGACTTTAAATCAATAATACTAAGACAAAGAGCAGCCTCGTGGGAAGCAGACGGTAGGAGCACATTACAGACTCCTCAATATACCATTTAATCTCACCAGCAAGGAATAATAAATTGTGGCTTATATATTTTCTAAAATAAAGTTTGATTTGAGCATTTTAACTGGCAACTTTAAGCTTGTCATGAGCTCTGCAATAGTGTCTCTTGCCAACCCAAACCTGCTGCTTTTATCTTCCCATCAACTTGGCCAAACACTGACTGCATATTTTAAAAACTGAATACATATATAATTGCTAAAAATACAAAACTGCTTTGCCAGCAAAACTGTGGTGCAAAACCTATGAGAAGTATTAAACTTGAGGAAAAACTGCTAATACTGCAGATATAGAACTTTATGAATGAACAAACAAAAAAGCAGAGGGTGTACAGTAGGGGAAACAAGCAAGAGACTTTTGTTCTGGACCTGGTTCTGAAATGAGTCTGAGCTATCACACCCCTACACAGGTACATTTAGCACACACAATGTTGGTAAATGTTGCTGGCTAGATATAGCTGATGTCTATATTGCAATGCATTGTCAGTTTAGTGAAAATACACTTGGAAAGCAAATGAGTGCGATCTTGTTCAGCCTGAACACTACTTGAAACCTAATGTCAGGTCCCTGCAAACGCTTCAAAGAAAATACAACTCCCTCTGACCTATACATTAAAGCTGCCAGCCATTCTTAAAGAAAATTAAATTAAAATAAGACACCTTTCAAATGGCACTGTATTGTAGGAAAACTGTGCTTTATTGTAAGATAATTACTATTTAACATATGCACTACCATACTATGAAACATTAACCTTTTCACAATGTCCATGTTTGTTTATCATCTTCCAGTAAAAACGGTGAGAGGGAACAAGACAACTTCTTAAGCTGCTTTCACATGATCGGCAGTGAAACCGCTCTGCGCTGGTTGTGCCGTTGTTTTACTATGGAGAGAGTGGTGCCGCCCAACTGGGCAGAAGCGGCACCCTAGTCGTGGCGCACTGCTCAAAATTGCCACCGAGCGCTGCGCTCAAAGCTCAAATTGCCGCTGACCTTTCAAAGCACAACAAAAGACATAACAGCTGTATGAAGCGGCACAGGTAAGCAGGGGAGGTAACCATAGAAACAAAACTAACTAGTTGCCTTCACCTACCTCGCAGTGAGCGCAGAGAACAGTTCCTATCACGTGAAGGCAGCTTTTTTTTTTTTGGCTAACTGCATTGAACTGCTGGCTGCTCTCAGACCCGAGATGACTCGTGCCACAGCAAGACTTGCTCATGATGTGTAACACATTGAATTGGAAGTAATTGGGTCAATCTGCTAAAAATGCAAGTTCTGCCCTTTGTCCAAGCAGTCACTTGATAGTCCTGTCACAAGCCAGCCCAGGTGCTAAATCAAAATAATGTAATGAGACTAGACTTTTTTCTCTAAGTCTAAAGACTAAACAGCCACTGTGCTCCACGTCCACTCCTGTCTAGGTGAAATCACCTCATTCTTGTCCAGCGTTTATCAAAACAGTGCAACAACCCGTACAGTTCTGACACCATTAAAACCGCTTTAACTGTTTTATGGAGTTGTAGCATAAATAAATTATACTGACCCTCAATCCCTTAATACAAGAACCGCCAGGATTATATACAGTAAATACACTAAGAAGGGCCACTTTGTCATAGCTATGTGCAAATGTTTATTTATTTTCAGCTGGAGAATTTTTTTTTTTTTTACTAATCACCAGGTTTCTCAAAATGGTAATAAAAAGCCATATTATATGCAAATGATCAAAACAAACTGCTGCATCACAGCCTGACTTCAGAAGTCTGTTGGCCCTTTATCTTCATAGTTTTGACATAGCTATCTAAAACAGGTCTTTTTACATAAATCCGTGTTCTAGAGTTGAGGGGGTTCCATGTTTTACACATTTTCCCCCCAACCAATTATATATTATTACCATATATTATAATAATTCCTGAGTACATAACACCATTTTTGCAAAAGTTAAGGACTAGCATGTGGTTTCTTTTTCAGATCTTGCGGTTTTAATGTTTAAATAGCACTCTGCCTACAGTGGCTGTGTCTCAATTCAGGGGCTGCAGCCTTCGGAGGCTGCATTTGTAGACCGATTACGTCACAGCGGCCGCGACAGGGGTGTCCCATTTCGGCGACTCCTTCAGCTATAGCCGACAAATGCGGTCTTCGTTTGCCAGATTTGCAGGATACATCTGATGTATCCTACACGGCCTCAGGTATCCCAAGATTCATTGCGCGCCCAGAGAAAAAGATTCTGACGAAAAATGGCACCCCTCGACCCAGCAATAGGTAGTGTGCAAACACGTGACAAAACTCTGTGACGTATGCGTGCGACGCCATGTTGGTTGGAAAACAAATCAACAATGGCGTCTAAAGCGAACAACAACAACAATACAACTCCGACTTCTTCAAAGTATTTTGACTCTCTGGAGTCCTCTGCAAAGGCAAGATTCAGAGAAAAATTCAAAATTTGCGGCCTTGACCCGTACACGCTAAAGCCGTCGGATTATATTGAGGATTTAGATTCATTACCGCCGATTGAATATCCGGATATTGTGAACTACCTTGTGCTACAAAAGTCGTGGGCAACCAATACACAAAGGAAGGCATACAAGAGCTTAGATGCTTATAATTTCTTTGTTTCTGGCTGGGTTGGTAGTCTTCTTACCAAACCAGTGAAAGATGACAGGGTGCCCGTCCATGCCCCTGTAAATCACTCGCAAAGAGCTCGAGATACACCGCTCAAGCCGTGGTTTGTGAGTGAGAAGAGCGGCGATGTTATGTCATAAAGCTTTGCCGCTTCTCCTAGTGACGAGAAGTAAGGTCTTACAGTGTTCGGGTATATCATAAGCACAAATGTTTAACGTAAACATTGAAAACATAGCTTTAGCATGAGCTCTTACCAGATATAAAGTGGACGCCACACACACGGGTGAATTGTGCTTTTTCTTCTGTTAAGTCCTGACGAGTTATGTTGCTAAACCAGCTCACGGCGTTCGGTAGACAGTAATTCATCCCTCTTTTGTGGATCGTTGTTTTTGATGATTTTAGGAAATCTAAAGAAACGTTTCTCTGGGTCACTGCGCACAAGATTGGCATCTTAGACGTTTAAATACAAAGAAAATTCCGAAGCGTTGCAGCAACTCACACGTGAACGGCCACCGTCTTGGTTGTGTATATACAACCAAGATGGCTGAATTCCGGGTTGGGAAATAAGCGTGACATCACATGCACACTATCTATACGGCAAATGGATATACTTTTAAATATAAGTCTTGGGTTTCAACTCGCTCGAATAGCGAACGTTACTAATGTTATAAAATCAAAGGACCTTAAAACATACAATTTTCGCTAAAATGACGGTTAAGTTACAGGACGTTAGCGCCGATGCTAGTTAAGCTAGCTGCTCAGCAGCTGTTAGGAGCAGCTGCTGAGCAGCTAGCTTAAAAGTTAGCCTTTTAAAGTAGAACTTTTAAGATCTAAACTTTTAAACCTAAGAGTTGTAAATGTTTATTTATATTTTACATAGATTGTGGCGATTGTATAGATAATGTATACTTCATAGTACCGGCTTGGTTTTCAGTCCAGTGCAATCGTTCGGATTGATTATACATATTTTATTATTTATAATATGTGTACTTATTTTGCAACTTAATCTGCTTTTGTTTAGTGGTGTATAGATAAACTTGTTCTAACATTTTGTTTTGTTTTAGGGAGAAGGAGACGGAGGCAGAGGAGAGGAGAGGATGGAGAGCAGGGAGAGGAGGAGAGATTACTCTGCTGGAGAAACTTGTTGACAAATGAAATGTAAATTAATTTTAATAAATAATATATATAATGATGAATATATTGTGTATTTAATTTACATGAACTATAAATGAAAAGTAATGAAAACTTAATTGATTTCAAGGTTCAAGAAGGATTTATTTTGTACATATGATTTATTAATTTAAAAAAGAGATTATTTAATTTAGAAAACTACCTATCACTGAATGGAAATGAATGATCGAACAAACAAAATGATTGAATGATTATTATAAACAAAAGTATTATAAAACAATATAACATTTACAGTATACAGATAAAGTTTGCTGCTTGACTTGGATGGGCTGCCACAATAAAGCCCCTGGTGTCTCCTGATGCATCATCTAAAATACATTATCGCCGGTGATAAAGCACATCTTCAATAATGATTGAAAATAAAAAAACTAAAGTATTATCTCTGGTTCCGTTCTCTGGGAAAATGTTAAAGTAAGCCGTCAACTGCTTGGTAACTTCAGAGAGTTGCTAGGCGACGGGAGCAGCAAAATGTAGGGCCGTGAACAACTGGTGACGTACCAGGAAGTCCCCTGTAGACCGGACCGTCTCATTTCGTTAGATCCTGGCCTCTAAAGACTGCGAAGGCTATGTCCTGCGAAGGCTGCAGCCCATGAATTGAGACACAGCCAGTAGGTCTGTCTGATGCTGTGACCTCTGAACTTTATCACCGTTTCACACTTTCACTTTGTTCCTTTCCTGTGCACCAGTACCTCATTAGGCAACGATAATAAAGGTTATGGTCAAAAGATCAACACTTCCCACAGCCAGTACATCCTCTCACTATCTTGTTTACCACCTGCCCTCTTTCTGTCCCTTCATCAAACCTAAACTGACAGACACTTTTATAGAAGCTGTTAGCTGCTCCCAGGCTTTTCATTGGCAGATAAACAGGCTTATTCTAGCCAGAGAGCTAATCATATGCACAACTAGATAGGATAGATCTTAACAAATGGTAATAGTTCTCACAAAGATGACACTTTACATTTAAGGATCATCCATCCATTAGCTATACCCGCTTATCCTTTGAAGGCCTTCAAATCAAAGGGCTGCCGCATGAAGACACACAAACATCCATGCTCATATCGGTAGTTGCCAATTAACCTAACCTGCATGTCTTTGGGGAAATCTATGTAGGCACAGGGAGACCAATTGCCCCTTCAAGGACCAGTATATCTATCTATGCATACAGTTTTAGTTTTATTTGCCAAGGTTTAAGATCTCCAGCACATTCAGAATTCTACTGCCAAATAAGATGGAGATCTACATTTAGAAACGTCCAGATTGGTTTTCATCTGTCAATAATACACAGGAAGAGTCTCAGATACAACACAAAGATGGATAAAGCCACTCTCCAGGAACACAATAAATAAACATAAATCTCACTGTGGCTTCCTCAGTGTTGATCTCATTAAATTACACTTTGCTCACTGATCAAAGGAGACTGCTGGGTACTCCCAATGCAGATGCTATTTAGCATTGCTAGCACTCCCCTTAATATATTCTTCCTGACAACCAATTTGGACCTCATTGTCCTTTCGATCCATTGTTAGAAGGTCATTCCCTGAATGTATGACTTACTCTTTCATGAACCTGCTCCAGGCTAACGTATAGTAACAATATATAGGCCTATGTAATTCAGGGTATGACCCATACAGTACAACTCATTGTCCAATCCTATTCCTCTCACTGCACTTTAAATCACCCATGTTATACTATGCTAAATAAAGTAATTTGTGGATCAAATGATAAGCATGAGAGGCTTAGGAAAGACGTAATATGGAAAAGAGAGCAGTTTTGCTGTTAACAACAACTTCCATATTTCTATTTATCTTGTTATTACCTCGCAAGTCAAAGACCAGGTAAATCAGTCTTTAAACTTAAAGGAACAGTTAGTTAGGGCTATCAAGTGTCCTTGGTCATTATCATTTCAACATTGAAAAAGTTGTGCGTTAGGGTTGAGAAGGATTTAAAAAGGTGACATTTTGATATTAACGTGTACTGTGTCTTTTTGCACTTTCAACTTGTTAACCAAATTGTTATTACAGTACTAACTTCAAACTGTTGGTTTGGGGTGATGTAATAGATGTTTTGAAATTGTGCCAAGTAAATTGACACAGTGTGCACAGTACTAAGCCATATTAATGGAACTAAGAACAGATAAGCAAACTATGTAACCAGTCAGATAGTAGACAGTAACAGAAACTATTAAGTATTCATAATCATTATCTTAACATCGTAGTAAATAAGATAAGTCGCATTGTGTGTGGCTTTAAGGCAGACACAAAAATGTGACAAGATTAGCTTGGGTATGAGCCGCTGGGTACAGGTTGAGACATTTATGCCTGGTTAATGTGTAATTTGCAGTTAAATCTCATACGTCTCCATGTTGCAAACACATGCCAAGATAAACAGCTTGGGTAAGGCTGAATCCAAACGCTTCCTGACTGATATGAGCGGGCAAGTGGTGCTTTTTCACGGCTGCCACGGTACAGTCTGCTACCATCTTAGAGCTGTACAGAATAGCAAAGCAAACACATTTTCAGGATACCAAAAGCACTGCAAGTTAACTGTCACTTTTATCAGTGTGATTCCACCACACCAAAAGGAACTTTTTTGCAGTAAGAGGGCCAAATTAATACGTAGGAATAAGTGTAATAAGAACACGTGGTTTCCATCTTTACACTCAATGGACAGATGTGTGGAACAGCTGATTAACTAACCAACAGCATAAAAGATACTGGTACACTTATCCTTCCAGGAGAGACCAAAATACACAGTGTGCTCAGGATGGGAGGCTGAAAAAAGAAATAGTAACTAGTCATTACGCTACCCTCGGCCACTGTATGAAAGATCAACATGTACTCCAGGCAAACTGCCTGTTTTAGGGCTTTACGTATCTCTTTGAAGTATCATTCTGAAGCCAACGGTCCTTGTGCAACCCAAACATTTACTCCCTTCTAACCCAAATGAATCTGACACACCCTGTAAGCTCCTGATTTCAGTTTTGTCAAACAGTTTCTCCTCTTTCAAAGCTGCACTATGATCCAACTTTGCAAAATTGACACAGAATTGCTCACATGGGAATGCGAAAACAGTCACAAAAAAACAGCACAAGTGGAAGCTTTACAGCACTAACTGACACTGTGATCAAATATCTGCAGAGAGCAAGTGCACTTAAAATGAAATAAAAACTGGCATTAACAGAAAGTACATCTACTTCACACCTTAAGAGACATGTCCCAATTCTCTCTTCTGCTCAAAAAGTTATCTCTCCTGGCAACACTGGGTAAAAATGAACTTGCATTTGTGTCAAATTTTGAAAGTAGACTGACGCCTGAGAGAAAACAGGTTCACAAATGAAACCTTAATTTTGGACTGTAACATGTGAATGGCGTATGCAAACCACTTGATTAACTGAAACTGAATAGCTAGCCAATTTAACAGAGCATATGCATTATTAAGACAATAAAGTGTGGGCTTGCAGGTGAGAGCTCATCTTACCTTTCACCTGAGCTGCAGGAGACACTGCATCCAGAAGCCTTTGTTGGAGCAGCCTGTCTCACCTGCAGAGACACAAAAGTAAGAATAAGGTTTCACTTTAACTCACACAGTAAAAACAGACAAACTGCCTCACTCCCGGTGTGTCTCCTTTCCATGCTCCTCCTGGTCACACCACTGTGTTAAAGAGGGTTGAGACCAAACCCCACCCAGTCTCACTCCTGAGGGAGCCACTAACGTCTCTCTAGGTCTGTTTGCCACCTGCACACACACCACTCTGTCGTACGGTTACATCAATTCTCCAGCTAACGTAGATTTGAAACTAAAGAACTACTTGAGCAGTCCATCATCCAATCCAATAAGAAAGGTCATTAAAAGTAAAAGTATAACTGATAGCACTGTCAATGATTTTTCATGGAAAGAAACAGGATTACCGGTATATTTAATGTGTTTACTTAAACACTGTTCCAGCTAACCATGCTCAAACATACACACAGACACTAACACACAAACTATCCAATCATGGGAGGACTACTACTCCTACACCAAACAAATACACACCCTGGTAGGATGTGAATCCCATCCAACTAAAAGAATCTCACAGTATAATGTACATTTCGAATCCACTTCTCATATAATCTAACTTTTGACTTTCATTGTAATTAACTGCACTTGACATATATTGTTTACAGCTAAAAATGCTGTTTTCAACACCCCATTCTGGTCTTTCTTTTGTTTCCCCTTGAAATGCCTTTTAATTCTGCTTGTGCAAAGAACAATGCATTCTCAAACAGCTGTGATGTGTGATAAGCCACAAATCCAAAAACCAAAGCAAAACAACACACAGCAAGCAAGCATTCATGCACTATATGATTACCAGGATCATATAACATGAATATTTTTGTTGGATCATTACCATTTCAGAGGTAGGAGAACTACACTTAAAAAGATATAGTATCACCAATTCCCTGACTCTACCAATGCTTTTACTAACTGTATAAAATCTGCACAAAAATAAATCACATCTCAGTTGAAAACATGACCTTGGCATGGATGGATCTCTGTCAATGACACCGCAGTTAATGATCTAACGGCAAACCAACAAAAAATGGGTTGGGCAGTTGAGACGGAATCTTTGCCATTAAATCCTATCGCTGAGCAAAGGAGGAAGCCATAACACTTGACTACGTCTAACCTAAATAAGAAGTGAACTGAGAGAGAATCCCTGAGCTGACAGCGCTTGAGGGGCAGAGACAAAGGGGGGAGGCAGTGCAGAGATGTAAGCCAAACACAGACAGCAAGCAGAGGAAAACAGAAAGACATGGTGTAGAGGGCGGGAAGGAAGGGGTAATCTAAGACTGGCTGAGAGGGACATGACATCGTCAAAATAACCAAAACAGCACTCATTTCTATTGACGTATTCATTTAGTCCTTAGTTTGTATGACATGCATAACATATGGCACAAGAACAAGAACATTTACATTTATGATATTTAAAAAGAGTAAAAAGTGACAGAAGACACTGACCCAGAATGTGACATGGTTTGGATGGAAGCACTCCAAAACTACACCACTTTTCTAATACACACTCCTCGCTGTCCTACATTTTCTTATTCAGACCAGGCGTGTGAGTCGGTTCTTGGGACCAATTCACAGTGCAATAAAACAAACAACATGCCATGTAGATGTGCAAGATTATGAGCGTGCATTCACCAAATGACCTGTATTCCCGTCTACCTCCGCTATGCTGTCCAACAACATACCAACATTTAAAGCCCTAGTGTTGGATTTGCCAAAGCCTTTTACTTTCAAATTCTACTTGTATCTTCAAGTAACTGGGCCAAATGAAATTCAGCGAGGGAGCTATTAGCCACACTAGCCCTGCAACTGAAAACTATATGGTTATGGATGGGTGAAACACTGCCTCATGCATATTTTAAAACCAGCGCTCTGCATGCCTCTTCGCAAGCATTCAAGTAAGTAACATTTACATGAGAGCACTGTGAGCTTAGCTCGCCAACTTTCCCAGCAAGAGAGCCAAGATAGGAGGGGACCAGGCCAGATCCTGCCCACTGATTTATAGTTGTGTCTCTGGCTCGATTAAGGGAAACAATGGGGAGGGTGTGAATAATAACTTGAGGCAAGGAGTAGGTGCTCCAACTAGAAATATAGTAGTGGGTAGAGACGGAGGCAAAACTGATAAGTGATAAAGACTGGCTGATATTCTGACATTAGATTTTATTGGTCTATTCAAAATATACCAAATATTTCACATCTGTCCATCTTCAGTGTTTGAAAAGTGTTACTTTAGATTATTTACCTCTTTGGGCAATTATTAATAATAATAATAATCATAATAATTTTCCTAAAAGGGTAAAAAATGTACCTTTATGTTGTGGGCAAATCAATGATAATCTCAAAAGTTACACATGGTTCTGCAATGAAGGTAGATCAAAAGCCAAATATTAATTTGGTGCCTCTTTACAGGGTACATGTTTTCAATGAACTATTATTAGACTAAGTCCTTCATCTGCTCCTGGATATGAGATTCTAATCCAAGTGGAAAATGGAGGCTGATATTTACAAGTGCCCTTAGTTATACAGAGCTGATTGTTTGTCCAGTGAAGCCACTAGACACACAGACAAGCGGACCATACACTTCATCAACCTCCCTGCAGGAACGGAGAAAAAAAAAAGCCTAAGGCACGGGGACACAAAGTGAGCACTCACTGCGCATAATGACAGCAGATTGGATTTTACAGGAATGGCACAAGGTCCAAGGTCTAACATTAAGTACACTCAAATGCCTTACACACTAATTATTGCTCATCACAAACCCTTCTACCCGGGGGTCTGTTATCTGTGCCATTAGGTTTAACTCTGGGTTAGCACAATAAAACTGGTAAGAAACATGGGGCAAACGGTCAACAGCAACTATCTAAAACGAGCCCTATGTCCCATGCATGGAAATGAATAACCGTGCCCTTAATAATGACGATGATGCAGAATAGACTAAATAACAGATATCTTTTGTAGGCCCTACGTAGGCCTAACAAATTGCACTCTAGAAATAACAAACATGTTGTAATGCAAGGTAAACAAACACAGCTGTAAGTCAGTGTCTTTAACATTTAACTGGAGTTCTTCCTGTGCAGCTTAAGATACACTTGCTTCTAATAAAAGTAAAATGTGTCTGTATCGTGTTACACTGGTAAAATGGCTTGCTTTGGATATACATTTCTGAAGGTGTATGTTTATTATAGATAATGCACTGCTCTACACTACTTTCATTTACATCAACACTTTTTTTAAAGTATTGCCTAAGCCTTTTTTTTTTGCTCTGACAGCCCAACTGTTAAAATAGATTTGCTGTAAATATAAGCACTAACTGACATTAGTGTCCTACTTGATGTAGAGCCCGACATTCTGCATACTAATTACCTAAATATTAATCGTAAATGGCAATTCATCTTCATAAGTGAAGTGTGGCTGTGGGCGGCCAGGTTTTTAATTTAGGCTGTGCTAACCAGGATGTTCATTAAATGCTTCGGAACTGAAGCACAATTGCAAAGCAGCCAGTAAGAGTTAGGGTCTTCAAGCAGAGAACAAGGGTGTTTTAATACCCTTTTAATACAGGAAACATAGGTACGACATGGTTCTTTTTTAACTTTACTAAGCACTAGGGGTGTCACAATTCTCAAAATCCACACTTCAATTTGACTTTCCATTTTAAAAAGGTCACAATTTGATTAAATATTTCAATTTAAACATTGTATTCCAGCACTGACGGCTATGCCATTGTTCGAGTCTGCATTCGTAAATTCCTTCCGATGATTGGATTCTAATTTAAAAACTCATTTATAACTGATTACTTCATAATTTCCTAATGTTTTAACTATCAAGTAAAACTCCTTATTAGGTCTGCTGATATTTTCAATGGAGTCTTCTTCAGAATGACCCCAATTATGACTATTCGAAGTTCCTAAACACTCACATTGGCGCTCTCTCTGGACTAGATGACGCTGCACAAAGAGATACATTTTGCTTTTGTTTTGTATCGGCACTATGGGAAGATTAATAACGAGAAGAGGAGGCCATGGCCCCATGAACAGCAGGTTTTCTTCTCTGCTCTGCAACAGCTGTTTGCATCTCTCTCTGTCTCTCTCTCTCCACACTAAAGCGGCTCTGCTTCTCTTCTGATAACACCAGTCATCATTCTCAACCCAGTCGTACATTTTTCGCCGACATGCAATGGATGTTCTTTAGCGTTTCAACTCTTATGTTGTTTATATTGACAGCCATTTCCTCTATGAGGTAAACAAGCCTCCCTGTGTCTGTCTTCACGACGGTGAGACAAACACAGGCAGAGCAGTGCCAAGTCGGTATGTATCTCATGAAGCAAAGTCTGGAAAATTATTGGAATTTAAAACATTTACATTTTCTGCAAGTAGTGACCCAGTTGGGCAACTGGCTGATTGAATTTACTGGCCTGACGTTTGTTGGACCTTGTCTGTATCAATTTGGAATGTTTCAGTGTTACAGTTACAGTAGGGGAGACTGGGAGATATTGTAACAGCAAACAAATGAAACTGTTTCCAATTAATTTAATAGGTATGAAGTGAATATGTGAATATGAAGTGTGCAAAGGTTTTCATAAATTCATTTTTTGAAATAAGCATGCGACCTGTTTTGATCCCTGCAAACCGTCGAAATCAAGAACCGTTAGCAATCAAAATCGATATAAGTGACACTGATTAAACACTAAAATAAGCTTGAATGTCAAGTAGTGCTGCATAATCAAAAACATCATAATCGGGCATTAAAGGCATTCTCTGACATTTTTTGAAAAATGCACTTGTTTGCTTCCATACCAGGAGTTAGAGGAGAGGATCGATATCAATTTCATCTCCGTGCATTCAGCACAGAGATCAGACCAAGATGTGTTTATCTGAGCACAAAATGGCAGGAAACGAGGGGGGATGGGGGGTCGTGGCGGGAAGCTACAAGCAGGCAGTCACAAACACTGAAGGGAGGGAGCACAGAAAAATGTATCCTGCAGTAGTGGTTTTAGACATTTCTATGACCATTTTTGATTTGTTTCCTGTGTGACACCTGGTCACTGTCAGAAGCCATTGCAACAACGTCAACTGTCATTTTCTCATTTTACAGCCACCCTTCATATACAGAGAGTGTTGAATACCCGAAAGATGGATTTTGGGTGGAGTATCACTTTAAGACTGAAGTCAGGTGATGGGCCTATGTCATGGAAACCGTTCCATACTCTGAAACCTGAGGTGTTTCTTAAAAAGGTTAAGGCGATGCTTGATTTCTTGGCAAAGACAGCTACGACTGAGTGTCACAAGTTTCCTTTTAGTGTAATCTAACACAGTGTCACTTTCTCCCCTCACCTGACTACTCCATTAGGAAAACCGAAACTAGCAACACTACACAGCCTCATAAATACAACGCTGATACTTGGGTATTTATTTTCTGAAACAACACAGCTGTGACATTACACTAATAGCTATTAAACAACTTGTCTGTCGCCAAAGAAATGCCTTTACATGAAAAAAATCAGCAGACGGATCCCAAAAATGAGAGCCTGCACAGAGCACCATGATGACCATCCAAAGAGGCCTGTAACAGGCTGACATTAAACCCATTACGTAATCAAGCATCTCAGCCTCGTCTCTTTCGTAATAAAAACTCAGTGTAATGAAAATATGACACAAACCTAAAACGACCCCGCTGTTAACTCAACACAAACACTTTGGCTTATCCCTTGAAACTGCAGATTATCAGCATTTGACATGGGGTGTCCACAGTGCCAATCAGGGACTGGACCAAGTCACTGTGCAAAGCCTGCCTCTCAGAATAAAACAAACGTAGATTGTGACAAGGACACTTGTGCCTTTGCCTACTTGTACTGTAGGTAATTTGCTAAATTGACAAGAAGCAACAACCTTCAGTCGGAATACTCATCATCTTATGACACACAACACGTGAGCATACGTATACACACACAAGCCTTACATTTGCAGTTTGTGCGAAATGGCCAGAATTTTAGTTTAAAATAAATAATAAAGGAATAAAGGAAGTACCATTATCAACAGAATGTGAAGCAGGTTACAGTATCGACGTTATTCTAAAGACGTCAATGTATTGTGTTGCAAAGATATCTACTGAAATTAGCGGTGAAACGCTGCCTTTATTTTGCCTTGTGGTATTACAAAATTCACCTTTAAATAAAACGAAAGCTTTGCATGCGTGTGAAGTTTGGCAACTGTATCTACAATTTCCACAAAGCAAAAACACTGAGTCCAGAGGAAAGCTGGCAGCATTTACACAAGCAGCAGTTCCATATACATTAAGCTAGAGATGAGTGAGAGGTGGATATCGATTTCAGAGGTGCTAGCTACCATGAGAGCACCCAGGCTGCCGCTGCCTCTGTAAAAAGAAGAGCAGTGGATCTAAGGTGTTAAACCTGCTCTATAAATACACACAACAGCTACCCGGCAACCTAGGAACAAACGTCAAAGGGTCAGCAGGTTAGTCGCACAACCTAAAGTGTGTGTGTGTGTGTGTGAGAGCGAGAGAGAGGGATGGTAAGCAAGAGACAAACGTAGAACGAGGAACCGGGAGGTACAGAATTTAAAGAATACAGATTCCAAAAAGGTTGTGCAAAGTTGAAGTTGAAAGATTCTGCTTTTTCAAATGCAGTGAAACATGGACCCTTTCCGCAGAACAACACTGGGGATAATGTCAAACTCAAAGTATGCGGTTAAAAAGACTGCCCTTTTGCGTTTTTAGTCAAACGAAAACTGAGGACACAAGATTTTTACTCCAAGTATCACTCATTAGAATTATGCAAATAACATTATCAGCACTGTGCAATCTGCACGGAAATCTCATAATGGAAAAATCCAGTTTCCGATTACATAATGAAATATTGCATCCAAGTCGTAAATATGCTTTCACAGGTCTGTAAACAGTAACGATTTGTCTTTATCTCACTTTTGTATTGAGAAAAGGGAAAGCTGCTTCCCCAGATTAATGTGGTACTAACACAAAAGACTATTGTCTACAGACATTACAGTGTGTTACAATACTGGTGTCATCATAAAGAACAGCGAATATTACAGCAGTTAAAATTGGGGACTTGCATCTCAGACAGGTGTAACAAAATTCACAATAATGTAACTTGACTTTTGTAGTGTGGTAAATAATGCCTCAATTTGGCTATACAGCATGCAGTATACTGTATGTGCTCTCTTGTTTGATTAAATGATGTAGTTATATCATAACCTTGAAAATGTCAGTACTATCGTGTTGTGTTCACAGAGATGAGGTTTCTCTGGGAAACATTTGACATTCTTTGAGAAAGGGACCTGTTTTTAGACATAAAGGCCAACTTACAGCTGTAAAGTAACTTAGGACAAAAAAACTCTGCAAGACCATGGGAGGAGAAGGGAATCTTGGCACAATAGACGCTGCTAAAAGTGCATTTGCTCTCTGGAGGCAGAGAGACGGATTCAATATGGAGCAGTATTAGCCTAGATTCCCCCACTAGGTGTCGGGGAAAGCATTTATATCTCAGGGGAACTGGAACTGCACTGAGCCATTTATCAAACCCTAGAGTAGGACAATTCCATTGTTAAGACCAGTCAGACTCAGACTCATATTTTACAGGGATCCTTATCTTTTGGAAAATTACTATGAAAAATGTTCACACTCGTCACATTTTGAGAAAGTGTTTTTTGTAAAGACTGATTTTTTTAATGGTGTAAAGTGACACTATCTTTTTGACAATATTGTCTGCCATTATTTACTGATAGTTTGTATTTTTACAATGAATGACAGATGAATTATCAGTTGCTTCATTGATGCATGGCCATGGCAAAGCACGTTAGTGGTGAGGCACACCGAGCACACGATTGAATATTGATGAGGCTGCAGAATTTGCACGATGATGTGAGAACAACTCCGGACAGTCATCTTCAGGTCAACAACCTCGTTAACGATTATTTTGCCAGGAAAACAAAGATCTGAAACACTTTGTGGGACAAATAAAGTTCAGTACAGCTCTGACATCAACATCTGAGCTAAACAGAAAGCAGTGATGCTCCAACATGTTGAATGAATAGGTGGCCCAGTAAAAAAAAGAAAAACTGAAGCAAGCAACTGCTGTGTTTTACAGTAGCAAGGGGACGATATACATTTGTGGAATCTTTTGACTGCCATTGATTTTCATTTTCCTTCCCTGAAAAATAAACCTGAATCCCAATCCCAGCTGATTGCACACTAGCTACAGCCTGCTTGCTTTTTCCGAGGGACAAAACACCTGGCTGCAGATAAACCTCAAGATCCAATTACGTTGGTGTTTTTTCATTCATACCAATGAACAATCCTGGCAGTGTTCAATTGAAATTCCAAAGAAAGATTTGTATTTCCTATATCTTTGGGCCTTTTTGCTTGTGTTCTTGAAGTTGATATTAGAGAGGACGTGAGTGGGGAGAGAGGTGACATGACATGTTACAAGGTCCCCAGCTGGAATCAGACCAGGGACACTGCAGTCAGCGTCTTAAACCTCTACACCACCAGGACTTCCTCGAATGGCCTCTCCTATAGTCAGATCGACAGTATGTAGTTGGACATGTAGTCTGAGTAGTCCTTACAGCACAGCATGGAAGTTGGGACATCTGTTGCTGTGTTTTCCTGCTAGAAAAAGCAGTGATAAAAAACAGCACTAACCACCCACAGAAACAGCTCAAACAGCTCTTCACATTCTCACCACTCTTCTTTTTCCTTCATTCACGGCTACTCTCCCCCCATTTGTCATTCACGGCAGAGCAAAGCCCCAGTTGATAGGATTATGGACCAACACCATTAAATATCTCCACCTGATTAGTGCAAGGTAGACTTTCACATGGCAGACCAGACTGCGGGTGTTAAGAGATCAGCACAGAAAACCTCTCATCATTAAAATAAAGTTGGAAAAAAATCAGGAAAGATAGAATAGACTTTGATTTGTTTAGTTAGAGAGGATTAAAACTAAATCTAATGAAGGTTTATTGGACATGGAGTATTTAAAGCAACACAGACTTGATCAAAACTAGATATGGAAATAGGACTAGTCTGTTGTTATTGATCTCGTGACCTATTTCCTGACATTTTGCGGTCATTCAATATCAGATCAATTTTTTGCCCAGTGCCAGTCTGACAGAGAATCCTAATACTGGATATCAGGCCTTCATTGTTCTGCACAACCCACTGTGAAAGATGGAGTCAACTAAAAGTACAGACAAAAACACTGAGACAACAATGCAACGACTTTGCAGAGCGTTGACAGAAAGAAAACTTGGGGAACAAGAGGCAAACTGTTAAACTGTCTCTTCTCACTCAGCTGCAATTTCCAAAACATCTCCCAACATTTCACTCCTCTGGTAATCATTTCCTCTGGTGCTCGGATAGCCTTCTTTTGAGCCTTTTTTTCCCCCAGTGTTTTGAGTGACACATTCCAGTAACCCTTTTAAATATTAACTAAAGTGCACTTCTATGCTATTCTCATCTCTGGCAAAGCCCAACTCAACATAATACCACACGATTAAAGATGATGAGCTCTTCTATCTTTGTCTGCACTGGGAATAGACAGATATGGATGAGGCTATATGGCACTGTAAAATCTCCATTTAGTCATTATCTTATCTTTCCTAGATCAAATGTCACAAGTATAAACTGACCCATTCTGGATTTTTTAGGTTAACACCAATGTCAGTATATAAGAGTTTAAAAAACCTGACAATGCTATATTAGTTGATGGTTATTTGTATTACATAAACACACATTTTTGATAAGGATCCTTTGAATTAGCTTTTTTGTTGTTGACTTGGATATGTACTGAGCAGGACATTTTGCAGTTGAAAGCTAAACTTCTCAGTTCTCAGTGCTAGTAGACAAGCTATGTAATAGACACACTTTTTTTGTTACTTATATACTGTCTGTAATAAGCCAATAATGGCCAATTTATTAATGTAGCTCTACTTACAAGGACACTTAACTCTTTAAGTAGGGGTCTAAATCACAAGTTTAATCATGATAGGATATTATAGATTCAATTCAGGGGCCTAGGATCAATATGAGACGATATCATATGACCATTAAACACAATCAGTTACATTTATAGCAACTAAAATATGATTTGACAATTTTATGACTGGTCTCTGTAGGAAGGAGGTGCACTTGGATGGTAATACACACTGCCATGGGAATTTCAAAATAAAGGCGTATACTAGAGATGATGATATGTATCCATGTTTTAACTTTGCATCAATAATATTGGATCGTTGATTGAATCCATATATCAACTCAATATTAACCATTGTTCTCTATATCCATTGAGAAAGGTCTCTGCAGAAAAGATTGTTGACGGTCATAAATGTGCTTGTAGTGAACACATGTCAAAGGTTACAGCTTTGGCATTACTTCAGAAACACTGGGGTTGAATCTTGCTGAAGATTTCTTGGCCTGCACTGCATATACCGGCATTTGACATTTAAATGTCTACCAGCCCCACAACGCTCTCCTTTGAATCATCTACACACTGCATTATGTCTTAACGTTACATACTGCACGTCGCGCCCTGCATGTCATCACGACGATGAACGGAGTACTCCTTTGAGTAATGGAGGTTGTTGGGAAGCAGCATTAATCCTTATGGTTATTCCTCTGGTGATCGCTCTGCCACTTACCGTGTAATAAAGGGTTTCGTTATCCATGTTTGATTGGTCCAATGTACCAATGCAGTTCATCGTTACTTGAAGCAGTTGAAAGCAGGAAGGTAAAACGAATACATACGAGGATTTAATACAGAGGTGCTTGCCCTTGCTTGCCACAGGCACCCTACACCTCGGTTAGGTTCAGGGTTGCCATGCAAACAAGTGACAGCCAAGATGCAGCCGCATGGGGCATGGTTGGCTAACGTGGGGATGAGGGTTTACTTTAGGTAGCTAGCGTGTAACATTAACCACTACCCGGCCAGAAGGCACACCATATAGACACAGATAACGTTACTACCCCCACTGACCAAATTCCTCCAAATATTGCGACGTTAGGACCCTCACAACTACCGTCCGGAAAAAGCAAATCCTCCACATTTTACCAGTTAATGCTATCTGAGCTCCGCTAGCTAGCGTAAGTTAGCACATTAAATATACGTTCAATTATACAAGTAACGTTCGCTAAAAATAGCAAGTTATCTTTCTCGACGTGTTGGCGTGGTGTAGTAATAGAGCAGTTACGTGTTAAAACTTACTCTGTGTCGACCAGCGTGGCGCTCATACAGTTGTTTCCGAGCTTGCTTCCCAAACCAGCGTCATAGCACGGGACTGTGTGAGATAGCAGGGTTGAGGGGAACAGCAGGCGGGCTGTGGCGGACGGTAGGAGTCGGCAGGAGGAGAAGTTTCAACATGGAGAGTGTGGAGTGGACTGGATCCTCCTGCTGCGGTTCATCTGGCTGCTGCTGCTGCTACACAGGGAGCCCTGGCGACACCTGTGGCTGCAGCAGAGTACAACACCTGCTGCACGGAACTGTATTGTTAATATTAACCATGTAGATGAGGTAGTTATGCGACAAGAGCAAACATTATCATACATTTGCACTATCACATATGGAGTATTAAAGCCCATTTGTTGAGATGTTGTAGTGTATTTACAACTTGTCAAGATTATCATTTAAACATCTAACCCATCAGTGGGACAAGAATAGTTCAAGACGTATTGGACAGTGTATTTCAAAATGGTAAAAGTATTAAGATTGTAATCTTCATTAAATATAGCACTACGCAGTGTAAAAATGCATGCAAAATACATACAAGTAATGCATAGTATTTTTTTTTATCAAGTATAATTACAGAAGTATTATTAGCAACATGTATGTAAAGTACCAAAAGTAAACGTACTCATTAGGCTATCAGTATTATATATCATTTTATTGGATTATTATTATTACTGATGCCTTAACATATAAGTAGAGTTTTACTGTCAAAGCTGTAGTTTTAATTTTTAGCATTGTAAATACTGTTGATTAGTTTAATCTATAACAATGCATCACATTTTATAAGATGATCATGTTTCATACACACAATCGTATTGTGCAAAGTAGTTAGTAACTATACCTGTTAGATACTGTACATGCAGTGGAATAAGAGGACAATATATTTATCTGAAAACGAGAAGTAGAAGTGTACAGTAGGATACAATTTATATACTTGTTTTCTTGTGTTTTTAAAGACAGATTAAAAAAACATTATCACCTCAATTGGAAATATCCTGGTGTAATCCATTATGGTGGATTTACTGTCTGGCACAAAAGCATTTGAGCTCATCATTACATGTGGACCACCCAGTTATCTTTTGTCCTATTTTAACTTTGTTTATGAACGTGTCATTGCTGTCATAACAGTTCCATCTCCCTGTATACCTATTATTGCAACACACAGCATAGGAAACTAGGAGGCATTCAAATGCCACATCTATTTTTAGATCTAACTTGTGGATCTGAGAGACATGGAACAGGATGATGAGTGAGAAATATCAGGCTTATTGAAGCTGACACGTTGACAAAATCGTATACTACCACCATGCCAGGAGTGCCCACTGTGTGAAAATAATAGCCCTTACAAACACCTCCATGTTGCAGCAAATCCCCCAAGTATAGGCCTCATCTGAGCTGTACAATTATAACTTTTTGAAGTCTCAGTGTAAAAAGCTTTTTCCTTATGAAGAAACAGAAATTGCATTATTTATTTGTCTCTTGACGGTGCACTTAACTACCTGCAACCTCAAAGTTGCTCTGAATAATGCAAAGGTGTGCCAGTTCAGTCCTCCTCTGCAGCATGCAGCATATTCTGTTGTTTGTTTCATTTGATCTTTCCATTTGACTGCAGAAATTCAGAAACTATTTGCATAATAAAGGTATCAGCAGTACAGGTTCTAGTGTAGCTGTCAAACATATTGTGCAAGGTATGATTTAATGATATTAGCTGGCTAAATGTTACACAACACAAGAAGTAGCATATTCTGAGTGACATCATCTTGGAGATTTGTAATATTATCAAAAATGATGATAACATTATGGTGAGAGCGAACGTCTTTTAAGCTAGTGGGTTCTAGTACAGGACAGGTTTGAGCTGCACTCACTTACACACTGATTCAAACCATGCACACACTAAATAACCCATCACAAATGTGGGGTAAAAATGTAATAACAGCCACTTTAATCCCATTTTGTTTCATTTTATTGAAGGGTACACAAATTTGATTTACATTTATTTGCATTGTACCAGCAAGCATCTCATAAAGCATTCCAAAAAACAATCCTACAATTTTGTGACTATTTGCTATTCTTCTTTCCTTAAGTGCTTTCAATCATTAAATACATTACGATACAATAAAAATAAAACATAGACTTATATATTCTACAGACTAACCACACGCATCAATTATCTTAAAAAACTAATAAAAAGTATACCCGCCTCATGGAAAGCTCTGCCCTTTAGAAGCTGAAAATAAAGCTCCTCTTGTGATTTTAACATCACAGGAAATGTCCATAGACAGACTGGATGTGCAGCAGGAAGTGACATAACATGGTTGTTTCTTTGAGGAATGTACAATGTAGAAAAGAAGGACATGACAAAACAAAAACAATGGATGTGACCTCTAAGTTCTTGACAGTACACACTGATGCAGTATGGGTTTGTTAACACCATACCTCCCCACCAAAAGGTTCCTGAGCTTTTGTTTAATGCTACCTTATTAAATCAGAAGAAGAACAAAATAATCAAAGTAAAATTGTAACAATCAAATGTGGGGTGAAGAGCAAAATCTTTCACAAAGCACTGGCTAAAATGTAATCAACGATACTGATAATAAAAAAAAACATCTCGATAGTTTGGACAGTGTACAGAAAGACTAATGCATCCAGTGCATTACTCACTACAGTGCATACACGTACACATGTCTACAACAAATACACACAAGTCATTAAAGGGCATTGAATAGTTTAAATTGGCTTAAGAGGTGCAAAAAGAATTGACTGGACTATCTGAAAAACTTTAATAAAATATGATATATTGAGAAACCTAATTGTAAGGTTCCTGTAACAAGGTAATATCATAACAGTCCCTGTTTGTCTTTTACAGTTTAAGACAAAATAATGGAGTGCCACCTATTGGCACTAAAGTGTACATGCTTTGAAAAGGCACATAGTATTCACACCAGCAATTCTTTATACAAGGGAATTCCAAAGGTTCAATTAGTTACAAGTTTTTCCGTCAAAAGTGTCTGTGAAAATACCTATACAGCATCAAACATGTTACCTGAGCAAACAATGTAATCATCAGTAAGTCATATACAGTAGGAAACAAGCATGTAAAGAACAAAATGAGCAATACAAAAATCTGCAGTTATAAGAGAGAATCCAATTTTATGTTTGAATGTACATATAATCCAAATATTTTTGGTCAGTGATTATGTCCCCTACATCTCCATATTATCAAACATTCTATATTTTTTTAACAAATAAATACCGCAAAATAGAAGTTTAAATCCAAAAAGCTACAAGATGCTGAACAAAAAGTGTGGCAAGTATAAAAAATAAATACAGCATAATCTGTTAAAAGCTTTCCCTTTGCAAATGTCTGCTCAGTTTCTTGCTAAGAGCAAAGAGAGAAGTAGAACCTGAATGGTTTCTCTGGCCTATGCATTGTGGTACCCTTTTTTGGGGTAACCTTTTTTTGGTTCTACGTTCTCGTATATAGAGAGTGCAGCGGTGTTTTGGTAGATTAGATCCACATTGGTTCCAGTTCTTGATCTGATGATGTCTATGGCACACTGGTTTAGGAACACATACTGGTCCTGCAGGAACATCAAATATAAAAGTTAACTGAGCTGCAGCACACTTCATATACACCCTTCATTTATTTCATGCACAAAACCAAAACCAAAACGAGACTGTGTCTTACCTCTGTCTGCACCATAAGGGGCCGGTGCATGCGCAGATCGTGGACGATGCCGTAAACATCCACAATATTTTCCCTTTCAATCTGGAAGATCAAACTGTCGATGGCTATGAAGGTACCTGTGCGTCCAACACCAGCACTGAGTGTAGACGACGTAGACACACAGAAGAGGGAAAGAGGAGAGAAAGACAGAATATCAGATTAATCTTTTTGTCATTTCTGTTCTGTAGAATTACATTGCGTGCGTGGGTTCTGTCGGACCTGCAGTGGACCACAGTGGGAGAGTGTCTGGAGTATTGGTTCATGTGCTCTCTGACCAAGTGTCTGAAGCCGATAAGGAGCTCGGTGGTTTGTGGTACCCCGTGATCTGGCCAGACTGTGAAGTGGAACTGACGCACTGAACGGGTCTCTGCTGTTTTCACCTGAAGGACGAACATGCACACAAACTCAAAATAATCAAAGTGTATGGAGTGTGTGATCTCATCAAATTACAGACACAGGCTGTGTTGCAGAGAAACACATTTTCACAATTATTGACAAGTTAGATCACAGTGCCTTTGCTCAGAAGGTAACTGGAGCACACACCCTTTTTTTAAATGACAATTTATTGGTTGCAAGGATACACGTTTTAATGCAATGTGCCTTTTTTATCAGACTCATCAGATTATTGACAGGTGTTCAGTAGTGTTATTTGTTCAATCATGTTTCGACGGTATATGTAACATCTCGACACTTACGTTTTTAATGTCAAAGTCCCTGATGGTCCAGTCTTCAAGTGATATTTCAGAGGTTGTTGTCACAGTGATGTTTTCAAAGTGCTTGGTGCCATTATTCCAATATTGCTCACATTTAACCTGGAACAGACAATTGTTCAGTTGCAGTACTCAGAATTTATATTCAGAATATAGAAACATTTGGAAACATAAGTATTTACAGTAAAGGTACATTCTAAGGAGAAATGTTATTTTATGAGATTTTTGAAGCAGCAAGGCAACTCTACAATATTTGTGTCAATCAGCTGTACAGCTTGTTTTAGTTTTTATTTAAAAAGATACATTTTGGCATACTAAATTCTGCAATGCTTATGATAATTCTTATGGTTATGCATTGACTTGGCTGTTTTTGCTTCATATAAAATGTTTAAGAATACACTGTGTGAGATGTAGAAATATATCACACTGTTGATATAATTCTCTCTCTTACTATCTGGATAAATGTACAGGTGGTTCATTCAATGAATTAACCAATTGTAATGCATTAACTCTCCAACATCTTTACTTCAGGGATGCATTCATGGAATATGATTACTGATTACATTTAGGATGAAATATTACATACAAGAGTATGCGGTCTGACAATAGTGTGTGTCCATGTATGTAAACATGCGCGTTGCTTCTGGGCGCCATGTTTGTGTTCGCACTCACTCGTCCCTGTTCATTACAGCGTGTCAGCATGACCAGAGTCTGTACGTTCTGCTCCCAGATCATCCTCCAGAAATCGCTGACTGTGCTGGCCAAAGGACCCTGAGCTGCGATATACTCCTTCCTGGAGTTGTAACCCTTTAAAAAAAAAAAAACATCCCCACACACATCCATCCTGTTCAATTATTTCAAACATGACTGCGGATGAAGTTGAATGACATGCCATTAAGCAAAAGAATGATGATCAGGATGTTTACTGATACTGAAGCAATGACTGAGGCAGAGAGCTGTTTTAAAGAGTGTCAGTACGCACCGGCATGCAGTTAGCATTGATGTAGTCACCATATGGACTCCCATGGATAATGGAGAGTTTCACCCTAGATGAGTCATCTAGGAGGTGAGAAAAGAGCGTAAATGAAATGAAAAATGTGCTATATCCTCCAGGAATACTCCCGCTCCCTGCGCTCATCCTCAGCCGGACTCCTGACTGTATCCACCTCCCGCCTTAGCACCATGAGAGCCAGGGCTTTTAGCTGCACCGCGCCCAGGCACTGGGATTCTCTGCCCCCACATATCAAACAGTCTGACTCCATTACGACTTTCAAATCCCACCTCAAAACCCACCTGTTTAAACTGGCCTGCTCACGCTAAAACACAATCAACTTGCTATCACAGATCCTCCTTTCACTCCGTCACTCCACACTTTGTCTTGTCTGTTTTACCTACAGTATATCTCAAAAGTGAGTACACCCTTTAGATTTTTGCAAATATTCTGTTATATCCTTTCAGGGGATAACATTATCCTACTGAAACTTTGATATAACTTAAAGTAGTCAGTGTGCTGCTTGAATAACAGTATAGATTTATTGTCCTTTGAAAATTACTCAGTACACAGCTGTTAATGTCTAAACAGCTGGCAACAAAAGTGAGTACACCCCATAGTGAACATGTCCTAATTGTGCCCAATGATGTTGTTTTCCCGCCCTGGTGTCATGTGACTCGTTAGTGTTACAAGGATTCAGGTGTAAATGATAAGCAGGGCTGTTAAATTTGGTGTTTTGGGCACAATTCTCTCTGAATGCTGGACAACATGGCACCTCATGGCAAGGAACTCTCTGAGCGGCTGAAAAAAAGGATTATTGCGCTTCACAAAGATGGCCTTGGCTATAAGAAGATTGCCAACACCATGAAAATGAGTTGCAGCACAGTGGCTAAGATCATACAGCGGTTTTCCAGGACAGGTTCCACTCGGAACAGGCCTCGCCAGGGTCGACCAAAGAAGTTGAGTCCACGTGCTCAGCGTCATATCCAGAGGTTGGTTTCCAAAAATAGACGTGCGAGTGCTTCCAGCATTGCTGCAGAGGTTGCAGAAGTGGGATGTCAGCCTGTCAGTGCCCAGACCATACGCCGCACACTGCATCAAATCGGTTTGTATGGCCGTCGCCCCAGACAGAAGCCCCTTCTGAAACCGATGCATAAGAAAGCCCGCAAACAGTTTGCTGAAGACAATGAATCCAAGAACATGAGTTACTGGAACCATGTCCTGTGGTCTGATGAGACCAAAATAAACCTGTTTGGGTCAGATGGTGTCCGGCGTGTGTGGCGGCACCCTGGTGAGGAGTACCAAGACAAATGTGTTTTGCCTACAGTCAAGCATGGTGGTGGCAGCATCATGGTCTGGGGCTGCATGAGTGCTGCCGGCACTGGGGAGCTGCATTTCATTGAGGGACACATGAATTCCAATATATACTGTGACATCCTGCAGCAGAGCATGATCCCCTCTCTTCGGAAACTGGGCCGTAGGGCAGTTTTCCAACATGATAATGACCCTAAACACACCTCCAAGATGACAACGGCCTTGCTGAAGAAGCTGAAGGTTAAGGTGATGGACTGGCCAAGTATGTCTCCAGACCTAAACCCAATTGAGCACATGTGGGGCATCCTCAAGAGGAAGGTGGAGGAGTGCAAGGTGTCCAACATTCGTGCGCTCCGTGATGTCGTCGTGGAGGAGTGGAAGAAGATTCCAGAAGCAACCTGTGCAGCTCTGGTGAATTCCATGCCCAGGAGGGTTAAAGCAGTGCTAGATAACAATGGTGGTCACACAAAATATTGACACTTTGGGCACAATTTAGACATGTTCACTATGGGGTGTACTCACTTTTGTTGCCAGCTGTTTAGACATTAACAGCTGTGTACTGAGTAATTTTCAAAGGACAATAAATCTATACTGTTATTCAAGCAGCACACTGACTACTTTAAGTTATATCAAAGTTTCAGTGTCCTGAAAGGCGCCTCTAAATAAAATGTATTATTATATATAAAAAGGTATGGCCGCACTGCTGCGTGACTGTGTGTGATAATTTTTGATTTAATGTTGAATTATAAATGAGATAATGATGGTAGATACAGGATGATAGGCGATGACGTAGTTGAAAGAGTGTGGGGTGTTATTGTTTAGAGCAGCAGAGGTGGATTTGTTAAGGTGACTCACAGGGAAGCACATTGCTGTAGCGGTTCTTTGGCTTGTTCTCCAATGTCACAGCATTTGTTTTCAACTGAGCTGTACCAACAATCTTCAGGTCCTTTGAGAAGAAAGGAAAAAAACGTAATGATTGGATGGCTCCCTTTATGTCCAAAATCGGGTGCATGTGCAGTACCAAAAAAAGTATCAGGCAAAGGTATTGCATTTTACAAACATCATATTTCCTAAATTGTTAAATGAGATGATTATATCTGTGTAGAATGAACTTCATAATAGGATATCATTTTGATATTGGTCCGAATGGCAATTAATGATGTATTTTTTGTTGTTGTAATAATTGCCTGCTACTACTAGAATATTCGGCTCATGTTTCACCTCAAACTCTTCAGCAAAGCCACAGTCGGAGTCTGCTTTCTGCTTCTTGTAGTAAGCCTCGTAGTCCTCCACCCTCATAGCCACACTTCTGCTCAAATGGACACCAGAGGTCAGACAAGAGTCACAAGTTTTGTTCAGTAAACCACTGCCTCTTCATTGCCTGTCATAGCGTGTAACATTTGATATATCTGATCATACATAATGTAAAGGATTTATACTTACACTTTAGCTCTGGAATAAGAAAGAGGAAAAAGCAATGTTGACAAAATGTTATAGAAACAATTGTTTTCCATTTACTTTAGACGTATAATGACATGGTAAAATGAAAACCTTACCTCATGGAATGAATCTGGATGTCTGACGAGTCTTTGGTGGATAACCTACAAGTACATGAATGGTGAGTTTAGAGTACACAGAGTGCATACTGACTTTATTTTTTAACGATGATAACGAATACAAACCTTTTCCAGTAGATTATGAAGCCGATAAGGATGATGAAGAGAACGCAAAAAATTCCAAATGTTACTCCGATAGCAATGCCAATGATTGCTACAATGTTGAAAAAGATTACAGAAGAAAGACAAAGAAAGAGGCCGGTGAGCATTTCCTCACGTTATGGCAGCATTTTCTTATCAACAACATTGGTTCTAAATTTGGTACCTGGGTTCTGTGGGAGTGAAAATACACGATAGAAGTTTGTTGTTGACACCAGAGACGCTGCTTCATCCACAAGGTTGTTTTTCAAAGTCAGACTGGTGAACAACACAATAGCATATCTGCAGGATTGAACAAATGAGTTTAGAGATTTACACATATCATACACTTTGACTTGTTTTTGTTCCTAATCTCTCAATATCTTAAAAATGTATCATTGAGAAGTTACTACTTTATATTGTCTGCTTCTGCACAGCTATTTACAATATTGTTTGTGCTCTTACTGGTATTTTCCATTGGCATCCAAAGCACCATTAGTGTAGCCGTTCCATTTGGATTCATCTCCCACTTCTATGGTTAGATCATTCGCTCCACTGCGTGATTGGGAGAGCCTCTTTGTGACTGTTGCCAGGTATACTGGAGTGTCCTTTTTCCTCCACTGATTATAAGTTTTCCCCACATACTTGGTCCAATCAGAAGTTTCATCTGGAAGAGCAGGTATTATGGTAATTTGCTCCTGATAGGAAAGTTGCTTAGAGTAGGCATGAATAAATTGATACCCATCAAATGGTCACATTAGCACTAATGGATAATGATCGCGCCACATAATTACACAACTGAAATTAAAGGAATACTTCACACCCAAAATTATCATTTTTATATCAATTAGTAACCTGTGTTACCTCTAAACTTTGTTTTTCTCGCATGCCTCCACAGTGAATGAAGAATCAAAAAACAGAAAGAATAATATCTGTATTTGAATCTTCGTTGGAATATTAAAAACAAAGTTAAAGTAACACGGGGTGAGTAATTGATATATAATTGGTCATTTTTAGGGTGAAGTGTTCTTTTAAGGAGAGAAAAAGAAACCCACCGGGGGGATTATTTGTCACCAGCACTCCAACATGTGTGATTGGCCCATTGGTGCTGTTCAGCAGTCTGGAGTCAATCTGAAGGATGAACTTGTTGTATACCATGGTACTCACCACCACCAGTGTCTCAAAGTTCTCTGGAATGGGTGGATCTGGAAGAAAAAAAAGTTTTTTTACTCAAAAACCATATTGAACATATTAGTATTTACATGGAACAGTTATGTAATTCTAATGTTCACGTAACATAATGTCATCATACTTGTGATGCCTGTCGTGCAGCGACGATGCACAGGAGTGCTGGGTTGTCCACAGCTCTGAGTCTCCATAGTTAAATTGTATTCAGTATAGTGCCGGAGGTCGGACACAGTGTATTGACAACAGGTGCGTGGAGAGTTGATCTGGTCATTGTTTACAGTGACGTTGAAGCCAGAGTATTGGCCTTTGGGTATATTCCAGTTCAGGATGATTTCTGCATCTTTTGTGTTTGGACCTTCACATTTCAAGTCTTTCACTGGGCTTGCATCTGTAGCATCAAACAAGAATGATTTTTAGGAAAACATCCAACAATAACATTGATCCACAATTTTCATACATGCTCAGTTGGAAGACAAAATAATTTAGAAAATATCTGATTGCAATAACTCTATGTGAAATGAGTAGGCTTTTATGACTCCTACCTGTGCACCTGGAAATCCATGTTGGAGCACCTTTAGTTCCATCAGAGGTCTCAGTGGTGACACTAATATTATAACGTTTGCCAGGAAACAGGTCATCGATATTAAACTCATTTTCTTTAATAATTCTATCACTGATGAACCCATCTGAGCTTTGCAAAGTCACATTGTAATGATAGCTTTCCTTGTATTCGTCCGGTACGGCCCACATGACTGTGATCTTCTCCTCTTCTGTAGAAGCCGTAAGAGACTTCACACTAAACGGTCCTGATTGTTTAAAAGACATTTATTAGATGTAAATGTTACGAGACAGAAACATGAAAGTGTTTTGTGCTTGCTTACATAAATGAAAGCCTTACTTGTAGTCACCATGTTGATCTGAATCTTTTCACTCTCAAAACCCATCGGACCCACTGTTGCTATGGAGATGTTGTAGGAAGTCCCAGAAAGCAGGAAGTCAAAGGTATGACAGGTGTTGGTGGTATTGATGCTTTCTCTTCTTTGGGGTGATTGGTTAGTCAACTGGTAGTAGAACGATGCACCGGTCATCAGAGGAGCTTCCATCCACCTGATGTCAATGGAGCCGGTTGTCTTCTTCGGGATGTCAATCGTCCCGGGAGAGTTAGGGACTGGAGGGGGGTAAATTATGGAATGTGAACTTCAACAAGCAGAGTAACAAAAATATGAATGCTTAAATGGCTATATGATAGTGTTGCAAGTTTTCTATTATGTATATAGAAAATTTTCCTTGCAGAAATGTATAATTAGGTGGAGACCATCACAGTAAATAGTTCATTGCCAATATTTTTTGGGAGAAGCTTAGTTATCATGGTGTCATATGGAACAATGTCAACATAAATTTAGGAATGTAACTCACCTTTGGTTTTCAAAAGATTGATTTATAAATAATGTGTGAACGATTGTTATGTTATGATTATTTTTATTTCTGGAGGGTAGCATAAATTGATAAGAATGTAGGATAGGCATATATATATATATATATATATATATATATATATATATATATATATATATATATATATATATATATAAATACACACACATAGACACATACATACATGTATGTATGCATGCATGCATGCATGCATGCATACATACATACATACATACATACATACATACATACATACATACATACATACATACATACATACATACATACATAGATACATACATACAACTCTCACTCTTATTTACTTTGTTTGCACTGTTGAAACTGTTGAAACTTATTGTGTAGTGTGCGATGAATAAAAATACTACCACTAATAATGCAGTTGCGAGCAGACCCTGTTTTGAAACTATGTTTATGTTATAAAGGAAGCACTCAAATATTTTTTACATCTTATAGTCATAGGATTTATTTAGCCAATCAATAACAGCTGACTTAATTTGAAAATGTATCAAAAAAATGTGTTCTTGTATCATTGTCCTGTGTGACCTGTGTGATACCAGAGAGCAGGCCGTTATCATGTTCTTGAAAGCACCATCAAGGTTTGAGCATCAGCTGTGCTCACAATTGCACTGCCACATGCTGACACATGTAAACCTGATTAGAAACAAATGAAGGCAAACAATATTTCTCTGTTGTATATTCCAAAATGTCCCCGAAGCTTAAAAGTCAAGTAGATTTAATGAAAGCCTTTGGGTGCCTGGAAGATAGGCGATCCAAAAACAAAACAAAACCTAACAGCATGCTTTGGGAAACTTAAACAATGATGTAAAGTATATGCAATAAATTGTTGTTTGATACATTGGATGTGAGTTACTGAATATGAATCTGCTAAAAATCTAACGAATGTATCATACTTACAAGTTGCATTCTTAACGACTCCAGATGATGCATTGAAGGGTCCACTAAATGTGGTTACCACAGCAGTGTAAAGCCTCCCAGCAGACACGTCCTCAAACAGAAAGGAGGTATTTTTGGAGTCGAGCTCTACCTCCTCTAAAGCTGTGGAAATGTTGTTTAGATAAACCTTATAATTCTCCACTTTCCCAGGAGGTGTAGTCCATGACACTAGGATCGAACTATTGGAGCCTTGGTTGGAGATACTGGGCTGCACTGTTTCAGGCTCTGTTAATGTGCAGAGGAGGAAGGATTAAAGCTGATCACCCACCTTGACCATTTGAAATAAAAGATACAGAAATACCAGGTAAGAGTCTTACTAGTGTACTGAGAGGTTCTTCTTGCTTTCCCTTCGATGCCATCCGCTGCCATGACAAAAACACAGAAGGTGAAGTTGGTCCCAGGAGTGAGCTTGGAGATCTCTGCGACTTCTCCTGCAAATGTTTTGTTTTGGGATTCAGAGCAACAGCCTGTAGTCTCAACCCGATATCTGTATTCAGTCTTGTACTCCAATGGTTTCGTCCAAACCAGACGTACAGTAGTTGTGTTTAATGTTTCAGCTTCCAACTGTCCAATACTATATGGACCTACAAACAGAGCAGAAAGTGTTTCCTGTTAATCATCATAAAGCACATAATCTCTCATGACACACTCTGTCAATGTTAGGTAAAATATTTAGTTGTTATGTACTTTGGTTGTTTTATTATTTAGTTCGGGGTTCATTTTGATACTTTAGAGACAGTAATTTGGATAGAATATATACATACGAGTAAAGTAGGACACTGTCACATTAACTGCCTGAGTGTCATCTGCTGTCTGTGTGGTGACAGTGAAGCTGTAGCTGCTCCCAGAAAGAAGTCCAGGGATCATTATGTGTCCGTTTAAGACGGTTTCAGATGTAGAAAAGGAGCCGTTGGTGGTCTGCACCACATATGAGTAGTGAGATTTGTTCTCTGCCTGTTCCCACTCCAAGGTCACTGAATTTGTGGTGATGTCCGTCTCTCTCAGCATGGTTACAGGATATGGTCCTGAGCAAATGAGACAGATGAGATACAGTGGATATGCAGATACGTGTGTTTTCATGTGTCAGATTTGGGAAAAGTCAATCATCTGTAGTAATTAAGTGCTCAATATGTCACTTGGTGCTTCTGAATGGCCTTTGTGTTATAAAACCCATCTGGCTCATAAAGCAGTCTTCTATTTATTTAACCTTTATTTAACCAGGAGAGTCCAATTGAGATTAGGAATCTGTTTTTCCAGGTTAAATAATATCACTATACATTTGTTATATTGTTTGTGTACAAAGGTTATTGTTATGAATAAAACAAAAATAAAAGGTAAGTGAAAGTAGCTAATAGTCAGAAGTAAACTTAGTATCGTATTAACTTTTGGAACATTTAGAATATATAACTAACGCTAATTGGGAAAAATATGTAAATGTTCACAAAAGTGAGTATAAGTGAAGCATTTTTCAAATACTAATGCTTGCAAACATATACAAAATATCTCTTTTGAATGTCACAATCACCAAATCATAATAATAATGGGAACCAAAACCAGAAAATTACAACAAAACTCAAACATTAAATGTGTAAATAGATGAATAAATAAACTAGAAACCCACACTGAGAATGACTGAATAATAATAGCCCTGGTGTGATCACACTCACTGGTATAGCTTTCTGCTGTCACTGCAGTGCTCTCATAGTTCAACACGCCTACAGTAGTAACGAAGATACTGTAGGGGCTTCCAGACTGGAGGCTGTCCAGCAGGAACCAGTTGTTTCCAGTCAGAACAGAGCTGCTAAAGATGGACACACTGAAGTTGTACTGATTTTGGTCCATGCCCTCCGGAAAGGGCCAGGTGAAGTTGATGGAATCCACAGTCTGAGAGTCCACCATGATGGGGCCAGGAGGGTTGGGAACTGAACAGGAGGAATAAGGAATACTGTTTTGTTAGTGATCGATTCAAACGCTTCAGGCATTTCTAAAATAAACATTGGTCAAAATATATACAGTGCGTATAATTTGTACGTGTAGTATGTAGGTTTATAAGTCGCGATGTAACTCACAAGTGGCGTTGCAAATCTGTAAGTTCTGAGTCTCAAAAGGTCCACTCTTGGTGACCACCACCACACAGTAAAGCACTCCTGGTGTCAGGTCCTGAAACTGTTCGTTCACTGTAGCGTTGCTCAGATCCGTGCGGTTTTCCACCAACTGCCCGTCTCTGTACAGCAGGACAGTGTAAGAGTCCACCTGCCCAAAGGCTGGTGTCCAGCTCACTGACATGTTGGTTGTGCTTCCTGTGGCAGTCGTGTCAGAAACTGCTCCAGGCTCTGTAAAATTTAAGATTTCAAAATGTAAATGTTAGTTAATATACATTTAGAAAATACTTAGTTTTAGCTCTGCCTGAAAACACAACATTAACTGGAAGAAATACACTGGGTTGGGCGGAATTTAATAATTGTAATAAAATTATGTATTGTACATACAATCAAAATTGTAAAAGTGTATTCTAAACAAAATTACATTTGAGAGAATTACTTCGGGGCAGATAATGTGAAGGCACAGAAAATTACAAATGTATTATTGTCCAAAATTATTGCACATTCAATAATATATGGAAACAAGTTGCCAGAATCGGCCAATTGACCCAGTCAATACATGACTGCGTATTATTCCTTTGAATAGTGCTACTGACTGCAATTGTGATTGAGCAAATTCATGTCTTTAGCCACTAATAATGTTATATATATATATACATGAAAAAACACATTTCAGAAGCTTTGATGACATACTTGTGTAACTTAATTTGCTTTCCACTGTGGACCTGACCCCTTCTACAACTGTGAACACATCAAAAGTGTACAATTTCCCAGGGGTCAGATTGAAGAAGGTGTAAGTCTCAGTCTCAGTTGAATGATTCTGCACCATCATGGCGTCCTGGAGTGTTATCACCAGGTAGGAGTAGAAAGGCTTATGATCACTTTGTCTGAGCCACGTCAGCCGGATGGCTGTTGTGTTCACATCCTCCACCGTGAGGTTGGTCACTGCTTTGGGCACTGCAGCAAATACAGCAGAGGGTAGAACAAGGGTATTATATATTTTTGTGATGTTTTTAATCAATTTCAGTATACAGGATGTTTCTGATTGTACATAATCCATTATTGCTTCATCAAGTGTTTAAATGTAAGCCCATACTTGTGTAACTGAATGTCTGTTCCACCGTGGATTCACTTCCTGCTGCTGCTATCGTTGTGACATTGATATTGTATCTAGTTCCTGGCTCCAGGTTGGATACATTAGTGCTGTTATTGCTGACTGTTGTGTTGAACAGTGCTCCTGTAGAATTGTAGGTTTGAACCAAGTATTTGTAATACGTCGGGGCTTCCTGCGGGTGTGACCATTCCACTTTTACTGAGGTGCTGGATTGAGGGCTGGCTACAAGGTTCAACACAGGGTTGGGCACTGGAAAAAACGACAAACAAGGGAAATATTCATTAAAAAGTACTTAAATAAGAAGCGATTTACATCACTTATGATATATTTATAAAATAAGTTACGTAATATACAGTAATATTCTTACTGTACGTGCTGGGCAGATGTTATACAAATATTGCAAAAACTACAACATCAATTTAATGACTTCCAGCAATAGAGACACTTCTACGTCCTTTGGTTTCTCCCTCTTATACTTACAGGTGAAAGCAGAATGATGACTGGCTTTGCTCTTTAAACTCTGGGGTCCAACAGTTTCGACGGTTATATTGTAGGAAGTTCCAGAGAGAAGCGAGGACAGCTCTGTGTGATTGACCAAGGGGCTCTTATTTTGTGCCTCGCCACCGTCAGTCTGGTAGGTGATATGGTAGCTGATGTTTGGAGCCCCCTCCATCAAAGCAGGAGTCGCCCACTGCAGAAAGAGCGAAGAGTTTGTCCTCTGACTGATGATGATGGAACCAGGAGGTGTGGGCTCTAAGATGTATGAACAACAGGTAGACACACACTTATTACTTGTGTTTCTGTTGTTAGTCATGTCTGATTGGTTTTAATGGTTTAAACCCTTTAATAAAAATGACATCCACTTGCAAAACATTGTTAGATGAATAACTCTTAGAATGAACTTACCAGTGGCAAATGAAGACTGATCAGACATCTTACTGAAGATTCCAGATACAGCGATCACGTTGATAAAAAACAGTCTACCAGGATTTAAATCAGTAAAGAGGACTGTGGTGACTGTTGTTACGTTGCAATACAAATATATTTCATTTGTGATGTTCACCACATAGTGATCAACCCTCCCGTTTGGCAAAGTCCAGCTGATGTTCAAGTAATCGGTTCCTCGTGCTGTCACCGAAATGTTTTCAGGCTTTTCAGGTTCTGTACAATAAAGAAGTAAAAGGTGGTTTGATTCCTTGTCATTGCATTGTGAAAGAAACACAATCTCCCTTCATGATGAGTCGTAATTTGAAATGGCATAATACAAATCAAATACATATATTTGCTGTAAATGCCTATTTGAACGATGAAGAACATCAAATATTGCAATGTGATCATACATTTAAGTAATCCATATGCCATACTTCCAATACTTCCATACTATACTACCGTGTATTATTATTTTTTTATACTATATTTCTTAACAACCTAGCGTTTATAATGGTGCCAACATGCAGAGGAACACAAATACATTTGACATTTTAATAGCTAAAATAACTAAATATGCTTGCAAAAAAAACTTAAAACAATTAATTGATCATCAAAATACTTGCCTTGTTACTTGTTAAAGTATTCAATTAAATTGTTAATAATATAATTAACCAACTAATTGTTGCAGCTCCACATGCATCCAAATTGTTTGTTAATACTTTTTTTTTATCTGCCGTTTATGAACCCCATTTTTTACACTATATATGTACAGTAGTATAAAAATAATTTAACATCAGATAAGGATGATGCACTGAATAAGAAATAAGCACTGTCATTAGCAAAAGTGTAATTCATGGTCTTACTTGTATAGTGAACAATCTCAGACACTTCACTCTTGATATCTCCAGCCACTGCTATGACAGTAAAACTGTATTGCACTCCAGGAGTCAGCTCAGTGACATTTATGTTTGTTTCAGTGGCATTAACAGTCGAGTCAGTTGTTCCATCAGTCCACTTTACTGTATAGAAGGAACTGCTTCCCTCTGGTTTAATCCACATCACAGATATAGAGGATGTTGTGATTTCACCAACAGTGAGGTTTCTGACGACTTCAGGCTCTGTGAGGGAAAAGGTGTTAAATAGGGAAATTAACCGTTTTTTAAATAATTTCATCAAGCAAATTCTTCTTTGAGTCAAAGTCACGATAGTAACAGTGCAACCAGAGCCATGTCATCCCACAAATGTTATCAAGCTGTTTCCATGCAGCTGGAAGTCCATCTAACATCTTTGTACAGTCACACTTCTTAAGGCCGACACTCAGCGTCATCTTTAACAAGTGATCAAAGCCCCTCATCTGACTTCTGATACAACAGAGTAACAGCAGTTTGACATTAAGATTTTCTTGGATCTCTCACCCTAAACATCGTCCTGTGGAGAAACCTAATTTCAACTGCTGTATCAATGACATCATTTTTGTCTAAACAGACTTTTTGGACAAAGCTGTTTAGCAAAACAACAACAATCCAGAGCTTTGCTTCACAGGTGAGCTCTCTTGTCTTCACCATGGTCCAGTACAACAACAGCATCACTGTAGCTGCTGCCCAAACCTCAGTCAACCACTTCTCCTTTGAGAGGACTTGTTATTCTACATCTGGACTTCTCTTACAGTAACCTCAGAGTATCAACCTGCTTGTGATCACTGCAGACAGTCTTCTCTCACAGATGTCTTCAGCAGACTCTCACTACCTGACTTTAGGAACCACATCTAAATGATTACTTACTTGTGTATTGAGAAATTGCAGCACTGTGTCCTTCAGTCCTGCCATCATCTGCCACTGCAGTAACAGTTATGTCATACTGGACACCAGCAGTCAGGTTACTAATGTTTACATTTGTTTCAGTCACATGGTCACGAAAAGTCACATTTCCATCAGTCCAGTGTACTTTATAGGAAGAGCAGCTTCCCTCTGGTTTAATCCACTTCACAGATATAGAGGATGTTGTGATTTTAGTGACAGAGATATATCCGACTACTTCAGGCTCTGTGAGCGCAGGATAAATACAAGATGAGGGAGAAAATAAACACATTTAGAGCCAGGGAAAAAAACTACTGACTGTGGCAAGTACATCATCTACACTTGAGTGTGTTTTGGGACAGGATAAACATCTACAAAAGTTAAAAGCTATAGCGCAGGGGTTTTCAATGTTTTTCAGGCCAAGGACTCCCAAACTGATGTAGAGGTGGAGCAGGGACCTCCTACTATATATATTGTATAGAAGAGGCCTCTCTGGGAACCATCACCGTATCGTGGTGGAGAGGTTTGTGTGTCCCTATGAACCTAAGAGCTGTGTTGTCTGGAGCCTAGTGCTCCTGGTAGGGTCTCCCAAGGCAAATTGGTCTCAGGTGAGGGGCCAGACTAAGAACGGTTTAAAACGACTTCATGAAAAAAAGGGAAAGGAAAGGAGAGACCCTGCCCGGAGTAAGCCTGGGGCACCCGTCTGGAGCCAGTCCCAGAGGGAGGGCCGGACAGCGAGCGCCTGGTGGCCGGGTTTGCCACGGAGCCCGGTCGGGCACAGACCGAAGAAACTACGTGGTGCCTCCCATACATCCATCCTGTGGGCCCACCACTCATGGGAAAAACCGCTGGGGTGGGGTGCGCTGTCACACGGGTGGCAGTGATGGTCAGGGGCCTCGACGGACCATACCCGGGCAGCAAAGGCTGGCTCTGGGGACGTGGAACGTCACCTCTCTGTGGGGGAAGGAGCCGGAACTAGTGCGGAGATGAAGCGCTACCAGTTGGATCTGGTGGGGCTTACCTCTACGCACAGTCCTGGCTCTGGAACCGTACTCCTGGATAGGGGTTGGACTCTATTATTCTCCGGAGTTGTCCAAGGTGTGAGGCGTCGGGCCGGGGTGGGGATACGCACAAGTCCCCGGATGAGCGCCGCTACGTTGGAGTTTACCCCGGTGGACGAAAGGGTCGCCTCCCTACGCCTTCGGGTTATGGGGGGGAAAACTCTGACTGTTGTTTGTGCCTATGCCCCAAACCGCAATTTGGAGTATTCGGCCTTCTTGGAGACCCTGAATGGAGTCCTGCAGGGGGCTCCAGTAGGGGACTCCGTAATCTTGCTGGGAGACTTCAACGCACACGTGGGGAACGATGGAGACACCTGGAGAGGCGTGATTGGGAGGGAGGGCCTCCCTGATCTAAACCCGAACGGTCATTTGTTGTTGGACTTCTGTGCTAGTCATGGAATGGCCATAACAAACACCATGTTCGAACATAAGGATGCTCATAAGTGTACGTGGTACCAGGCCAAAGGTCAATGATCGATTTTGTAATCGTATCATCTGATCTGAGGCCGCATGTTTTGGACACTCGGGTGAAGAGAGGGGCGGAGCTGTCAACTGATCACCATCTGGTGGTGAGTTGGATCAAGGGGTGGGGGAAGACTCTGGACAGACCTGGTAAACCTAAACGGGTAGTGCGGGTGAACTAGAAACGTCTGGAGGAAGCCCCTGTCCTGGGGATCTTCAACTCACACCTCCGGCGGAGCTTTTCAGATATCCCTGTGGAGGTTGGGGGCATTGAACCTGAGTTGGCGATGTTCAAAACCTCTATTGCTGAAGCTGCGGTGATGAGCTGTGGTCTCAAGGTCTTAGGTGTCTCAAGGGGCGGTAAACCTCGAACACCGTGGTGGACCCCGGTGGTCAGGGAAGCCATCCGACTGAAGAAGGAGTCCTTCCGGGTATGTAGGACTCCGGAAACAGTTGCAGGGTACCAAAAGACTAGAAGGGCGGCAGCCTCTGCAATGTCAGAGGCAAAGCAGCGGGTGTGGGAGAAGTTCGGAGAAGTTATGGAGAAGGACTTTCGGTCGGCACCAAGGTGCTTCTGGAAAACCATCCGGCACCTCAGGAGGGGGAAGCGAGGAACCATCCAAGCTGTGTACAGCAAGGGTGGGACCCTGCTGCCATACTTCCAATTCTTCCATACTATACTACCGTGTATTATTATTTTTTTATATTATATTTCTTAACAACTTAGCGTTTATAATGGTGCCAACATGCAGAGGAACACAAATACATTTGACATTTTAATAGCTAAAATAACTAAATATGCTTGCAAAAAAAACTTAAAACAATTAATTGATCATCAAAATACTTGCCTTGTTACTTGTTAAAGTATTCAATTAAATTATTAATAATATAATTAACCAACTAATTGTTGCAGCTCCAAAGCTGTTTAGCAAAAACAGAAGGAGACAACAACAATCCAGAGCTTTGCTTCACAGGTGAGCTCTCTTGTCTTCACCATGATCCAGTACAACAACAGCATCACTGTAGCTGCTGCCCAAACCTCAGTCAACCACTTCTCCTTTGAGAGGACTTGTTATTCTACATCTGGACTTCTCTTACAGTAACCTCAGAGTATCAACCTGCTTGTGATCACTGCAGACAGTCTTCTCTCACAGATGTCTTCAGCAGACTCTCACTACCTGACTTTAGGAACCACATCTAAATGATTACTTACTTGTGTATTGAGAAATTGCAGCACTGTGTCCTTCAGTCATGCCATCATCTGCCACTGCAGTAACAGTTATGTCATACTGGACACCAGCAGTCAGGTTACTAATGTTTACATTTGTTTCAGTCACATGGTCACGAAAAGTCACATTTCCATCAGTCCAGTGTACTTTATAGGAAGAGCAGCTTCCCTCTGGTTTAATCCACTTCACAGATATAGAGGATGTTGTGATTTTAGTGACAGTGAGGTTTCTGACGACTTCAGGCTCTGTGAGGGAAAAGGTGTTAAATAGGGAAATTAACCGTTTTTTAAATAATTTCATCAAGCAAATTCTTCTTTGAGTCAAAGTCACGATAGTAACAGTGCAACCAGAGCCATGTCATCCCACAAATGTTATCAAGCTGTTTCCATGCAGCTGGAAGTCCATCTAACATGTTTGTACAGTCACACTTCTTAAGGCCGACACTCAGCGTCATCTTTAACAAGTGATCAAAGCCCCTCATCTGACTTCTGATACAACAGAGTAACAGCAGTTTGACATAAAGATTTTCTTGGATCTCTCACCCTAAACATGAGGCAAGTCGCCCTGTGGAGAAACCTAATTTCAACTGCTGTATCAATGACATCATTCTTGTCTAAACAGACTTTTTGGACAAAGCTGTTTAGCAAAAACAGAAGGAGACAACAACAATCCAGAGCTTTGCTTCACAGGTGAGCTCTCTTGTCTTCACCATGGTCCAGTACAACAACAGCATCACTGTAGCTGCTGCCCAAACCTCAGTCAACCACTTCTCCTTTGAGAGGACTTGTTATTCTACATCTGGACTTCTCTTACAGTAACCTCAGAGTATCAACCTGCTTGTGATCACTGCAGACAGTCTTCTCTCACAGATGTCTTCAGCAGACTCTCACTACCTGACTTTAGGAACCACATCTAAATGATTACTTACTTGTGTATTGAGAAATTGCAGCACTGTGTCCTTCAGTCATGCCATCATCTGCCACTGCAGTAACAGTTATGTCATACTGGACACCAGCAGTCAGGTTACTAATGTTTACATTTGTTTCAGTCACATGGTCTTCAAAAGTCACATTTCCATCAGTCCAGTGTACTTTATAGGAAGAGCAGCTTCCCTCTGGTTTAATCCACTTCACAGATATAGAGGATGTTGTGATTTCACCAACAGTGAGGTTTCTGACGACTTCAGGCTCTGTGAGGGAAAAGGTGTTAAATAGGGAAATTAACCGTTTTTTAAATAATTTCATCAAGCAAATTCTTCTTTGAGTCAAAGTCACGATAGTAACAGTGCAACCAGAGCCATGTCATCCCACAAATGTTATCAAGCTGTTTCCATGCAGCTGGAAGTCCATCTAACATGTTTGTACAGTCACACTTCTTAAGGCCGACACTCAGCGTCATCTTTAACAAGTGATCAAAGCCCCTCATCTGACTTCTGATACAACAGAGTAACAGCAGTTTGACATAAAGATTTTCTTGGATCTCTCACCCTAAACATGAGGCAAGTCGCCCTGTGGAGAAACCTAATTTCAACTGCTGTATCAATGACATCATTCTTGTCTAAACAGACTTTTTGACAAAGCTGTTTAGCAAAAACAGAAGGAGACAACAACAATCCAGAGCTTTGCTTCACAGGTGAGCTCTCTTGTCTTCACCATGGTCCAGTACAACAACAGCATCACTGTAGCTGCTGCCCAAACCTCAGTCAACCACTTCTCCTTTGAGAGGACTTGTTATTCTACATCTGGACTTCTCTTACAGTAACCTCAGAGTATCAACCTGCTTGTGATCACTGCAGACAGTCTTCTCTCACAGATGTCTTCAGCAGACTCTCACTACCTGACTTTAGGAACCACATCTAAATGATTACTTACTTGTGTATTGAGAAATTGCAGCACTGTGTCCTTCAGTCCTGCCATCATCTGCCACTGCAGTAACAGTTATGTCATACTGGACACCAGCAGTCAGGTTACTAATGTTTACATTTGTTTCAGTCACATGGTCACGAAAAGTCACATTTCCATCAGTCCAGTGTACTTTATAGGAAGAGCAGCTTCCCTCTGGTTTAATCCACATCACAGATATAGAGGATGTTGTGATTTTAGTGACAGAGATATATCCGACTACTTCAGGCTCTGTGAGCGCAGGATAAATACAAGATGAGGGAGAAAATAAACACATTTAGAGCCAGGGAAAAAAACTACTGACTGTGGCAAGTACATCATCTACACTTGAGTGTGTTTTGGGACAGGATAAACATCTACAAAAGTTAAAAGCTATAGCGCAGGGGTTTTCAATGTTTTTCAGGCCAAGGACTCCCAAACTGATGTAGAGGTGGAGCAGGGACCTTCTACTATATATATTGTATAGAAGAGGCCTCTCTGGGAACCATCACCGTATCGTGGTGGAGAGGTTTGTGTGTCCCTATGAACCTAAGAGCTGTGTTGTCTGGAGCCTAGTGCTCCTGGTAGGGTCTCCCAAGGCAAATTGGTCTCAGGTGAGGGGCCAGACTAAGAACGGTTTAAAACGACTTCATGAAAAAAAGGGAAAGGAAAGGAGAGACCCTGCCCGGAGTAAGCCTGGGGCCCCACGTAGCTACGTGGTGCCTCCCATACATCCATCCTGTGGGCCCACCACTCATGGGAAAAACCGCTGGGGTGGGGTGCGCTGTCACACGGGTGGCAGTGATGGTCAGGGGCCTCGACGGACCAGACCCGGGCAGCAAAGGCTGGCTCTGGGGACGTGGAACGTCACCTCTCTGTGGGGGAAGGAGCCGGAACTAGTGCGGGAGATGAAGCGCTACCAGTTGGATCTGGTGGGGCTTACCTCTACGCACAGTCCTGGCTCTGGAACCGTACTCCTGGATAGGGGTTGGACTCTATTATTCTCCGGAGTTGCCCAAGGTGTGAGGCGTCGGGCCGGGGTGCTGATACGCACAAGTCCCCGGATGAGCGCCGCTACGTTGGAGTTTACCCCGGTGGACGAAAGGGTCGCCTCCCTACGCCTTCGGGTTATGGGGGGGAAAACTCTGACTGTTGTTTGTGCCTATGCCCCAAACCGCAGTTTGGAGTATTCGGCCTTCTTGGAGACCCTGAATGGAGTCCTGCAGGGGGCTCCAGTAGGGGACTCCGTAATCTTGCTGGGAAACTTCAACGCACACGTGGGGAACGATGGAGACACCTGGAGAGGCGTGATTGGGAGGGAGGGCCTCCCTGATCTAAACCCGAACGGTCATTTGTTGTTGGACTTCTGTGCTAGTCATGGAATGGCCATAACAAACACCATGTTCGAACATAAGGATGCTCATAAGTGTACGTGGTACCAGGCCAAAGGTCAATGATCAATTTTGTAATCGTATCATCTGATCTGAGGCCGCATGTTTTGGACACTCGGGTGAAGAGAGGGGCGGAGCTGTCAACTGATCACCATCTGGTGGTGAGTTGGATCAAGGGGTGGGGGAAGACTCTGGACAGACCTGATAAACCTAAACGGGTAGTGCGGGTGAACTAGAAACGTCTGGAGGAAGCCCCTGTCCTGGGGATCTTCAACTCACACCTCCGGCGGAGCTTTTCAGATATCCCTGTGGAGGTTGGGGGCATTGAACCTGAGTGGGCGATGTTCAAAACCTCTATTGCTGAAGCTGCGGTGATGAGCTGTGGTCTCAAGGTCTTAGGTGCATCAAGGGGCGGTAACCCTCGAACACCGTGGTGGACCCCGGTGGTCAGGGAAGCCATCCGACTGAAGAAGGAGTCCTTCCGGGTATGTAGGACTCCGGAAACAGTTGCAGGGTACCAAAAGACTAGAAGGGCGGCAGCCTCTGCAATGTCAGAGGCAAAGCAGCGGGTGTGGGAGAAGTTCGGAGAAGTTATGGAGAAGGACTTTCGGTCGGCACCAAGGTGCTTCTGGAAAACCATCCGGCACCTCAGGAGGGGGAAGCGAGGAACCATCCAAGCTGTGTACAGCAAGGGTGGGACCCTGCTGCCATACTTCCAATTCTTCCATACTATACTACCGTGTATTATTATTTTTTTATATTATATTTCTTAACAACTTAGCGTTTATAATGGTGCCAACATGCGGAGGAACACAAATACATTTGACATTTTAATAGCTAAAATAACTAAATATGCTTGCAAAAAAAACTTAAAACAATTAATTGATCATCAAAATACTTGCCTTGTTACTTGTTAAAGTATTCAATTAAATTATTAATAATATAATTAACCAACTAATTGTTGCAGCTCCAAAGCTGTTTAGCAAAAACAGAAGGAGACAACAACAATCCAGAGCTTTGCTTCACAGGTGAGCTCTCTTGTCTTCACCATGGTCCAGTACAACAACAGCATCACTGTAGCTGCTGCCCAAACCTCAGTCAACCACTTCTCCTTTGAGAGGACTTGTTATTCTACATCTGGACTTCTCTTACAGTAACCTCAGAGTATCAACCTGCTTGTGATCACTGCAGACAGTCTTCTCTCACAGATGTCTTCAGCAGACTCTCACTACCTGACTTTAGGAACCACATCTAAATGATTACTTACTTGTGTATTGAGAAATTGCAGCACTGTGTCCTTCAGTCCTGCCATCATCTGCCACTGCAGTAACAGTTATGTCATACTGGACACCAGCAGTCAGGTTACTAATGTTTACATTTGTTTCAGTCACATGGTCACGAAAAGTCACATTTCCATCAGTCCAGTGTACTTTATAGGAAGAGCAGCTTCCCTCTGGTTTAATCCACTTCACAGATATAGAGGATGTTGTGATTTTAGTGACAGTGAGGTTTCTGACGACTTCAGGCTCTGTGAGGGAAAAGGTGTTAAATAGGGAAATTAACCGTTTTTTAAATAATTTCATCAAGCAAATTCTTCTTTGAGTCAAAGTCACGATAGTAACAGTGCAACCAGAGCCATGTCATCCCACAAATGTTATCAAGCTGTTTCCATGCAGCTGGAAGTCCATCTAACATCTTTGTACAGTCACACTTCTTAAGGCCGACACTCAGCGTCATCTTTAACAAGTGATCAAAGCCCCTCATCTGACTTCTGATACAACAGAGTAACAGCAGTTTGACATAAAGATTTTCTTGGATCTCTCACCCTAAACATGAGGCAAGTCGCCCTGTGGAGAAACCTAATTTCAACTGCTGTATCAATGACATCATTCTTGTCTAAACAGACTTTTTGGACAAAGCTGTTTAGCAAAAACAGAAGGAGACAACAACAATCCAGAGCTTTGCTTCACAGGTGAGCTCTCTTGTCTTCACCATGGTCCAGTACAACAACAGCATCACTGTAGCTGCTGCCCAAACCTCAGTCAACCACTTCTCCTTTGAGAGGACTTGTTATTCTACATCTGGACTTCTCTTACAGTAACCTCAGAGTATCAACCTGCTTGTGATCACTGCAGACAGTCTTCTCTCACAGATGTCTTCAGCAGACTCTCACTACCTGACTTTAGGAACCACATCTAAATGATTACTTACTTGTGTATTGAGAAATTGCAGCACTGTGTCCTTCAGTCATGCCATCATCTGCCACTGCAGTAACAGTTATGTCATACTGGACACCAGCAGTCAGGTTACTAATGTTTACATTTGTTTCAGTCACATGGTCTTCAAAAGTCACATTTCCATCAGTCCAGTGTACTTTATAGGAAGAGCCGTTTCCCTCTGGTTTAATCCACATCACAGATATAGAGGATGTTGTGATTTTAGTGACAGTGAGGTTTCTGACGACTTCAGGCTCTGTGAGGGAAAAGGTGTTAAATAGGGAAATTAACCGTTTTTTAAATAATTTCATCAAGCAAATTCTTCTTTGAGTCAAAGTCACGATAGTAACAGTGCAACCAGAGCCATGTCATCCCACAAATGTTATCAAGCTGTTTCCATGCAGCTGGAAGTCCATCTAACATGTTTGTACAGTCACACTTCTTAAGGCCGACACTCAGCGTCATCTTTAACAAGTGATCAAAGCCCCTCATCTGACTTCTGATACAACAGAGTAACAGCAGTTTGACATAAAGATTTTCTTGGATCTCTCACCCTAAACATGAGGCAAGTCGCCCTGTGGAGAAACCTAATTTCAACTGCTGTATCAATGACATCATTCTTGTCTAAACAGACTTTTTGACAAAGCTGTTTAGCAAAAACAGAAGGAGACAACAACAATCCAGAGCTTTGCTTCACAGGTGAGCTCTCTTGTCTTCACCATGGTCCAGTACAACAACAGCATCACTGTAGCTGCTGCCCAAACCTCAGTCAACCACTTCTCCTTTGAGAGGACTTGTTATTCTACATCTGGACTTCTCTTACAGTAACCTCAGAGTATCAACCTGCTTGTGATCACTGCAGACAGTCTTCTCTCACAGATGTCTTCAGCAGACTCTCACTACCTGACTTTAGGAACCACATCTAAATGATTACTTACTTGTGTATTGAGAAATTGCAGCACTGTGTCCTTCAGTCCTGCCATCATCTGCCACTGCAGTAACAGTTATGTCATACTGGACACCAGCAGTCAGGTTACTAATGTTTACATTTGTTTCAGTCACATGGTCACGAAAAGTCACATTTCCATCAGTCCAGTGTACTTTATAGGAAGAGCAGCTTCCCTCTGGTTTAATCCACATCACAGATATAGAGGATGTTGTGATTTCACCAACAGTGAGGTTTCTGACGACTTCAGGCTCTGTGAGGGAAAAGGTGTTAAATAGGGAAATTAACCGTTTTTTAAATAATTTCATCAAGCAAATTCTTCTTTGAGTCAAAGTCACGATAGTAACAGTGCAACCAGAGCCATGTCATCCCACAAATGTTATCAAGCTGTTTCCATGCAGCTGGAAGTCCATCTAACATGTTTGTACAGTCACACTTCTTAAGGCCGACACTCAGCGTCATCTTTAACAAGTGATCAAAGCCCCTCATCTGACTTCTGATACAACAGAGTAACAGCAGTTTGACATAAAGATTTTCTTGGATCTCTCACCCTAAACATGAGGCAAGTCGCCCTGTGGAGAAACCTAATTTCAACTGCTGTATCAATGACATCATTCTTGTCTAAACAGACTTTTTGGACAAAGCTGTTTAGCAAAAACAGAAGGAGACAACAACAATCCAGAGCTTTGCTTCACAGGTGAGCTCTCTTGTCTTCACCATGGTCCAGTACAACAACAGCATCACTGTAGCTGCTGCCCAAACCTCAGTCAACCACTTCTCCTTTGAGAGGACTTGTTATTCTACATCTGGACTTCTCTTACAGTAACCTCAGAGTATCAACCTGCTTGTGATCACTGCAGACAGTCTTCTCTCACAGATGTCTTCAGCAGACTCTCACTACCTGACTTTAGGAACCACATCTAAATGATTACTTACTTGTGTATTGAGAAATTGCAGCACTGTGTCCTTCAGTCATGCCATCATCTGCCACTGCAGTAACAGTTATGTCATACTGGACACCAGCAGTCAGGTTACTAATGTTTACATTTGTTTCAGTCACATGGTCTTCAAAAGTCACATTTCCATCAGTCCAGTGTACTTTATAGGAAGAGCCGTTTCCCTCTGGTTTAATCCACATCACAGATATAGAGGATGTTGTGATTTCACCAACAGTGAGGTTTCTGACGACTTCAGGCTCTGTGAGGGAAAAGGTGTTAAATAGGGAAATTAACCGTTTTTTAAATAATTTCATCAAGCAAATTCTTCTTTGGGTCAAAGTCACGATAGTAACAGTGCAACCAGAGCCATGTCATCCCACAAATGTTATCAAGCTGTTTCCATGCAGCTGGAAGTCCATCTAACATGTTTGTACAGTCACACTTCTTAAGGCCGACACTCAGCGTCATCTTTAACAAGTGATCAAAGCCCCTCATCTGACTTCTGATACAACAGAGTAACAGCAGTTTGACATAAAGATTTTCTTGGATCTCTCACCCTAAACATGAGGCAAGTCGCCCTGTGGAGAAACCTAATTTCAACTGCTGTATCAATGACATCATTCTTGTCTAAACAGACTTTTTGACAAAGCTGTTTAGCAAAAACAGAAGGAGACAACAACAATCCAGAGCTTTGCTTCACAGGTGAGCTCTCTTGTCTTCACCATGGTCCAGTACAACAACAGCATCACTGTAGCTGCTGCCCAAACCTCAGTCAACCACTTCTCCTTTGAGAGGACTTGTTATTCTACATCTGGACTTCTCTTACAGTAACCTCAGAGTATCAACCTGCTTGTGATCACTGCAGACAGTCTTCTCTCACAGATGTCTTCAGCAGACTCTCACTACCTGACTTTAGGAACCACATCTAAATGATTACTTACTTGTGTATTGAGAAATTGCAGCACTGTGTCCTTCAGTCATGCCATCATCTGCCACTGCAGTAACAGTTATGTCATACTGGACACCAGCAGTCAGGTTACTAATGTTTACATTTGTTTCAGTCACATGGTCTTCAAAAGTCACATTTCCATCAGTCCAGTGTACTTTATAGGAAGAGCCGTTTCCCTCTGGTTTAATCCACATCACAGATATAGAGGATGTTGTGATTTTAGTGACAGTGAGGTTTCTGACGACTTCAGGCTCTGTGAGGGAAAAGGTGTTAAATAGGGAAATTAACCGTTTTTTAAATAATTTCATCAAGCAAATTCTTCTTTGGGTCAAAGTCACGATAGTAACAGTGCAACCAGAGCCATGTCATCCCACAAATGTTATCAAGCTGTTTCCATGCAGCTGGAAGTCCATCTAACATGTTTGTACAGTCACACTTCTTAAGGCCGACACTCAGCGTCATCTTTAACAAGTGATCAAAGCCCCTCATCTGACTTCTGATACAACAGAGTAACAGCAGTTTGACATAAAGATTTTCTTGGATCTCTCACCCTAAACATGAGGCAAGTCGCCCTGTGGAGAAACCTAATTTCAACTGCTGTATCAATGACATCATTCTTGTCTAAACAGACTTTTTGACAAAGCTGTTTAGCAAAAACAGAAGGAGACAACAACAATCCAGAGCTTTGCTTCACAGGTGAGCTCTCTTGTCTTCACCATGGTCCAGTACAACAACAGCATCACTGTAGCTGCTGCCCAAACCTCAGTCAACCACTTCTCCTTTGAGAGGACTTGTTATTCTACATCTGGACTTCTCTTACAGTAACCTCAGAGTATCAACCTGCTTGTGATCACTGCAGACAGTCTTCTCTCACAGATGTCTTCAGCAGACTCTCACTACCTGACTTTAGGAACCACATCTAAATGATTACTTACTTGTGTATTGAGAAATTGCAGCACTGTGTCCTTCAGTCCTGCCATCATCTGCCACTGCAGTAACAGTTATGTCATACTGGACACCAGCAGTCAGGTTACTAATGTTTACATTTGTTTCAGTCACATGGTCACGAAAAGTCACATTTCCATCAGTCCAGTGTACTTTATAGGAAGAGCAGCTTCCCTCTGGTTTAATCCACATCACAGATATAGAGGATGTTGTGATTTTAGTGACAGAGATATATCCGACTACTTCAGGCTCTGTGAGCGCAGGATAAATACAAGATGAGGGAGAAAATAAACACATTTAGAGCCAGGGAAAAAAACTACTGACTGTGGCAAGTACATCATCTACACTTGAGTGTGTTTTGGGACAGGATAAACATCTACAAAAGTTAAAAGCTATAGCGCAGGGGTTTTCAATGTTTTTCAGGCCAAGGACTCCCAAACTGATGTAGAGGTGGAGCAGGGACCTTCTACTATATATATTGTATAGAAGAGGCCTCTCTGGGAACCATCACCGTATCGTGGTGGAGAGGTTTGTGTGTCCCTATGAACCTAAGAGCTGTGTTGTCTGGAGCCTAGTGCTCCTGGTAGGGTCTCCCAAGGCAAATTGGTCTCAGGTGAGGGGCCAGACTAAGAACGGTTTAAAACGACTTCATGAAAAAAAGGGAAAGGAAAGGAGAGACCCTGCCCGGAGTAAGCCTGGGGCCCCACGTAGCTACGTGGTGCCTCCCATACATCCATCCTGTGGGCCCACCACTCATGGGAAAAACCGCTGGGGTGGGGTGCGCTGTCACACGGGTGGCAGTGATGGTCAGGGGCCTCGACGGACCAGACCCGGGCAGCAAAGGCTGGCTCTGGGGACGTGGAACGTCACCTCTCTGTGGGGGAAGGAGCCGGAACTAGTGCGGGAGATGAAGCGCTACCAGTTGGATCTGGTGGGGCTTACCTCTACGCACAGTCCTGGCTCTGGAACCGTACTCCTGGATAGGGGTTGGACTCTATTATTCTCCGGAGTTGCCCAAGGTGTGAGGCGTCGGGCCGGGGTGGGGATACGCACAAGTCCCCGGATGAGCGCCGCTACGTTGGAGTTTACCCCGGTGGACGAAAGGGTCGCCTCCCTACGCCTTCGGGTTATGGGGGGGAAAACTCTGACTGTTGTTTGTGCCTATGCCCCAAACCGCAGTTTGGAGTATTCGGCCTTCTTGGAGACCCTGAATGGAGTCCTGCAGGGGGCTCCAGTAGGGGACTCCGTAATCTTGCTGGGAGACTTCAACGCACACGTGGGGAACGATGGAGACACCTGGAGAGGCGTGATTGGGAGGGAGGGCCTCCCTGATCTAAACCCGAACGGTCATTTGTTGTTGGACTTCTGTGCTAGTCATGGAATTGCCATAACAAACACCATGTTCGAACATAAGGATGCTCATAAGTGTACGTGGTACCAGGCCAAAGGTCAATGATCGATTTTGTAATCGTATCATCTGATCTGAGGCCGCATGTTTTGGACACTCGGGTGAAGAGAGGGGCGGAGCTGTCAACTGATCACCATCTGGTGGTGAGTTGGATCAAGGGGTGGGGGAAGACTCTGGACAGACCTGGTAAACCTAAACGGGTAGTGCGGGTGAACTAGAAACGTCTGGAGGAAGCCCCTGTCCTGGGGATCTTCAACTCACACCTCCGGCGGAGCTTTTCAGATATCCCTGTGGAGGTTGGGGGCATTGAACCTGAGTGGGCGATGTTCAAAACCTCTATTGCTGAAGCTGCGGTGATGAGCTGTGGTCTCAAGGTCTTAGGTGTCTCAAGGGGCGGTAAACCTCGAACACCGTGGTGGACCCCGGTGGTCAGGGAAGCCATCCGACTGAAGAAGGAGTCCTTCCGGGTATGTAGGACTCCGGAAACAGTTGCAGGGTACCAAAAGACTAGAAGGGCGGCAGCCTCTGCAATGTCAGAGGCAAAGCAGCGGGTGTGGGAGAAGTTCGGAGAAGCTATGGAGAAGGACTTTCGGTCGGCACCAAGGTGCTTCTGGAAAACCATCCGGCACCTCAGGAGGGGGAAGCGAGGAACCATCCAAGCTGTGTACAGCAAGGGTGGGACCCTGCTGCCATACTTCCAATTCTTCCATACTATACTACCGTGTATTATTATTTTTTTATATTATATTTCTTAACAACTTAGCGTTTATAATGGTGCCAACATGCAGAGGAACACAAATACATTTGACATTTTAATAGCTAAAATAACTAAATATGCTTGCAAAAAAAACTTAAAACAATTAATTGATCATCAAAATACTTGCCTTGTTACTTGTTAAAGTATTCAATTAAATTATTAATAATATAATTAACCAACTAATTGTTGCAGCTCCAAAGCTGTTTAGCAAAAACAGAAGGAGACAACAACAATCCAGAGCTTTGCTTCACAGGTGAGCTCTCTTGTCTTCACCATGGTCCAGTACAACAACAGCATCACTGTAGCTGCTGCCCAAACCTCAGTCAACCACTTCTCCTTTGAGAGGACTTGTTATTCTACATCTGGACTTCTCTTACAGTAACCTCAGAGTATCAACCTGCTTGTGATCACTGCAGACAGTCTTCTCTCACAGATGTCTTCAGCAGACTCTCACTACCTGACTTTAGGAACCACATCTAAATGATTACTTACTTGTGTATTGAGAAATTGCAGCACTGTGTCCTTCAGTCCTGCCATCATCTGCCACTGCAGTAACAGTTATGTCATACTGGACACCAGCAGTCAGGTTACTAATGTTTACATTTGTTTCAGTCACATGGTCACGAAAAGTCACATTTCCATCAGTCCAGTGTACTTTATAGGAAGAGCAGCTTCCCTCTGGTTTAATCCACTTCACAGATATAGAGGATGTTGTGATTTTAGTGACAGTGAGGTTTCTGACGACTTCAGGCTCTGTGAGGGAAAAGGTGTTAAATAGGGAAATTAACCGTTTTTTAAATAATTTCATCAAGCAAATTCTTCTTTGAGTCAAAGTCACGATAGTAACAGTGCAACCAGAGCCATGTCATCCCACAAATGTTATCAAGCTGTTTCCATGCAGCTGGAAGTCCATCTAACATGTTTGTACAGTCACACTTCTTAAGGCCGACACTCAGCGTCATCTTTAACAAGTGATCAAAGCCCCTCATCTGACTTCTGATACAACAGAGTAACAGCAGTTTGACATAAAGATTTTCTTGGATCTCTCACCCTAAACATGAGGCAAGTCGCCCTGTGGAGAAACCTAATTTCAACTGCTGTATCAATGACATCATTCTTGTCTAAACAGACTTTTTGGACAAAGCTGTTTAGCAAAAACAGAAGGAGACAACAACAATCCAGAGCTTTGCTTCACAGGTGAGCTCTCTTGTCTTCACCATGGTCCAGTACAACAACAGCATCACTGTAGCTGCTGCCCAAACCTCAGTCAACCACTTCTCCTTTGAGAGGACTTGTTATTCTACATCTGGACTTCTCTTACAGTAACCTCAGAGTATCAACCTGCTTGTGATCACTGCAGACAGTCTTCTCTCACAGATGTCTTCAGCAGACTCTCACTACCTGACTTTAGGAACCACATCTAAATGATTACTTACTTGTGTATTGAGAAATTGCAGCACTGTGTCCTTCAGTCCTGCCATCATCTGCCACTGCAGTAACAGTTATGTCATACTGGACACCAGCAGTCAGGTTACTAATGTTTACATTTGTTTCAGTCACATGGTCTACGAAAAGTCACATTTCCATCAGTCCAGTGTACTTTATAGGAAGAGCAGCTTCCCTCTGGTTTAATCCACATCACAGATATAGAGGATGTTGTGATTTCACCGACAGTGAGGTTTCTGACGACTTCAGGCTCTGTGAGGGAAAAGGTGTTAAATAGGGAAATTAACCGTTTTTTAAATAATTTCATCAAGCAAATTCTTCTTTGAGTCAAAGTCACGATAGTAACAGTGCAACCAGAGCCATGTCATCCCACAAATGTTATCAAGCTGTTTCCATGCAGCTGGAAGTCCATCTAACATGTTTGTACAGTCACACTTCTTAAGGCCGACACTCAGCGTCATCTTTAACAAGTGATCAAAGCCCCTCATCTGACTTCTGATACAACAGAGTAACAGCAGTTTGACATAAAGATTTTCTTGGATCTCTCACCCTAAACATGAGGCAAGTCGCCCTGTGGAGAAACCTAATTTCAACTGCTGTATCAATGACATCATTCTTGTCTAAACAGACTTTTTGGACAAAGCTGTTTAGCAAAAACAGAAGGAGACAACAACAATCCAGAGCTTTGCTTCACAGGTGAGCTCTCTTGTCTTCACCATGGTCCAGTACAACAACAGCATCACTGTAGCTGCTGCCCAAACCTCAGTCAACCACTTCTCCTTTGAGAGGACTTGTTATTCTACATCTGGACTTCTCTTACAGTAACCTCAGAGTATCAACCTGCTTGTGATCACTGCAGACAGTCTTCTCTCACAGATGTCTTCAGCAGACTCTCACTACCTGACTTTAGGAACCACATCTAAATGATTACTTACTTGTGTATTGAGAAATTGCAGCACTGTGTCCTTCAGTCATGCCATCATCTGCCACTGCAGTAACAGTTATGTCATACTGGACACCAGCAGTCAGGTTACTAATGTTTACATTTGTTTCAGTCACATGGTCTTCAAAAGTCACATTTCCATCAGTCCAGTGTACTTTATAGGAAGAGCCGTTTCCCTCTGGTTTAATCCACATCACAGATATAGAGGATGTTGTGATTTTAGTGACAGTGAGGTTTCTGACGACTTCAGGCTCTGTGAGGGAAAAGGTGTTAAATAGGGAAATTAACCGTTTTTTAAATAATTTCATCAAGCAAATTCTTCTTTGAGTCAAAGTCACGATAGTAACAGTGCAACCAGAGCCATGTCATCCCACAAATGTTATCAAGCTGTTTCCATGCAGCTGGAAGTCCATCTAACATGTTTGTACAGTCACACTTCTTAAGGCCGACACTCAGCGTCATCTTTAACAAGTGATCAAAGCCCCTCATCTGACTTCTGATACAACAGAGTAACAGCAGTTTGACATAAAGATTTTCTTGGATCTCTCACCCTAAACATGAGGCAAGTCGCCCTGTGGAGAAACCTAATTTCAACTGCTGTATCAATGACATCATTCTTGTCTAAACAGACTTTTTGACAAAGCTGTTTAGCAAAAACAGAAGGAGACAACAACAATCCAGAGCTTTGCTTCACAGGTGAGCTCTCTTGTCTTCACCATGGTCCAGTACAACAACAGCATCACTGTAGCTGCTGCCCAAACCTCAGTCAACCACTTCTCCTTTGAGAGGACTTGTTATTCTACATCTGGACTTCTCTTACAGTAACCTCAGAGTATCAACCTGCTTGTGATCACTGCAGACAGTCTTCTCTCACAGATGTCTTCAGCAGACTCTCACTACCTGACTTTAGGAACCACATCTAAATGATTACTTACTTGTGTATTGAGAAATTGCAGCACTGTGTCCTTCAGTCATGCCATCATCTGCCACTGCAGTAACAGTTATGTCATACTGGACACCAGCAGTCAGGTTACTAATGTTTACATTTGTTTCAGTCACATGGTCTCAAAAGTCACATTTCCATCAGTCCAGTGTACTTTATAGGAAGAGCAGCTTCCCTCTGGTTTAATCCACATCACAGATATAGAGGATGTTGTGATTTTAGTGACAGTGAGGTTTCTGACGACTTCAGGCTCTGTGAGGGAAAAGGTGTTAAATAGGGAAATTAACCGTTTTTTAAATAATTTCATCAAGCAAATTCTTCTTTGAGTCAAAGTCACGATAGTAACAGTGCAACCAGAGCCATGTCATCCCACAAATGTTATCAAGCTGTTTCCATGCAGCTGGAAGTCCATCTAACATGTTTGTACAGTCACACTTCTTAAGGCCGACACTCAGCGTCATCTTTAACAAGTGATCAAAGCCCCTCATCTGACTTCTGATACAACAGAGTAACAGCAGTTTGACATAAAGATTTTCTTGGATCTCTCACCCTAAACATGAGGCAAGTCGCCCTGTGGAGAAACCTAATTTCAACTGCTGTATCAATGACATCATTCTTGTCTAAACAGACTTTTTGACAAAGCTGTTTAGCAAAAACAGAAGGAGACAACAACAATCCAGAGCTTTGCTTCACAGGTGAGCTCTCTTGTCTTCACCATGGTCCAGTACAACAACAGCATCACTGTAGCTGCTGCCCAAACCTCAGTCAACCACTTCTCCTTTGAGAGGACTTGTTATTCTACATCTGGACTTCTCTTACAGTAACCTCAGAGTATCAACCTGCTTGTGATCACTGCAGACAGTCTTCTCTCACAGATGTCTTCAGCAGACTCTCACTACCTGACTTTAGGAACCACATCTAAATGATTACTTACTTGTGTATTGAGAAATTGCAGCACTGTGTCCTTCAGTCCTGCCATCATCTGCCACTGCAGTAACAGTTATGTCATACTGGACACCAGCAGTCAGGTTACTAATGTTTACATTTGTTTCAGTCACATGGTCACGAAAAGTCACATTTCCATCAGTCCAGTGTACTTTATAGGAAGAGCAGCTTCCCTCTGGTTTAATCCACATCACAGATATAGAGGATGTTGTGATTTTAGTGACAGAGATATATCCGACTACTTCAGGCTCTGTGAGCGCAGGATAAATACAAGATGAGGGAGAAAATAAACACATTTAGAGCCAGGGAAAAAAACTACTGACTGTGGCAAGTACATCATCTACACTTGAGTGTGTTTTGGGACAGGATAAACATCTACAAAAGTTAAAAGCTATAGCGCAGGGGTTTTCAATGTTTTTCAGGCCAAGGACTCCCAAACTGATGTAGAGGTGGAGCAGGGACCTTCTACTATATATATTGTATAGAAGAGGCCTCTCTGGGAACCATCACCGTATCGTGGTGGAGAGGTTTGTGTGTCCCTATGAACCTAAGAGCTGTGTTGTCTGGAGCCTAGTGCTCCTGGTAGGGTCTCCCAAGGCAAATTGGTCTCAGGTGAGGGGCCAGACTAAGAACGGTTTAAAACGACTTCATGAAAAAAAGGGAAAGGAAAGGAGAGACCCTGCCCGGAGTAAGCCTGGGGCCCCACGTAGCTACGTGGTGCCTCCCATACATCCATCCTGTGGGCCCACCACTCATGGGAAAAACCGCTGGGGTGGGGTGCGCTGTCACACGGGTGGCAGTGATGGTCAGGGGCCTCGACGGACCAGACCCGGGCAGCAAAGGCTGGCTCTGGGGACGTGGAACGTCACCTCTCTGTGGGGGAAGGAGCCGGAACTAGTGCGGGAGATGAAGCGCTACCAGTTGGATCTGGTGGGGCTTACCTCTACGCACAGTCCTGGCTCTGGAACCGTACTCCTGGATAGGGGTTGGACTCTATTATTCTCCGGAGTTGCCCAAGGTGTGAGGCGTCGGGCCGGGGTGGGGATACGCACAAGTCCCCGGATGAGCGCCGCTACGTTGGAGTTTACCCCGGTGGACGAAAGGGTCGCCTCCCTACGCCTTCGGGTTATGGGGGGGAAAACTCTGACTGTTGTTTGTGCCTATGCCCCAAACCGCAGTTTGGAGTATTCGGCCTTCTTGGAGACCCTGAATGGAGTCCTGCAGGGGGCTCCAGTAGGGGACTCCGTAATCTTGCTGGGAGACTTCAACGCACACGTGGGGAACGATGGAGACACCTGGAGAGGCGTGATTGGGAGGGAGGGCCTCCCTGATCTAAACCCGAACGGTCATTTGTTGTTGGACTTCTGTGCTAGTCATGGAATTGCCATAACAAACACCATGTTCGAACATAAGGATGCTCATAAGTGTACGTGGTACCAGGCCAAAGGTCAATGATCGATTTTGTAATCGTATCATCTGATCTGAGGCCGCATGTTTTGGACACTCGGGTGAAGAGAGGGGCGGAGCTGTCAACTGATCACCATCTGGTGGTGAGTTGGATCAAGGGGTGGGGGAAGACTCTGGACAGACCTGGTAAACCTAAACGGGTAGTGCGGGTGAACTAGAAACGTCTGGAGGAAGCCCCTGTCCTGGGGATCTTCAACTCACACCTCCGGCGGAGCTTTTCAGATATCCCTGTGGAGGTTGGGGGCATTGAACCTGAGTGGGCGATGTTCAAAACCTCTATTGCTGAAGCTGCGGTGATGAGCTGTGGTCTCAAGGTCTTAGGTGTCTCAAGGGGCGGTAAACCTCGAACACCGTGGTGGACCCCGGTGGTCAGGGAAGCCATCCGACTGAAGAAGGAGTCCTTCCGGGTATGTAGGACTCCGGAAACAGTTGCAGGGTACCAAAAGACTAGAAGGGCGGCAGCCTCTGCAATGTCAGAGGCAAAGCAGCGGGTGTGGGAGAAGTTCGGAGAAGCTATGGAGAAGGACTTTCGGTCGGCACCAAGGTGCTTCTGGAAAACCATCCGGCACCTCAGGAGGGGGAAGCGAGGAACCATCCAAGCTGTGTACAGCAAGGGTGGGACCCTGCTGCCATACTTCCAATTCTTCCATACTATACTACCGTGTATTATTATTTTTTTATATTATATTTCTTAACAACTTAGCGTTTATAATGGTGCCAACATGCAGAGGAACACAAATACATTTGACATTTTAATAGCTAAAATAACTAAATATGCTTGCAAAAAAAACTTAAAACAATTAATTGATCATCAAAATACTTGCCTTGTTACTTGTTAAAGTATTCAATTAAATTATTAATAATATAATTAACCAACTAATTGTTGCAGCTCCAAAGCTGTTTAGCAAAAACAGAAGGAGACAACAACAATCCAGAGCTTTGCTTCACAGGTGAGCTCTCTTGTCTTCACCATGGTCCAGTACAACAACAGCATCACTGTAGCTGCTGCCCAAACCTCAGTCAACCACTTCTCCTTTGAGAGGACTTGTTATTCTACATCTGGACTTCTCTTACAGTAACCTCAGAGTATCAACCTGCTTGTGATCACTGCAGACAGTCTTCTCTCACAGATGTCTTCAGCAGACTCTCACTACCTGACTTTAGGAACCACATCTAAATGATTACTTACTTGTGTATTGAGAAATTGCAGCACTGTGTCCTTCAGTCATGCCATCATCTGCCACTGCAGTAACAGTTATGTCATACTGGACACCAGCAGTCAGGTTACTAATGTTTACATTTGTTTTAGTCACATGGTCACGAAAAGTCACATTTCCATCAGTCCAGTGTACTTTATAGGAAGAGCCGTTTCCCTCTGGTTTAATCCACTTCACAGATATAGAGGATGTTGTGATTTTAGTGACAGTGAGGTTTCTGACGACTTCAGGCTCTGTGAGGGAAAAGGTGTTAAATAGGGAAATTAACCGTTTTTTAAATAATTTCATCAAGCAAATTCTTCTTTGAGTCAAAGTCACGATAGTAACAGTGCAACCAGAGCCATGTCATCCCACAAATGTTATCAAGCTGTTTCCATGCAGCTGGAAGTCCATCTAACATCTTTGTACAGTCACACTTCTTAAGGCCGACACTCAGCGTCATCTTTAACAAGTGATCAAAGCCCCTCATCTGACTTCTGATACAACAGAGTAACAGCAGTTTGACATAAAGATTTTCTTGGATCTCTCACCCTAAACATGAGGCAAGTCGCCCTGTGGAGAAACCTAATTTCAACTGCTGTATCAATGACATCATTCTTGTCTAAACAGACTTTTTGACAAAGCTGTTTAGCAAAAACAGAAGGAGACAACAACAATCCAGAGCTTTGCTTCACAGGTGAGCTCTCTTGTCTTCACCATGGTCCAGTACAACAACAGCATCACTGTAGCTGCTGCCCAAACCTCAGTCAACCACTTCTCCTTTGAGAGGACTTGTTATTCTACATCTGGACTTCTCTTACAGTAACCTCAGAGTATCAACCTGCTTGTGATCACTGCAGACAGTCTTCTCTCACAGATGTCTTCAGCAGACTCTCACTACCTGACTTTAGGAACCACATCTAAATGATTACTTACTTGTGTATTGAGAAATTGCAGCACTGTGTCCTTCAGTCCTGCCATCATCTGCCACTGCAGTAACAGTTATGTCATACTGGACACCAGCAGTCAGGTTACTAATGTTTACATTTGTTTCAGTCACATGGTCACGAAAATTCATATTTCCATCAGTCCAGCGTACTTTATAGGAAGAGCCGTTTCCCTCTGGTTTAATCCACTTCACAGATATAGAGGATGTTGTGATTTCATCAACAGTGAGGTTCAGGACGACTTCAGGCTCTGTGAGTGAGAAAGAAGTTGTGTGGGAAAATAATTTATGTTTCATTTTCTCGTCCCTCATCATTAGTGTTACACAGTATTATCATCTTTGTATTGGATATATGTGGTTTATTCATACTGTTGTATGTACTGTACTGTATAAGGGTCTGGAATGATTCAACAAAGTTAACACGCTTACTCGTGGTGGCCTGTATGCAGCAGTTCAAACAATTATGGAAGATTTGATAGCTTGCTCCAGGAGTCAAACCAGTTATTGAACCGTTTTCAGAGATATTGTTTCCAATGGAGAAGGTGCAGTTTGGATTGGATTCAAACGTGAGTGCTGTTGTTGTTGTTGTTGTTGTTGTTGTTGTTGTTGTTGTTGTTTCATTGCTGTCACATTCTCTATCTAGAAGAAGGAGAAGGAGAAGAAGAAGGAGAAGAAGAAGAGACAAGACCAATAATAAGAAAAGAGCACAAATTGATTTTTTAGCTACATTTCTGCAGAGATAATGTCAGGAGTGATGTAATTAACAAGCCTGTGTGGTAATTTATGTTTCTTTAAATATATACAGACAAAATAACAGAAACGTAGCACAACAAAATAAAGAAACAGCATATGTGTACTTACTACATTCTGCTCCGGAGACCTGTTGAGAGAGTGAAGCAGAGTAAGTGGTCTTGCACCAGCAGAGGTCAGCATTGAGTTTAAAACAGCTCCAAAGCATCAACTAAAAACCTGACCACCTGTTCGATGTACTCAGGGAATCAGTTAATGTAGAAACCACTGATAGTACTTCTAAATCGGTAATGTTTTCTCGGTTTCTTAAACAGCCTTTTGTAACATGAGCCTTCCAGTGAAACACCATATGATGCATGATTCCCAACATAGAGGTCTAAATGCTGTTTTTTAACGCCGTTTCCACACTGCCATGAATTAAATTCTGGTGGATAAGTACTGCACACTGGGTATCAAACCTCAATACATTGTGGTCACATATTATTGAATATGGAAAAGTGTTGACCAAATATTTCCTGATTTAAATCATGTGTGAAGGGTGAAACTTGCTTATATTTTCCAAACTAAAAGGCACAGATAATAATATTTAGCACTAGTTCAAAAATGAGTCAAAAGTAGTCAAAGTAAAGAAAGTAGTATATCAAGTCAAAAAACATGCAGGACTCGGCATGGAAAATAACACCATGTGTAAATATTACATTAGAAAAAATATGAACTTCTATTAAATAATAAACTTCATAGTTCATACAGCTCTGAAGAGGAAAATAAGTGTCATTAAGACACTTCCTTTTCAAACACAAAAGCTTAGTATTATGGGAAAAGTCCCATTGTAACTGATCATGAAAAGATCATGTTTTTGCGTCACTTAGTGCAAACAAGCGATCCTGTGAATACTCGACCATCAGTAATCATTCTGTTTCCTCAGATAATAATACAACTGTGAAAATACTGTTCTTCCTCATCTCGCATGCTCCAAAAAACTACAAACAAGTGCTGAGAGCAAACAATAATATCATGCACTCACGCATGTGGACATACAACTTCATGTCCACACAGCTCAGTATTTCTTCCATGGTCATCACCTGTGTCCTGGTATCAGGACTAAACACACAGCTCTGATTCCACATTACTTATTAGCCCAAACTTAATCAGCCCAGAGTGACTCGCTGACATGCAGCCTTTCAGTTTGTTTACCACACAGCTAAACATTAAACTCATGGCATCATTGCTCAAACCTGCATCATTCTCTCCAACACAAAGATAACCATCAATCATTAACTCCCGATAATGACAAAATAGACTAAATAAGAAAAAGATCTAACCAGGTTGTACTTTAAAATTAAATATGTTAATGTTAAACATTACATTGAACACACAATTAAAAGTAGGGCTGCAACTGGTGATTGTTTTCATTATTGTTTAAGCTTTCAATGATGTTTTTAATTTATCGACTCATTATTTAGTCTATAACTGTCAAATTGTTTTTTTTAAATGTCATATCTTTATTTCCTGTGACTTGATATGTCTTGTTTTTTCAAAACCCCAAATATATTCAGTTTACAATGTTATAAAACAGAGACATGCAGAAAATCATTACATTGGAGAAGAAGAAGAAAATTGGCATTTTGTCTTAATGAATTAGACAATTAACAATTAACTGAGTAAGATTCACTTCAGCTATAATTACAACTATCATGAAGTTGGGATTGATTACAAAGTTTGTTGTGTTTCACTGCATTGTTGGGTGTACCTGATAAACTATAATAAGCAGCTGTGTGAATATCTATTGTATTTTCTTATATTCAGAATTATAGTGACATTGTAAGTCTTGTACAACAATCTTTGGCAATATTGTAATTAATCATGCTAATACCAGTAAATTTGAATTAAAAATTATATATTGAATATAACAGATATATATAATAGAATAGAATAGGCCTAACAACTCAAACATCATCAGACAAGGACACCATTCTGCATCAAATGTTGCCCCTTTCACCGTCACGTCCCTGGAGACCTCTCCTTAACTTTTCTTTTTCTATTAACAACATTGACCCTTCCCTTCCTTCCAGTCGTAAGGAATCACTGACAGATATGTTTCTCAGGAGTTTACCAAAACAATGCAAAGAACAGATCAAATATTGGACTTACATTCATCACGTGGTCAGAAAAGATGACTCCTAATGAAGGGTAGGCTAATCTTTCTCTGTTCTGGCTGGATGTGTAAATAGGCAACTGTTTGCTAATATGTTGTCCACATCAACCTTTTCACAGCCAATATTTTGGTCTGTCAAAGCAGGAAATGCACAGGTGTAAATAATCACATTAAAGATGTCTGAGTAAGCCATGTCAGTGAGTCCACATGCACAATACAAGAGCCTTGGACCCGCCTGTTTAATTAGATTCAGTTAAAATGCTGTATTGTTATTGGTTGATTAAATTCATTGTCACGATGCTGACAAAAAGTGGAGCTTACTAACTCTATCTGACTTTAAAACATGATAAGTCATACATTTCAAGTTGGATCGGACAATGTTTTTTTTTATTGTTAACCAGATAACTACACAATAACCTCAGCTTTTAAGCCCACATGGATGAAAGTCCTCAAAGTGCTCAGAAAGAATAGAGTTTGAACATCTTAATGAAAACTGGGCAAACTATATCTGCTGTTGAAGATCATGTGATATGAGAAAACGCTCCAGAACAGCTTTCAATAGGACCTTGTGGTGAGATCGCTTTCGCAGGTCGAGAATAAACTCTAAACCTCAACAACAGACACATTTATTCAATATTTAGTAAGCTCTATTTAAAAACTAGTTTGTGTGGTGAAAGGCATTTTAATTTAGTGGTACGTAAACTTAAGCACATTACAACCAGACCAAGTTTGAACTTAGGAGCGGCTGTTGCTGACAAACTAAACTTTCTTGAGCTTTGACAATCTCATGTTTTCATACAAATATTCTTGTTGAACTGACCTCTGTGGATGTAATTTCTCTGAGCTATGATTCCCAAATTCTTTATTTCCCTTGGCTCTCTTCCTAAGTATCACTTATTTTCTCCTGACTAAATAAACAAAACAACTTCTCAAGCCATTAAGCCTTGGCACTGACTCAGAGAGCAAAAATAACTCAAACTCAAAGTCCCATTTGGGATATATTGCCGTATAAATACTTAAGTTCACATAATGTCTACTGGGACTCCACCCATCTGTATATCCTCCCTCCCTGCTAACCCTCAGCTAGTCCGTCTCCTAAATAAAGACCTTATAGGATCACTTGGATTACTTAACAAATAATTATAGTGTTAGATATATGTATTCTGGTGTTTAAAATCACAAGTGGTATCAGCTGATTATTATACGGAAGCCAATGAAAGATAGGGAAATACAATTATTTTGCTGCTTGTTAGTACACACAGCTCAAAGTCTGACAATTAATATACATATAGCGTTATTTCTTATTACTTCAGGAGCAAAACTTAATGTTCATTGTGAAACACTCGTGGCTTTGACTCAGCCAATGACCCTTTTGCCCTGTGTACTGTATCTGTGCCCTTCGACTAAGCCTGTCTGCATGGGGAGGAGGAGGAAATGGCTGTACTGACCACTATATAAACATTACATCAACCCTAAAAGCAGCCTGCCTGCCACTCTCTGATTCCCTTTCATTCCCAGCAGTCTGCCTTTGCTGCTGATAACGCCCCGGTTCCTTCCTCCGTAATAACACTCAAGAAAACAATCAAGAAATCACCTTTAAAGCTGTTTTCTCAGGGATCAACCTATTTAACCTTATAATCTGATAACTTAGTAAAAAAATGTGAAGAGGGAGAACAATACTTGATGTCTGCTCCTTACACAAAGTGGAGGAGTTGCTGGTGGTGCCCTTGTTGACTGAGAACTTAGATTCCTTTACAGCTGAAGTTTCTTCAAAATCATGTTATCTGACTCAAACCAACACATGTGGGTGTCTTGATGATTGGCAACACAAAACAAAGTTCATAAGGAAGAAATGGAGAAATGCATAATGTTGACGAGTTTTCTTCTTTCCTTAATTGATTTTTCCTGTCCTTTGTAGTTGCCTTTTTTCTAGTGCGTGCCAGTGCCAAGGACTCTTACATACATGCTTTGTTTCTTTTTACTCTTTTCTCCATTTGCAGCGTTTGTGTGTTGACATCTCCTGTCCTACCCTCGACTTGACTTTGAAGGTTTTTTTCCATCATCAGGTAGCCTGGCTGTGTGGCACAGTCAGTGTTTTCTTCACCCATGACTGTCGAATAATTCATAGAAGCCCTGTGAATATTGAAATCTTTAAACGATTATAGATTTTGATGGTAATATTAGTTAGTCAGTCTGAGAAAAATATCCTGGTTTCACGAATTATAATGCATTAATTGTTATGCTCTTGAACTGATTACATGCCGTTTTAGTGAGTGTTCATTTATAAACAGTGCAATACTCCTTTTGTTGCCCTTGTTTTACATTGCACTGAAAGCCATCACTGAACTAACTGCTACTCTGTTGATTGTTTGTGACATGTTTATACTTAATTCCCTCCCAGCTCAGTGATTTATTAAGTAACGTGCTACTAAAGTAATAACCATATGTACCTTTTCTGAGAGTGAGCACAGAAACACCTGGTGTAGCTGAGCCTTACGATTATAAAACCGTGATACTTTGAAGCGCGGTTGATCGGTCAAAATGCATTCCTACTTTTAAAGTAACCAATGGAGTCAAATTAAGCTTTGAACAATGTGTTTGCTTCAGGGTCAGTAGCTGTAGGTGTTTTCACTAAAGGTATCTGATTAGACCTCTTCCCAAAACGGCGTGTACAGACTGTGCTTGATTGACAGCTCCGACCTGTATTATCAGGTAACTCCCAGCATAGCTCCACCCAACTCTAACCCACACATGTGTGGGTGTGCAGGGCCAGTACACATTTTTACCTATATACTATTTTATACTATATTTGTTTTATCGTTTAATTAATGTGTCAGCCACAGTCATAGTGAGATCACACTGTAAGTATGCAAAATACTTCATAAAAGTAAATTAGTCGTGTATTCAGCTTCCCACATTAAAATGCATAGTTCATACCTCAGTGCAAACATCAAGTATGATGTATGGTAGGATTTTTGGAAAGTGAGTCTCACGTTCTTCTGTCAGACTCTAATAAATTGTCAGCTTGTTTTCTATTTTAAGTTCATTGCTTCAGTAGCTTGTGTGCCTACTCATTGTTTCTGTTCTAACATAACTTCCTGTCCCACCCAGAGACCCCTGATAACATATTTAAACAACATTAAGGGCTTTTAAGTTAATTCATACCTCCAGCTCATTAAGGTCAAATAGAGGAAGCGAAGAGCCACACGACATTCGCTAATAAATCAACGCTTGTTTCTTTCCCTTAAAGCCATCTTTGAGCATTGTTGCCAGAACATCACTGGACAGACTGCACTGTTCCTTCTTCTGAAGTGTGCCATATGTAATTATTTCACGCCAAACTGTACCTTTGCGTCTGTTTTCCATTATCAAGATACATGTTTTTACAACTTGAAATGTTCCTAAATAATGCGCTACAGTAATGTATGTTCACCCAAATTACAAAAGCATTTTTCATTTACCCCTAGTGATCAGTACCTCTCTTTATTTATCTTCTATATTTATTTATAAAAAATAATAATATTACTCTTATATTCAATACCACATAACTTTATACAAATTAGTAAGAAAATGAATGAACTGGTTGAGAAGATTTAAATTAAAATGTTTTATTGTTTCCTGTAATTGATCATATCTACTCTTGATATATTCATTTTCTACATGCAGATGATCCCTTTAGATGTCTGTGTTTTATACATTTGCATTATGTATACTGCACAGTAGTATATCATATAGCATATAAGTGTGATAGCATTTCTATGAGAATATAAATGGCATAAAGCGCCACAAGAGAAATTCAATATGAGCGTTTTCCTGTGGAATAATATAGAAACATGAATCATAAAAAAAAAAGTGAAAGCCATGTCTAAAAATATCCACTGCCTCCAATAACTCCCTGTGCATGACGGCTTTAACTATGAGTGTGTTTGTCTCCAGGTACAGTATCAGCCTCCCACACCGCAGTCCTGCAGCTGCTATCGCGGGCCACATCAGAGGCTATGGAAATGAGTGACGTAGTATTTACTGTTCCCTGCACAGTGTAGAGTGCGAAGCTGCTAGCTGCAGATACCCATCTGAGTACAATGCACTTGCCATCAGAGCTTCCTCCTAATGCTGCTGAGATGTTCATGAATTCATACTAACCAACACCCACAGATTCTGGACACAGAGGGCCGGGCCATTACACTTATCATAGAAGTGTGATCAGTATACTTGAAGTGTGCAATTCCATTATCAGGAAAATACAAGTTGGATCGGGACTTGGTATCGGCAGATACTCAATATCAAATGCCTATGGGGCAAACAAAACTTGATCCGGACATCCCTAATTTATACATGTACTGAACACCTCTACATTATCATCCTTAGAGCTGTGCTTCTAGCGTGGCTAACAGTGATATTTAGTCAGACTCGTTTTTTAGAACCAGACATTTCAACAACTGCCACAGACTGCACTATACTGTACTATGTACTATGATCAGTACTAACAGGGCATTACACATCTTACTTGAAGCACTCTAGCACTCCATCTAGAAAGGCAGTATGACTGAGTGGTAGACAGACAACTGAAACAAGAGAAAAAATAATAATTTTTCATCCCAACTACAGCCTTGCTCAGAGGCCACTGGTAGAAAGATCGCTATCTTCTGACAATAAGGCCTTTGAGGCCGAGAGAGGAGCCTGTGTCTCATTTACATGGACAGAGGAACTGTGACTCTTTGTAATTCATTGCTCGCTCTGAGCTTCCAGTCACAACGCTGGTGGATGGCAGCATGTTTGGGGATGTTCATTTGAAACTGGACTATCTTGATACAGTTAGAGGGGGGATGGGAGTGGGCGGAGGGTTCAGCATTCCACAAAGGACGACTTGACTTGTGACTTTTGCACTTTAGATCAATAATGGGATGCACGCTTTCTAATCTGGATACAGAGAGAAGAATACATTTTAGAGATGGATTCTTGTCATGAAGGCCTCACACGTCATCCACATTTTATAGTAGTGCCAGGCATTACAATAGCAGCTAGCCAGAAAGACAGTGTTTCACAGTCCATAGCCACAGACGCGCCAGTTCTTGCAAGTGTTAGAAAACGTCACGTTTCCTCGCTTCAAGATGTCTGGACTGATAGCAACGTCACCGACACCATTTCTGCATGCTGTCAGAAGGCCTCAGGCAGAGAAAAAGAGTGAAACAGATAAAGTGCACAGGAACAGAGCAGTTCATGCAAAGTTTTGTACTTTTGCTGGGTAACGAATGTATCAAGCTATGACTTTGCACGCACTCTCTCTAGACTGCACCTAACAAACAACGCTTTATTTTTGGCACATTTGTCATTCCATCTTTGAGTTTTGTAGCATATGATGGCCAGACAAACCTCATGAAAAGCTCCTAAGTACAAGAAAAAGACTAACGCTATATTAACTGCTGAATGGACGTGTTATTTCAAGCAGAAGAGCTATGTCTTTATAGACTGGAAGTGCCCGAGAGAAAGTACAGAATCATTAAAGGACTCAGAATTGAAAACTGAATAATGCATGAAGATATTAATGCACTAGTTCTGTTTAATTTAGTGATATTTATTAATTTAATAAGAAACACTTATATATCAAACTTTAATGAACCCCATAGGGACATTAGGTTGAGCAGGGGAATAGACACATCGAATATGAAATAATAAATATGTGATTAAACAGATAACCAGTCCAACCAGTAAATCAAGTATAATATAATATAATATAATTTGAATAATTGTGCCATGCACGCAAAATTATTATCCTTTATGTAAATCTTTAACCCATATTATATTTGTTAAAGTACACTGTCAAAAAGTGGGGGATGGTTTTTTTCTTAAAGGCCCGACACACCCTTTGCCCATCTGCACAGGTGTTTTCAATTAGTATGCCTAATTACATCTCTTCAGAGATCCTATTGGTTAATGGAGTCATGTGACCGGTGTTAATACATCATAGCTCTACCGAATTACAACTGAGTGAAAACACCTGTGTTGACGTGCTGTGCACTTTACGTATGTGTTCATTAAGAAGACTTTTAAAATGTGAGGGGTTGTATCAGGGTTCCCGCTGATCCTTACAAAGCCCCCGTCGACCTCTGGCCCTAAGAGCCATAAGAGTTTCCCAGGGGCGCAGTAGCAGCCGTGTCGCTTAGGCCTCTTGTGGCCTGTCTGTGTCCGCCTGCCGGAGGGAGGTGAAATTAAATCCTGGATGATCTGTGATCAACTGGGCATTGAACAAGTGATAGAATTAATACTGTACAACAAACAATGACAACTTACAACAAATTCCCATTCAGAAGAGAAAATTATAATGTGATTATGACTTTGACCTAGAACACTAAAACTAGACTTTTAAAGCAGGTAAACAAAGTATCAAACTATATTTATTTAAGGGGAACTAAAATTTAAACCAAGATACAAACTAAATATCACCTTCTGAGAAATATTCACTTTAGACGGGAAGTGAACATACAGACTGTGGCGTGTACCTGCAGTCAGTGGCTTATTAACGTTATTAACATGTTCAGTATGGAAAATGTCGGCATGTAAAAATGTCCTTTTAGGGAAGCAAAGTATTTCCCCCTTTTCTACTGTAACTTCCTTTGTACTTTTAGCCACTATGTTTCCATTTTTTATTGTTTTAATCTAAATGTAACACCTGATGCGTTCTGAAGGCTATCGAGAATAAGCTGTGTGATGACCCAAATGCATTATACTGTTTTTTAAAGCAAAGACATTCTGCTGTCCCTAAATATTAATATTAATATTAAGTCATGATCTGCAAATCGTCCTCTATGACTAGTTTCCATAACCAAAGAGAGGCACGAAGGTGTAACGTCGCACCACAACAGTCACTTCCTATTTTCTGCAAGGAAGTGCTGATGGACCCTCGGACCAAGAATAAAAGAGTAAGAGAACCGTAATACAGGAACTACAGAAGAGGGGAAAAGACAACAAGAGAAAAGGGGAAAATCAATTCTGGAAAAGACAAGATAAAAAAACAATCAGAATATGTTTTATCCATTAGAACCTTTGTGTTGCTCTGTGTTGCCAGCATCATCAACAACTAAAACATCTCAACATGCCTCTCTTTTTAAATTTAAAATGTGTTTTTCTTGACACTCACTATATATTATCATAGAGGGATGATTTTAAGTGTCCAAAAGCTGCAAAGGAGACGATCAGGCCTCTAATCTCTGATCTCATCAAAAGACAAGATGCTGAAAGAGCAGCAGGTTTTATCTCCAAACGAGAAAGTCCTAACTGTCTTATCTCTTATCTAAACTACGATTTTTTTTCTTGCATTTATTAACAATCCCTGAAAATGTGTTGTCATACGTAGAGCATCCTCTTTAATACTGAGGCACGCAGTTTAAGCCATTTTATACAAACCATCATGAGTCTGTAAACCTGCTTTTCTCTTTACAGTATTAAACCAACGGTGGTGGTGGCAGGTTCACATTTGCATGTGTAGCGTGTGACCTATGTTCATCTCTGCTCAGCGTGTGTACTCTTCATAGAAGTTGATTAAGCACCTTTACTTCCTCATTGAAACCATTACAGTTATCACACCGGCTGGGTGTTTCACCATAAGACAATGAATTACTACATTTAAGGTATCATTTCAAAAGATACGCACTCAAAATCTTGAATTTTATACACATTTTTCCAAACTAAAGTCAACTTTAAGCCCCAAACTGCTGACAGGGAGTGGAGTATTATCGGTGCCGAGTTTGACTGCAATGACAAATGACTAAGAGTTAGATTTCATTGATTAAATATCTGAAGGATGTGGGCATCAGGTTAGTAAATGTACAGTGTGGAGGCCCACCTTACAGTTTGTATATCAACGTACATCAACAACAAGGTCCTCAAGGGGAAATAGGTTGTTTGTCAACGCTTTTGCTTTATAATTTGATGCCTCTGTGGTGAAGCTCTGGTTAAGGTGTGGCACATATTATGGTTAACGTTAAAGGAAGTAATTGTTGACCGTTGGTAAGAGAAGTCACACATTTTACATTTTTGTAAGCATATATCCACCCAAACCTCCTCGCTTACAGGTTATGCAGTTTAAACCCGTAACTCCACTTGTGCTTTAGAGAGAGGCCGCTTGCATTTGTCACAGGTAAATTGCATTATATTAAAATAAAGCATGTAACTTCAATAACGGTGCAATACTGATCCTATTTAGTGGATAGGATATTGGCTGCGATATGACTTTCACACCTGAAAATTCAGGCGTGGAAAGTGCATTTACTCAAGAACTGTACATAAGTACAATTTTGAGGTACTTTTACTTTACTTGGGTATTTCAATTTGATGCTACTTCTACTCTACTACATTTTGTAGGCAAATGTTGTACTTTTAACTCCACTACATTCATTCAATTCAATTCAATTCAATAGCTTTAGTTACTTTGCAGGTTTAGATTATTAATAGAAAATAGAAATAAACTAATAAATGATGATGTATTAGTATAGGTAAAGGAAACCAGAAATAAATAAAGTAACTTAAATTTGCTCCACCTTTACCAGCTGCAACATTAAAGTGATAAACACATCAATGCATCAATAATTGTAATACAATAATATAATATACATTATTCCAAAATGGGCCAGCCAGTCTGCATAATGAGTACTTTTAATTCTGGTATTTCAAGTATATTTTGATGCTAATATTTTATTACTTTTACTTAAGTAAGATTTTGAATGCAGGACTTTTACAGCAGAGTATTTCTACACAGTAGTATTGCTACTTACGTAAGTAAAAGATCTGAATACTTCTACCACCACTGTAAACAAACGTTTTGCAATCTAAAACTCTGTTGTGTGTACACTATGTGAGGTCTACAGGTTTTAAATGTGCTAAGGGGATCAAAGGTATAGCGTTGGTCGAGAAAAAGTTGGATGGGAGCATCACTAAAAAGGACCTCCTGATGTAATGCACAACGCATAATGAAAAATAAAGTGCGTCATCATTTGTGGGGTGAAAGCCTGGAATCAGCCATTTGTCAGAACCAGGCCTCTTAAGGAATACCTCCGATTATTAGAAAGACCTTATAAATGAACTGTTTAAACTTGTATTAGAACATGTCTCTATAGTTATAGTTATATAGCCCAATACAGTCTTCAAAATGACCAGAGGTCACGACACACCTCTCTGTCTGTTGTAGTGGTTTCTATCGGGCTGTATTTTTTAACTAGTTACCTATTAATTAGTAAGTTATGGTGAGCTGCACCTCATTCCATTCCTGACCCCTTTGTGTTGGCCACACACAACCTTACATGCCATTCTCAACCTCTCTCTCTCTCTCTCTCTCTCTCTCTCTCTCTCTCTCTCTCTCTCTCTCTGTCCAGAAAGACCAGTGGGACAAGGACAGGTGGGTCTGTGGCTGCTGGATGCCTCAGTCTATCTGTTATGTAAGCTTTGTTCAGGGGCGCATTTTAACACATTACAGGTCAGGTCACTGTTGACATGTGCAATCCTGAATAAATAAATGACCAACATACAGATTACAAATATAAAGCATCTCATTTGGGTGCTTGACTTCATTATGACAAATAATGGTGAAAAATGCATGTTGTTTATTTCCACAAGTAAATCCAACATTGTAGGATTTAATATATGCTCCTCACGTCTTCCAATAAATAACCCACCATTGTTAAACCTCTCCATCTGAAGGTCGACGTATTAATTACTTGCTGACATAAATTTGAATCCAATTAAAACTCTCAAAGGCCCATTATTCTTCTTACAGTGAGCCATGACATTCTCATCTGCCATCAAACCTTATTGTGATTAAATTGTTTTGTTACTGTTGATATTTTGTCATGAACTTTTTTCATACAACTGCACCAACTTCTGACTAGAGAAGTAAATCACCTCACAGAACAGCAGCTACCTGCGCAACAGGTGCAGTCTCACCCGCGTGATAAAAACTGACCTTCATCTTGCAAACAAAGCGCCCCGTTGTCATAAAGAAAACAACACCACCTGGTTCAATTCAGCGAAAAATGTAAGTGAATGAAAGCTTTCTTCTTACCTTGAGGAGAGCGCTGAAGAAAAGAAGAGTCCATAGAGAGACGCTGCAGGAGCGCAGCAGTAGCTTCATGATGCCGCACGCTTCTTGGCCGTGACTTTTCTACCAGTTGTAGAAAAGTCACCAGAGTGTTTTCATGTAAAAACTTTCTGTCTCGTTTGAAAAGACTCTGCGTCAAACTACCGCTACTTCAGGGGAATTAAAAGTCAAAAAGGGGAACTTTCTCTGCTCGGGGAGGAGCGGCGACAAGGCGCGTCACTCCGGGAAGTTTTAGTGAAGTGTGCCACTCCTCTCATCATCAGTTCACCCCCTCTGCTTCAGTATCTCCACTAATGTGTCACAGCTCCAACAGCCTGAGCTCAAGGGCTGCTTGGTCATGCAGAAATGAGAAAGAGTTTCCCCGCATTCTTGCCATTTTTGGCCAGGCAGGGTGGAGGAATGCATCCGAGGGTTCCCTTTATTAATGTCACACAAAGCCGAGCTGCCAAGGCAAATGTTTTTTGGAAAAAAGTGATGCCACTGAATTCACATTAGCAGGGGCGTAGCAAGAAATCATGTTCTCTTAAGCAGGAGACAGGACTTCATGCTTGGCCATACACAATCATTATAAGATAAACATCTGTAAAGCCATAAGGAGACATTAACTGAGCATCACAAACCAAACCCATTAAAAACATAATTACAGCTGCCTGCAACTAATAATTATTTCCATCATTGATTGATACATCAATTACTCTTTTATTGATCAAATAAAAAGTGGTGATGGTCGTCACATGTTCCATGAGTCTTGAGATGTATTGTTTGTCCGATCAACAGTCTAAACAAAGACTAAAAGAAAACCCCAAAGATATTCAATTTACAATGATGTAAAAGAAACTGCAACAGAGCAGGTTTTGCATTTTCACTTGATAAACTATTTGCAATTAGAAATGCATCTGACACTAACTCAAAGTTAGTTTTACAGTAAACACACAGATGGCCAACTGTAAACTATATTTGATATTTGAGCCATCAGGTAGACCAAAAACACAAATATTATTCTATCAGTTCATAACTGATAACTGTACATGTGGTTTTGTATGGACCCGGTAGGAGAGGTGAAATGCTGTCCCCTATTTCTTCGGAACAGGTGCTCAGTATTACACATTGCAGCTTTAACACAGAAAATGTACAATGTGTTTGTGTAGTAACGAGTACTTTTACTATTTACTTTTGATGTGTGGAGTAATTAGAAAAAAGTAATATGTAATTGGTAATTGATTACAGTTTTCAAGTAACTTGCCCAACGCTGTTTATACTGTTGTGATTTAAGTGGACTTTGGTGACTTCAGCAAACTCTCAACATAGCACCAACCAACTACAATGAGAGGAGGTGTAATCAGCTGCGAAAAGGGAAAAGATCTGTTTGCAGGGCCTTTTCATTTGGCACTAAATTTGAAGAGCAGCCTGCGATGTCAAGTCTATCATAACTTTATCCATCCATTCATTCCAAATAAGCCAACAGTTGCTCAACTGTAGTTGTTGGTTTAGACAGTGTAGTAGAAGGGGGATTTGAACCTGTGCTGTCATGTTTCTAAACGTCCTCTGTGTTCATTTAAGAATCAGGAATACAATTAAATATGGAAGTGTGCATGATATAGGCTAGTCATGTAAGGTTTATTTATAGAGCATTTTTATCAGCTTGTCACAGAGCGTTGTACAGGAAACAGCAAATAACAGACAGCCCTTGTTCATGGCTGGCTGTAAAAACAGCAGACAATCCACCTTGTGACACTATGTAGAAGAACAAATAACATTCTAAGAAACTGAGGTTTCAATTTCAATGATTAATACTTGAAAATTAAACTCTGATCAAGTGTATTTATGTAATTAAAAGTATGATTATTAATATTGTGTTTTTGATCCTTTCCTTTATCTCACTTGTTTACTTCCTGTTTGCCTTATAGCCTTCACATTAACCATCACTTTGTCAGCTTTTGTAAGTAAGCTTTTTAATTGTTTGTTTGATTCAATTCATGACTCTGCGTTCAAGCTTTAAATGTTCACATCACTTTACCATCACACATGTAGTGAAAAAGAATACTGCATGTAAGAGCTGGCGATCAAACAGTCCACATGTCAAAGTGACCCTGGCAAGACATTAAACGTGTACAAATAAACAGGACAGTCTTGCTAAACATGAATGGCGCATCAAGCTATATATTATAAAAAGCTTTTGAACATACCAAGAATACAAAAGTACAACAGATAATTAGGATTAGCTGCAGTAATATTTTTTAAAAGTTTTTTATAGACGTTTTAATTCTTTCTTTTCATGGTGAAACTTCACAGTGAATCCGTTTCAACAAATGGAAATCAAGCCTCCGTTATATGCAAGCAACACGCATTCACACATTTATTAGGGGGTTAGTGCTTGGTATTCAAATGACAGATTTTAGGCTAACTATCACTTTAAGATTCACAAAAATTGGAAAACCATTGTATTTACCAGAACTTCAAAGTAGCAGGACAGTTTATAGAGTTGTGAATTGCTGATGTGTTCAAGCAACATTAACACCTCTTAATACTTGTGTTGCATCACTCAGGATGTGCTGAGCTGAGTGGGAGATTTTCCTGACCTTTACACAGCGCACTTGATGCCAAAGCTGCCATCGCTTTGTGACAGACAGTTTCATAATGGCTTTGCAAGAGGCCTGCTGATGATGGCTAATGGAGATGGAGATGATATGAAGTGGTCATTGTGACCCACCATTTCCAAGAAAGTGTTATGTAATCCTCTAGGGATAGTTGCAGCATGTTTGTTTGTGCTGTTGTTACCATATACAGTATATGTTTTTGTCTGTTTGTCTAATGTTTGTCTCTTGCCATCTCCACACTGCCCTCCATCAAAAGATCAAGAGTCAAGTAGTTTCATGTGTGAGATGATGTTGATACTGTGCAGGAATGGAAGGAATGTCATGTTATCTGCATGGATTCATTATCACGCACACATCATTCAGGCCTTAGTCCTCAACATCAACATCCCAGCCTGAGTGCACTGAAGTTATATTGTATTGTCTGTACAATACTACTCTGATACAGCAGCAGCACCTGTTTGGGTGTATATTACATTGCTGTAAGCAACATCTGTTCTGCTTTTATTTTGCCCTGATTACTCCAAATACCAACTGTGTCTGATGCGGTGTCTAAATTTGCATTCTTCTATACTTACACGTGCTATATTGAGTGAATAAGTGCTTTCACACTGACAAGTATGGAAAAATGCAGTGCACTATGAGTGGATGGTGTACTCATAAGGGTCAAGTGTGGAGAGCTGGACACTTCCACGAAGTGTGCTAATGGTAGTATGCAAATTGAGATATTTTCTTTTTTCAAAATAACATGGTCAACATCACAAGACAACAAGATCCTGGCATGTTGTGGAAGTGGTTGTGTTTCTCCTACATAGTGCACAGAACTATTTGTATTCTATTGTAGCTGTAAAATGTTCTTCACAACTTCCCTTTACACCACTGCTCTTTTTATTTAGTCTCCACATTTAGGTACATAGCCTTGGAGTATGTTAAAACTGCATGACATGTCAATTATGAACTTTACCTCTTTTTTTCTGGAGGGTGGCACAATTAGTCATCCAATATTCACATTAACGAAATTAACCAAGAGGTGTACTCAGCATATCACTACACTGTTAAGCTCCGGACGTTCACGCTCCAACAGTACTCTACAAAATGTCAATGGTAAAATCCAAATATTGGAGAGCTTCATTTGTAACAGCCCGATCAGGAACTAAACTCATCCTGCTGCCATTAAATCCTCACTTCAATCCATCCTCTTGGTCATTTTCTCCCTTTCACTTTTTTTGTCCTCTCTGTTATTTATTCACACATTCATTCATGAACTGTTGCATATAGATATGCATGAGACTGTGTAGATCAGGGGTGGGGAACCTCCGGCCTCCGGGCCGTATACGGCCCGCGAGACCATTTGATCCGGCCCTCGAGGTAATTCGTAAAACGCACGCAAAAAAAATCTACTAGCAAAATAAACTAGACGCCAATGTTTTAAACGACCGACTGACTGTTTTTCCTGGCCAAGGTCAGGGTCCCTGAACACAACACGAGCGGAACGTGTCATCACGTGGTCACGTCATGTCAAAAAACTTCAATTTTAAACGAGACTGTCATTGACATCAGCGAACGCAGCATGGCGAGTGTAAAACAGAGAAAGGTGGATGCGGAATGTCGCACTTTCCAGGAGAAATGGACGAACGATGATTTATTTGTGGAAGTAAAAGGCCAGTTCCAGTTTAGTTTGTGTGGACGTACTTGCGGTGATGAAAAATAATCTCGAGCGTCATTACTGCACAAAACATGACAAACTGCACGAGCTGAAAGGACGAGTGCGTTTGGATAAAGTTAACGCTCTTCGGCGGCGTTTGGCCCAACAAGCAGCTCTCTGCAGAGCGGAACATACAAACATGAAAAGATAGAGAGGTAGACCACCACACCAAGAACAGACTGTTGCACCACTGCTGTGCAATTATCACTGCCATTTACAATACTCACTTTATTTTCTATCAACCACTTGGTACTCATATTCTTTTTTATTCTATTTAATTATTGTTTTACTTCATATGTTCTTTTGCTGTGACAAGATACATTTCCCTGTTGTGGGACTAATAAAGGATTTCTGATAAAACAGAAAGATACATGGATAAAAAAGTTGCTTTTTTCACAGCATAAAAGAAAGATGAAATGAATGGGCTGTGTCTTAAAAAAGTTTTGCAGAGGTTATGAGTTCAATAATTAGTATGGCCCTCAAAAGATGTTGTAATAAAATAAATGGTCCTTGATAGGAAAAAGGTTCCCCACCCCTGGTCTAGATTCATGTATATTCTCAATATTAATGAAGCTTTACAGATAACATTTCTTGGATTTGTGGGTTTGGGAATTCCCTGCCATAAGTTGTTAAGTCATAGCTGTTTCTTAGCATGTAGAATCTCCAGTATTAAAATGGATGCAACCGCTTTAAATAAACCAGAAATCACTAACTCTATTCAGCAAATACTGTATACACATGGGCCCGTACAATTCTATAGTTTAGCAGTGACGAAGATGAAACTACATTTGCAGAGCTCGATGTGAACAGTGGTTACCAACGTTTAAGCAATAACAATCTCCTGCTATGAACAGGTTGAATACAGTTTGGAGGCTAACGTTGGGATGGTGAAATCACACCATAGTGATAGTAGTGTAGTGTGGTATCACATTTTTTATGTCCTACTTTTGTTTTGTAGTAGGCCTGATTAGTGCCGCTCCGACCTGTCTCGTGAAACCACTTGTTCCTCTAGAGGCAATAGGGAGTCACTGTAGCGCCAGTGCAGAGGGAGAAGAAGTATAGCTGCCTGACTCAGACAGACATTCTCTTTATACATCCAAGGGGCACACTCAGATTCAAACCTTTTATAGTTTGGTTTGATTGAATCCAAAATGGCAGAAACAAGAAAACGACTCGCACGGACTGTACAGCCCCCAGTGCCACAGTAAACACACAGATATCTAAGCCCCATGTGAAGATTATAAGATAGCAGCGTTATTTAGACCGGCTCGCAGAGTTTCAGCAGTCTGGTCTAATGAACTGACTGACAGACAGACACAGGAGTAAAAAATACACCGTAAATATATCAACAGTAGAAGAGAGAGATACGAAGCTGTAGCATACAATACACAATACAAAGAATACACTGTAATACTCTAAAACTTAGAATACAATAAATATGACCAACTACTACAACTAAAGTATAAACAGGTTAACATACTATAGTTGGCTTTTAAAATAACTGAGAGTTTATGAATGATGAATTTAGATCGAATTGACCCAGCTTAGAGGTGAAATACTGCCTCCTATTTCTTTTTGAGCAAGAGCCTCGGAATTACACATTAAACCTTTAACCGATGCTTTAGTGAAATAAGTATTTTACACAAAATAGTAAGAGACATTTCATTGATGTTTAGCTTGTGCTTGTAGGCTATGACATTTCCCGTGTTCATAATCATAGTTCATCATTCTAACATTTGAGCATAAATGTCTTTACAAAATTTCACGACAATACCTTTATTAGTTGAGATATATTTCAATCTGGACCAAAGTGGTGGACATTGCAATGGAGCCACACCATGGTTAGAAAAACACACCACACAGCATGGTTAGAAATAGAGCTAAAAGTGCTATCCATATTAATGGAAAAGTTTGGCATTGGGGGAACTATACACATTTGCTTTTTGCCTAGAGTTAGATGAAAAGATGGATACCACTTTCATTGTGTCCGCTAAATATGGAGCTACAACCAGCAGCTGGTTAGCTTAGCTTAGCACAAATATTGGAAACAGGGTGATACTGCTAGCCTGGCTCCTCCTCATCTAACTTTTGGCAAGCAGGTTAACAGGTGTAGGCCTACTGTTTTTCACAAACTGTTGAAATACCCCATTAGCGTTCAGTAAGGTAAAACAGCTATCAAGCTATGAAGTTTGCATGGCTACTGTATTTGGAAACTATAGCTGTGCACATTTATTATGTTTGTGTTTCCTTCGCCCACAGTATAAAATGCAAACACGGATACAAAGAAAATTGTGCAATTTACTCACACAGGCTAATATAGCAAATAGCAACGCAAACAAACAGTAAGAACAAGCTCTCATTTGTTCCATTGTCATACTCAATGCAAACAGACACATTTCTATGAACAAACAAGGTCCTGTTTTTTATGTAACATTTTTTTCAGGTGATTTATAAATATCATAGCCAGCGACATTGTATGGGACGGTGTCTATAAATGCTGGTAATTGTAAGGCACTGTAATGCCAATTCTGCCATGTGAGATACTGTATAATTATAGTCAAAGAACAAACAGAACGAAAAAGTGTGCAGAAAAGAGGCCTTCTACATCAGATCTATATAATGATTGCCTGTATGTTTTGATTGCACACTTTATCAGAGTAAGCTGGAAAGAGTTTCAATGAGCAGCACACGCAGACACAAAGTGACCCGGTTCAAGTTCAAATGTCAATCTGAAAAGGTGATCCTCTAAATGTTGAAGTTACATGCAGGAAAGAAACCAAAGCTTTTCTAGCGCCAGACCAAATAATGAAGACAATGGAGGAATTTCCTAATTAAGCCAAAATGGTTATATACATTGGCTGTCAGCCACAAACTCAAACTGGAGGTGTTTATCAGAGATAAAGAAATGTTCCATTTGAATGTGTATGATAAGTAGAAGTGATTGCTGGTAGTTTAGATTGTAAAGGGACTACACATAAAGATCACTATAAGGCCAAATCTTTTGCATGCATCACCTCTTGATGACCCAATAGACCTTTTCTGTACATATAAGCTAACAATTCAAGATGTCATTAAGTGCATGAGAAAGTTAAGTTTTCCTTTCTGAGTCATCTCATATCTAAAGTCCCAATTCAGGGAGGATGTTTTTAAATGGTTCCAGTCCAAGTGAACCCCACCTTTTCCTCAGCTATCTGTATGATACAATTATAGATCTGTGATATGAAAAATGACCTGAAACTTGCTGAAATAATGAATAAAAACGGTTGCAGTGTTTGATGTTTGCTCACAATTTTGCTGCTGCCAATTCAGATTGTTTTTCTCTTTGAGTTCCAAGGAAATACCCATTTAATTTATGTTTCTCTGTATACAGTATACTTCATGCAATATTGTTGCTGATCAAGTCCTAAAGCTTTGTAGTTTTGGCAACAGTGTTGTATAGAAACCTTTCAAAGTTTGTTTAGTAATGTTGCATTAAAACCTTCTAACTGGGGCAGATACAAGTGTGCTGTGAATGAGCAGCATGAGGTAGGATGAGCAAATAGTTATTACAGCTGACTGTGATGAGCTGAGACACCAGTCAGTCAAGCAAATGTGTAATAAGGCATAGAGTACAGTACTGCCTTTATTTGTTTTTGTATTTATCATCATTCATTAGTATTTTCTTAGTGAAACAATTCTCAAAATTATCACAAAATCCCAGATTTGAAACAAATGAAATATTGAGACAATAACTTTTTGTTAAAACTATATTAACACTTTGTATCAAGAGAGAATTTGGATATGTGGCTATTCAAGGAACTGCAGCTTAACGAAGCATTACAGTATAATACACACAATACATATGCACACACATGGACGTACTGTATGTAGATCACACTACAGTCTATAAATCATTTCCCTTCTTATCAACCTTGTAAACTCATCATGGTTTTGTACATCACTTAATGTAAAAGTAGACTCCCCCCCCATCTGCATAATTGCATAATAACTTCCCAAAAAGTCTTACCTCTGTCTTACCTCTCTTTTTAAAGGTTTTAAATAAATTAAACCCACTTTGTCCTGCAGTTGTAAAATGTTTTTCAGTCGATAGTCTGTATTTTTTCATAACATTCACCTCTGACTGGCTTTAAGTAATAGTCGAGGAGGCAACTGGACTGGTTGTATTTTAATCAAGAGGTCGTGACCCAATTGGACAGACTGTGTTACTGTGAGTTTTATGGGGAGTTGTGAGCACTATTTCTTGCTCATTGTCTGCAGGCTAAGAACATGTAATTCAGACCTATTTTACAACATACAAACATTACAGCACAGACATTAACACATCATCTACAGCAGTGACTCCTCAACAGGGGAACTTGGATCCCATTATATATATATGTATATTATACTGTAGGCTATACAGTCTATGATCCCAGGGGGTATTAATGCAGTTGCCAGGGGATATGTAAGGGGATATAAGAAAATGTAGAGCCGATAATTTGAAAAAATAGAAATAAACATTGATTGAGAGTGCATGAAAAGTTGGCAAGCTAACTAGCTAAGTCAACACAGTTAACTTAAAGTAATGCATAAACATGAATCCTTAGCTAAAAGTTAAGAGTTGAAAACAGATAGCTAACAATAATGGTATAGGCTATGTGGTTAAAATATCTAAGTAATGGCTAAACCGTTGGAACTGCTAGCAAGAAGATACATATAGATAGCGATTAGAAAGAGATAGGCTACATGATTGGAATAGTTAGCTAAAGGTAGGCTAATGCATAAAGAGTAATAGTTAGCTAAAGGTAGGCTAATGCATAAAGAGTAATAGTTAGCTAAAGGTAGGCTAATGCATAAAGAGTAATAGTTAGCTAAAGGTAGGCTAATGCATAAAGAGTAATAGTTAGCTAAAAGTTAACAGTTGAAATATATTTCTAAAAGTAATGGCTAAATGGTTGATGTATCTAAGTGAAGGCTATAGCCTACAGTTTAAACAGTGTGAAAAAGGTAATGGATAAATAGTTTAAATAGCTAGTGCTAAATATAGGCTAATGGTTGAAATTTTTAAATAGTTAACTAAAAGTAGGCTAACCTACTAACCTAAAGTTAGTTAAAAGTCAAGATTAGGTGGTTGAAAGATTGACTAAACATTAGGCCTATTACTTTATACAAAATACTAGTGGTAATTAATATGTTAAGGTCTATTCACTCTCACATTTGGAAAATAATGGATGGGACAATGAAGGGAGCTTGAATTTATCTGACAGGACTGATCTACTTTAGTGTCCATGTTGCTGCTGCCTCATCAGTGACCTCACTCCTCCTGATGTATCTGTACTTCTCTAATTCCCCCACCACCGTCTCTCTCTCTTTCTTCTCAATTTCACAAACTAAACATACTCCTCTCTCCTAATTCCACAGAACTACAAAGGCTTTACACATTGCAGAAGCATGGATCACACCGTCACAGTAAAGGGCGTGCAAGGTATGTTTACCTTTAAATTTGTGTTCAAATTTGGGCAAGCTTTACTTATGCATGTACAAAAGATATTTCACAGCAACTATTGGAGCAGGATATGTCTACTGTAACTCTGTTCTACTGTTCTCTATCCCTCCATCTGCATAACTGTCTGTCATTTGTTTGTTTATGCAGAGCAAATGGTCATAATTGCTGCTATGACCCATGCACCCATGTTTACATCTTAGTTGTCAGAGCCTGTTGTTTACATGTGAACATTGGGAGTAAACAGGGATTCCTAATCTAACGTTTGTAACTGTCCCATGTGAAGTCTTGTTCCTTGATGGGACTGCAAAATGATGAAAAGACGATACTTAACAACAGTGGGGTGGTGAGGTCACTGTGACAGAGCCCTGCAGCGAGGGCGAAGATGCACTGGAAAGACATTAACGCTACACACTCCATTAAAAACTCTGATTCTCGGTATTTTCTGCATCACAGATTAGCCTCAAATAGACTCACACTCTTCTTCCTGTCACAAACACACATGCATTCCTAAGATACATGAAATAAATCCTGCACATTTTCCACTTTCTACACACTACTGGTCTCGAAAGCACACACAGACTGACACAAATAAACAAACTATTGTGCCACTTCCAATACAGTATTACATGAACAAAGGCAAACAGAGACCCTGTTATTAACCCACTTGTGTTATCACACACACTCAACCAACCTGCTAAAGTGTACTTTGTTTTGAAGTCTTGACTTCTGAATCAGTTTCATTGTAAGTCATCAGTGGACTGATTACAGTGGGTGTGGCTAACACAGCTGTAGCTACGTAGGTAATTAAGTCTTAATTTAAGAAAAGACAGTTGTTGGTGCGGCAGCCCCAGCGGCAGCCTCATTGGACGAAGACTCGGAGGACAAAGACCAAGGAGTCTTTGTGAGGAGGATAAGTATCTCGGTTTGCTTGCTCTTCCCTCCTTATTAAAATGTGTATATTTTCCATACCCGTTCATGTCTCTTCTTATTATATTACAGGCCTCACACATGTTCGCAACACCATCGTAACCGCTCTGCTTTTGTATATCCCACCCGCTCCTCTCAGACCCAACACCTCGTCACAGGTGGCCTGTGGAACTGCTGGTCGGCCACTCGCAAGTGTTCATCTTTGGCTATGTCTCCCATCAATCCCTCAATTTCCTTGCCCTCACTGAGACTTGGATCACACCTGATAACACTTCCACCCCTGCTGCTCTCTCCACAGCCTACTCCTTCTCCCACTCGCCCAGAACCACTGGACGAGGAGGTGGCACAGGTCTGCTGATCTCTCCCAAATGGAGTTTTTCTCTTTACCCACTGCCAGACTTCACTCACTCATCTTTCAAATTTCATGCTGTTACTGTAACAAAGTCAGTTACATTAAACATTGTTGTTCTCTACCGTTCTCCAGGTCCTTTGGGGGAGTTTTTGGAGGAATTGGACGTTCTCCTTTCCAACATCCCTGAAAATGGCCCTCTGCTCGTACTTCTCGGTGACTTCAACATCCAGTCAGACAAGTCAACAGACTTATTATCTCTCCTATCTTCTTTTGCTCTCTCCCTGTCTCCATCCCTTCCTACTCACAAAGCTGGCAACCACCTCGACCTCATATTCATCAGAAACTGCTCGACCTCAAACCTATCTGTAACCCCACTTCACATCTCTGATCACTTTTTCATATCCTACTCTCTCCCCCTCTCCCAAACTAACAAAACTATCTCCCCAAAAACTGTACCCCTCCGCCGTAACTTCCGCTCCCTCTCTCCCTCTTCTCTTTCCTCAGCTGTCCTCTCGGCCCTTCCTTCTCCTGACTCCTTCTCACTCATGCTTACCAACTCTGCCACAGACATTTTCCTCTCTACTCTGTCCTCCTCTCTGGACTCCCTCTGTCCTCTCACTCTGCAGCAGGTTCGCCAGACCCCTCCAGCTCCCTGGTTGGATGACTCTGTGCGTGCTAACAGAGCCTTCCTACGGGGAGCTGAAAGAAAATGGCTGAAATCAAAACACCCTCACAACCTACTTACCTATCAAACTCTTCTCTCCTCTTTCTCTTCTTCTATTTCAGAAGCAAAAAGCACTTTCCTCCAACAAAAAATTAAATCCTCTTTCTCCAATCCCAAAAAACTTTTCTCTATCTTCTCCACCCTCCTCGATCCTCCCAGTCCCCCACCTCCTTCATTCCTCCTACCGTCCCACTTTGTCAACTACTTCGTAAAAAAGATAGATGACATATGCTCTTTATTTTCCGACTTGCCGACTAACATCATTTGTTCACCATCCACATCACTTCCCCCCACTCTTACTTCTTTCTCCAATCTCTCCGAATGAAGTTATATCTCTCATTACCTCTGCCCGTCCTACCACCTGCCCTCTGGACCCTATCCCCTCTCACCTTCTCCAGTCTATTGGAGTTCCAGTGGAATTCCAGTCTGTCTCTCTTCTTTCTTTTCTTTCCAAAACACTTGAGCGTGCAGTCTTTAATCAACTCTCGTCTTACCTTCACGAGAACAACCTTCTTGATCCGCACCAATCCGGTTTCAAGGCAGGCCACTCAACTGAGACTGCCCTCCTCGCTGTCACTGAGGAACTCCACGCTGCTAGAGCAGCCTCCCTCTCATCTGTTGTCATCCTTCTGGACCTTTGGACATTTGGCACAGTGAACCACCAGATCCTCCTCCACACCCTCCAAGAACTGGGAGTCTCAGGCTCTGCTCTCTCCCTGTTTGCATCCTACCTAAAGGATCGCACCTACAGGGTAACTTGGAAAGGGGATCTGTCAGACCCCTGTCAACTCACCACCGGGGTACCTCAGGGCTCTGTCCTGGGGCCTCTCCTCTTTTCACTGTACACCAACTCAATTGGCTCTGTCATTCATGCTCACGGTTTCTCCTACCACAGCTACGCAGATGACACTCAACTGATTCGGTCTTTTCTCAGATCTGAAACCCAGGTGGAGGCACGGATCTCGGCTTGTCTGGCTGATATCTCTCGGTGGATGGCCGCACATCACTTGAAACTGAAACAAGACCGAGCTCCTTTTCCTTCCAGGTAAGGACTCTCCCATCCAAGACCTTACCATTAACATCGGCACCTCTGTTGTTTCCCCGACTCTGACTGCAAGGAATCTGGGTGTGACGCTGGACAACCAACTGTCCTTCGGTCCCAACATCGCTGCAACAACCCGCTCCTGCAGATGCACTCTGTACAACCTCAGGAGGATACGTCCTCTACTGACTCAGAAGGCGACGCAGGTTCTTGTTCAGGCTCTTGTCATCTCACGCCTTGACTACTGCAACTCCCTCCTCGCTGGACTGCCTACATGTGCCATTCGACCTCTACAGCTCATCCAGAATGCAGCAGCCCGACTGGTCTTCAATCTACTCAAGTTCTCCCACACTACACCGCTTCTCCGCTCCCTTCACTGGCTTCCAGTGACGGCCCAAATCTGCTTCAAGACTCTGGTGCTGGCCTACCGTGCTGTGAATGGATCAGCCCCTTCCTACATCCAGGCCATGGTCGAACCATACACCCCAGCGCGATCACTTCGCTCTGCGTCGACCAATCGGCTCGCCACTCCCTCACTACAAGTGGGACCCAGATTTCCCTCAAACAAAACCCGCCTGTTTACTATCCTGGCTCCAAAATGGTGGAACGACCTCCCCATTGATGTCAGGACAGCAGACAGTCTTCACACCTTCCATCGCAGACTGAAAACTCACCTGTTTCGACTGCACCTCGGCGAATGAAGAAAACAAAATAACTGTTCTTTGTATGTTGCACTTATATTGGTTTGGCTTACTTTTAGCTAATAGTTGAATTTGTATTCTACTGTTTCTGTATGTTGCACTTATGTTGCACTTCAAACTGGCTTATTTGAAGACAGTGTTCACTTATACGATTGTACCTATTTGAAGCTATTGTACTTACAAGATTCTTGCTGTTCGGAGTTGTATTTCCATGATTGTTTGCACTTTTTGTACGTCGCTTTGGACAAAAGCATCAGCTAAATGAACTGTAATGCAATATAATGTAATGTAACCTTTGTTGTACTTTTACAGTCTTGTATGTAATTACAAATTACATATGTTAAGCTGTCTTTGGTCTTCAGTGTCAAAGTATTTAACATAATGGCACAGGAACTGGGAGGTGTTTTTGACAACAAAAAAAGAATTCTGGGTAAAGGCCTTTTGAAGATAACATTTTATCACGAGAGACACAACACCCAGAGTGGTTATCAAGAAATGTGTGAGAATTAAATCAGGAACTAACTGTTAACTGATGAATTGCTAGTAAGCGCCAAAGTTACTGAATACCTTTGAATCAAGGACACATACATGATAGATAATGATAAGTTACTGAAAAGCAGATATTTCAATACAAATTACTTATTATTTAGTGTCCACTGTAAGGTCTTGTCCAGAAGCTACTACTGGGATCATTAATCATTCAGGGGGTACAGCTGTTTATTAAAGGGGTACTCCTGCAATTGGGTATTGCATGAAGTTGCAGGTATTCCATGAAGTTGAAAGACTCACATTAGACAGAGGCCAAGATTTCCCCCTGTCTAGTAGAAATTCCCCATTTCTAATACAAAGTTGTTATCTGCAGGCCCAACCTAGGATACACATCAGGGTTTATGGTATTAGATGTTATAAACTGTACACAGCTGTTTCATAGGCTCAGTGCAGTAGTTGATCAGATCAGTAAATTGATCTCATTGTGTAAAATCAGTAGTATTCTGCGTTAATTTGTTCTTAATTTGTTTCTTTATAATTGGGAACTAGACAAGTATTTGTGCAATTTACTGTATAGTGTAACCATTGCATTAGTGACAATGAACAGCCTTTTTTCCTTTAATTGTGAAGCTTGATTTGTGTTTAGCTTGAACCTGTGTCCGAATGCACCTCTACATATTTCATTTAGCATTCCAGTAACTACAGTTTCCCCACAGAACGCTCTGTAGTATCACAGTGTTTCTATCGAAAACAAGCCAACTGCAGCCACCTGCGATCATCAGATGAACAGCTCCCTGATTCCCTCCGATGCAAATGTGCAGCAAGATTAGCCTGCCTGTCTGTGTTAGTCTGTATTTTATTGCTTCAGATAGGCAGGCTGGAATCTGTCATCTTCACCTGGATGTGATATGATGAGTCACAGTCAAATCTGAGATTGGCATCAGTTTAGTTACAGACAGGAAAGCTTTAAGCCCAATTATCCTGTTAAAAATTGATAACACTAAATATCACTTGGCTAACACTCCAGATGCATGTACTAATGAGAGAGACTCAGCTGGCTACTAGTCATTCATAAAGACGCCAGCAGTGAGCCATTAGTACCACTAGATGCCTCTATTTGTTACCAGAGGAATGCTGCTCCTCCATCACCTCGCAGACTAACACTGAAAATGTTATTTAATTATTATTGTCTTATTCTTATTTTGAAAAATTACAGTGTTGGTGATTTTGTTGCTGCTGTAATTCAATATATACTGCATCTTATTTACTCATATTTTCCAGGAAGTAAATATATTTAAATTTATGTTGCCTCTTGAGAAATGTCTTGAGAAAAGGGAGGTGTCAATGTGTGGCGCAACAAGATAAAAATGGGGACGTGATGTAACAGTTTGATGTTTTACTGTAGCTGCTAGAGAACCAGAAAGCTCAAGGCCGCCGGATATCAACCTCTTTTCCTCGTATCATTAATTTGTTTAGATGATGCTTTCACACTCACCGTTTACACTGTGTGACAGTGACCTTGTCTGTGTGTGTGTGTGTGTGTGTGTGTGTGTGTGTGTGTGTGTGTGTGTGTGTGTGTGTGTGTGTGTGTGTGTGTGTGTGTGTGTATGTGTGTGTGTGTGTGTGTGTGGAAGTGAGGTCATTTTAAAAAGGGATGAGGAGGAGAAGATAAGGAAGGACACAGGAGTTCATTTAGTTGATTAGAGTGGGGGAAGGAGAGGGTGTGTGGGAGAGATATATGGACGGAGAGGAAAGAGGACTCTGAAGTGGGTCATACATAGTGAAGAAAGAAGGGAGAGAGAGAGAGAGAGAGAGAGAGAGAGAGAGAGAGAGAGAGAGAGAGAGAGAGAGTTTTCAATGAGATGAGATGTAGTTTAACAATCAACTTTAATAGTAATAGACTGAATAATAAAGAAAAAAGAGAGATATTAAAATAAAATAATCAATGTGAATACAATATAAAGTAGCCACACACATCAGAGACCCCTTAAGCTTTTATTAGCAATGTTTCAACCTATAAGACTTCGAGGGTATATGTCTCAGGAAGACCATAGTTGGCCTGAGACGTCACCAATAAAAGCTTAAATGGATAATTTGACATTTTCTAGAGATTTGCCTATTTACTTTCTTACCAAGAGTTGAATGAGAAGATCAATATCACTCTCATGTCTGTATGATAAATATAAAGCTAGTGCCAGCAGCTGTTTAGCTTAGCTTAGCTTAAAGACTGGAAACAACTAGTGTGGCTCTGTCCACATGTATCAACATTGTGCCAGACTATTTCTTGTGCGCAGTAACTCTGTGGATTGTTTTACTTTATGAAAGAGTCAGGCTAGCTGTTTCCCCTGTTTCCAGTCTGTATGCTAAGCTAAGCTAAACAGCTGCTGGCAAGAGTTTCATATTTACCATACAGATAAAGTGATATCTCATCTAACTTTGAGCAAGGAAAGAATATTTCTCACAATATTGAACAGTGTTAGGAAGGTTACATTAGAAATGTTACCTTACCTTGCTAAAAATATAATAAGTAATGTAACTATTTAAATTGCTTCATCAAAATAATGTAACTTATTACATTTGATTACTTTTTGATTACTTATATATCAAAAGTTTTAAACTGCGCAATAAAGCAGAAAAGTCCTGAAAACATAAACTAAACCAGTCAGTGTAAGCCTCACAATAGTACACTTTTATTAAAAGTTCTTCAATATAACTTGATTGTCACAGAGCAACAGAACAGAACACATAAGCTTTATACCAAAACGTTTATATTCAAATGTAACCACTTTGTAATCAATAACATTTAATTACTAACTGTGACTTTAATATTTGATTCACCTTTCTTTCTCTAATGAGCCTCGTCTTGACGCGGCAAGCACCAAAAAGAAATTGCACCAAACTGCAGACAAAGATAGGGAGTAGCTGCTGAACATTGTGGAGCATTTAGCAGCTAAAATTACAGATATTTCCCTCAGGAGTTGGTGGAAAGTAACAACAGAGACTCGTCAGGTGACCAGAAACATAACTCCAAATGAATTGCTTATGTTGCTCAGTGTCTGTTAAATGTGTACTGTATAGTATATGACTGTGAACTGTTTGCTAACAAGTTTGCCATATTAACTCAATAGATGATATGTTAGTATTTGCCCATGTGGCCTTAAAATAAATTGTTTAAGCATTAAATTATTTATCAGAAAATATTTGTGTTTCTTTTATTATAGTACTATGTATGCTGTAGTATTCTGATGAAAAGTAGCAGTGTACATTCTGATTTATTATACGCACATTGTAGACCTTACACAGCATACTTTGGCAATGCTATATGGTTTTTATGCTGCTCAGTTCAGAAGAGAGCTGACAGGGAAAAGCTAACATATGGCAAGACAGGAAGGAGGGAGGGAGAGAGAGAGAGGAGAGAGAGAGAGAGAGAGAGAGAGAGAGAGAGAGAGAGAGAGAGAGAGGAGAGAGAGAGAGAGGATGAGAGATAGTGAGGAGAGAGAGAGAGAGAGGAGAGAGAGAGAGAGAGAGAAAGGGAGAGAGGAGAGAGAGAGAGAGGAGAGAGAGAGAGAGAGAGAGAGAGAGAGAGGGGGAGAGAGAGAGAGAGAGCACACTAAAGGGGGGAGAGACAAGAAATGACAGGAGGTTGTAAGGAAAGAGAGAGAGAGCAACAGAGGGGGAGAGAGGTGTGGGGAGCGTAGGAAGAGAGAGGGACCGTGCAAGAGGATATTTAAGAGCAATAAGAGCATAGGGACGACAAAGAAGATGGAGACTGGAAGAAGAGTTTAGACATGGGTGATGATGAGAGGGAGGAGGGGGATCAAGACTGAGAAACAGGGTAAGAGGTGGGTGGCAGAGCCTACAACTTGGAAGCAGAGGAGGTGACAGCGGGGGGGTGTTCACTGCTCAGTGATGTGTTATGATACGACTCCAACCCCACACACACAACCGTGTTTTTGTCTCATAGAGAGAAGGACTTACCTTAAAAGATAAGGCTGGAGATATTCTATATTTTTCTTTTTGTCAGCAAATCCAGTTAAATAACGAAAACCAGCAATAACACCAGAAGCAGTTTGTTCTTACTGTAGACATACGTACATCTTTAAAATCAAATAATATATACATTGTTTCATTTTTCGAAAAGGCTAAATATTTTCCTAGAGCAACTGGACACTGTAGTTTTTAGCCAACATTTCTCAGACAGAAGAAAATAATACCTTTATTGGGGACTATTTTCATCTGCGGATAAATACACATTTTATGTCCTAATGAGTATTTACACCAGCACGACAGTGTATGTGGTATCGACTCAAAAGTCTGTGTCCATGCTAATTGTAATGAAGAAAAAGGTGTTTTTTAATAGTTGTTGGGGCACGATCGAGGTCTATGGCACAGAGGAATAACATATTTAGCTTTGGTGACACAATACATAAGTAGGATACATTTGCTGTTGGATTTGGCATTTTTATAGGATTTCGGGACTAAAACATTGAATATCACCGGCCTCATCCTTTAACCCCAAAATATATCATGTGGGACAATCTTTTAGAGGTGAGTCCCTCTGATTTAATGTGATTAATACACACACACACACACACACACACACGCACACGCACACACACACACACAACACACACATGCACACGCACACGCACACGCACACGCAAACACACACACACACACACACACAACACACACACGCACACACAGAGTCTCTCTCTCGCTCTCCAGCTCCCTCCCTCATTCTGGCTCTGTTGCCAAGGCTACCGTACAGCCTCTTGCTGCATATACCTAGACGAAGCTGCCGCCTGTGGATCTCTCTCTCCTCCAGGATACAAACAAAAGAAAAACCCATCAGACTTTTTATACCTCTATTTCTCTTTCACACACAGACACACACACCAACATTCGTAGATTCTGCCTCTCCTACCCTCACACACGTCCTCTGCCTCTCACTGTCAGTCTTTCTCCTTCTTACATGCAAACACACTCCTTCTTCTCCCAGACAGAGGAGCAGTAAAGGGATTGGCGCGGTTCTTGGTGTTTGGCTCCTGGTCCTTGGCTCAGAGGGAGCAGAGCGGCAGATGGTGATGTGAAGACGGGCTCAGCCAGGTAAGAGGACTTATCCTAACCAGACTTAAGGCTCTGGGTGAGCGACTGTTCCAGCCCTCCTCTACTCCCTCTGTCTCTCCCTTTTCCCCCCTCTGTGGCTGTGCGACATGAGGTGAATACCAATTCCTCAGCGAAGCCCCCACGGTTCATATGGATGCTGCGCTTTCCTGGCTGTGAAAAGGTAGGGATGTGTGATGTAGCCTCTGTATGTGCGTTTATTTTCTGGTGATTAAAACTGATCATTTGCCAACAGGTTGGTTCTTCGGCGCTGTTCTGTGTGTTTTCTCTCTCATCTATTATTATTCAAAGCTTGATTTCCTCTGTGTTGTATCATGTCTCTGTGACAATGTGGGAGTTACCAGTGAGAGATGCAACAGTCCACCTCCGTGGGTGATTCATTACTAATCCATCCAGCTCTGCACTGTGTGGTCGCTCTAGCTCACCGTAGCCATGTACGTGATATGAATGGTGTTTTGTCTTGGCATGAATAACTGCCAGAGAATGCCATTTCTGCACTGGTGTTTTGATGCAGTGCAATCATATAACACAGTCCTTTGTCACCGGGAAATCCAAATGTATCTCTATCAGCCTATAAATCAATTCGCTATGCAGCATTTCAATTATTCATACAGTATAGCTTTGGCTGATATGTAAGTGTATACACGTGTTAATGAAATTTCTCTTTGAAATGGCCCTTGAGCTGCTGCAAGAGATTGTAGGAGTGTATGTAAACAAAAGAGCGGATTGATTGTCTGTCTCTGTGATATACAGCAGGAAGCTGCAGGTTTGCTGGGTGTTTAATTCTAAGGTCATTGTGAGCTTATGTGTGTATCGATATCAAGATGTTATCTGTGCGAGTGTGTATGACAGAGAAAGGTTGACGAGGCAGGTCTCGGCCCTTGTGACTTTATCTCACGTTACCATCCCATCATCACTTTCAGTAAGAGCTTCCTCTTACCTCGTCTCCCTGCCACATTCAGCACTTCAAAAACATACTCGATACTTTTGATTCACCTGGAAACAGGAACTTACGCTGCACCTGAGATCTTTGCATTAATGGTGGGGACAAAGCAAAACTAATCCTGAGCATTTATTTAGAAATGAAAAGCAGATTTGAACACATTATTCTTCCAGATGGTCACACTGGGAGCACCAGAAATGTCCATTAAAACACGAGCCAGCTGTCATCAAAAGAAAAAATTAAAAGAGATTTGTTCCCCTTGTTCTTGATTGCAGGAAAAGAGCTTTACGCAGCTGTCAGCAGACGGTCCTGTGGTTCTGCTGGGGCTTATTATATGGCTCCGTTCAGACTCAGCTGGGTGTTGGGTGCTTTGAATGGATACAGATCAATGGAAACACTACACACATACTGTATTTGAAGACTGAGGGGGTGGTGTTAATAAGGAACCCAAAGACAGTAGACCTTCAGTAAGGAATGAGGCTGAATCAGCCGTGCACTTACCTTGGTTGTACATTTTCGTAGTGTTATTGCTGATCGGAGTGTACTGATCATTAGATTGTCAAAGGTGTTTTATGTAAGTCAAATTTCTTCGCCCAACTACAATATTGAGCTTGTTACTGCAGCTTGGTATTGTCGGTCACGCTCTGATTTCGAACTATATTTTGTGTTTTGAGCTCCCCAAAAAAAGTCAGCTTAGTCACACACAGCACTTTAACTTACATTCTAGTGGGGATCGCAAAGTCTCCAAAAATACGAAATGTTTTTGTTAAAATTAAAATGGATTTTGGAGAAATGAGTACTAAACTATTCAAACAATATCTGGAATATTTGATGACCACAAATGTGTAAAGAAAAGTGTCAGTGTTAACATTATATAGGTTCAATGAAGCGCTGGAACAAGCTGAGACAAACATGAAAGCAACACGAACAGCGTGATATCATTTGAAAGCTCAAAAAGGAGACAAAAGAGAACTGTTTGTTAAATGCTTAATTGCAGGGCCATAAATACCATTAAGGACATAGAGGTCATTTCCTCAATATTATTTTCAGTGCTAGGGGGACGTTACATTCTTAAATAAAATTCTTTAAAACATCATGTTGGGGAATAAAATACAACAGTTGACCTTTGAATTTTTTTTTAATAAGTTTTTAGTTTGGTCAAAAGATATTTCAGTATTTCTAAAATCCCAGCTACAGCTCTGCTTAAATGTACCAAACAATTGACCGAGCAAGCACTCAGCAGCAGCGAGCGACAGAAAAACAAAGATATTTACCTCAAAGAATCAAAGCAAAGAGAGGCAGAATCTTTCACACAAACATGAATATTGTCACTGCTCTCCCAGTGCAGATGTATGTTTGTGTTTTTCATTTTTCATGCAGGGTGTCTGCCAAAGTGTGTGTGTATGCTACAGTATGTTCGTTGCCACAGTTACCAAAACGCCAACCTCACTGCGTCATTGCCTCAGACAACCTTCACATTAAATAGAGCTGCTTCTCCTCCAATGTATCCCTCCATCCACTCATCTACCTGTTCATCTATTGTTTAAGAGCAGAAGCAGCTTCTCTTATACAACACAATCTGTGTGTGTGTGTGTGTGTGTGTGTGTGTGTGTGTGTGTGTGTGTGTGTGTGTGTGTGTGTGTGTGTGTTTACGTTGTATGTGTGTGTACATTGAATGTATAAACGTTGCCATGACTACGGGCCGGGCCAACTGGCGTCATCGCTTCAAAAACACCTTCGCAGCAAGCTAACAGAGATAGAAAAGGACTCGAAGCAGCTCCCCTCTGTTCAACACTCTCTCTCACACACACACACACACACACACACACACACACACACACACACACACACACACACACACACACACACAGAGACAACTCCTGCTACTGGTGTGGTCTCATATTCCGCTGAGCTCACCTCATTCGTTCAACAGGGTCCAGTGGCAGAGAAGGAGAGGAGGGTAGATGAGAGAGAGAGGAGAGGAGCGCAGAGAAGGCTCGACTTCATGCATACTGATTGGACTGGAGCAATCTGAATGTATTTCTGAGGGTGTCTGCTTAGTCTGGCTCGAATCATCCCCGCCTCGTAGGGAGGGGGAGAGAGGCAGAGAGAGAAAAGAGAGGGGAATAAATATTGACAGTTTACTGTGTCACCTTACATCACCATTCTCCGCTCATGAAACTGCAGCTGGGAGCTGACAAGGGTGCTACTCTGATGCATCTTTAGATGGAACAAAATGACCAGAAGAGTTTGAGGTGTTTCTACTGTATGCCGTATTTAGAGACACGATGTGCTTAAAGGGGACATATCATGCTCATTTTCAGGTTTCTACCAGATAAATAAATGCATTTATGTTCAGAAATCCCATTATTTTTCTCATACTGTCTGAATATACCTGTATTCACTCTCTGTCTGAAACACTCCGTTTTAGCTCCTGTCTCTTTAAGCCCCCCTTCTGAAAAATGTCTGCTCTCAGTGGCCTGCAAGAAAAGTTGCAAAGGTAGTTCACAAGCCATTGGTGGTGATACTCAGATGGGGGGCGATATATTCTAATGAGCCAGCATGTGACATAGGAAGTGGAGCCAAATCTAAATAGTTGGTTGAATCTCATGTTTTCTGATCTAGGCACCCACAAATAACTGACGGGGTTGTCTTATTTCACAGTTTGTGTTGCTTTGTAGGCACCAGACACCCAAATGTATGTGCAAAAAAAAGTTTTTAATGATATGTCTCCTTTACTTGTCCTGTATCCCCTATTTTATCTCTCCTTCCTTTATTTCTTTTAATATATCCAATGTTTGGCTGTTGTCTTCTGTCCTTCAGATTTGACTCTTCCACACAATGGCTGACAACAGCTGGTTGCCACAGGATACAGAATTTAACTTGATCATGTGATCTGACTCCCTCCCCCAGTTCCCTGCCATCTATCATAGGTGAGTCATGTGACAGCTGTACAGTTTTTTTATATATATTTCAGCAAGCCAACTGGGAAGTCATTTAATTTGTTGGTCGGTAGTCATTGATGAAAACTTGTTCCAAAAGTCACTCATGACAAATGTAGCCATTCACACATTCAGTTAAAATTGACACAGCCACTCTCACAGGCCCCCGTAATCAAACACCTCCACACACACACACACACATACACACACACACACACACACACACACACACACACACACACACACACACACACACACACACACACACACACACACACACACACTACGTGCCAGTAATCATCCAAATGTACAAAACACCTTTATTAATGGTTGAAGGACAAAAGAGCAGAGTGGGACTGGGCTTTGAATACACTGCTGACTGATACAGAGAAGCTGTGTGTGTGTGCGTGTGTGTGTGTGTGTGTGTGTGTGTGTGTGTGTGTGTGTGTGTGTGTGTGTGTGTGTGTGTGTGTGTGCGTGTGTGTGTGCGTGTGTGCGTGTGTGTGTGTGTTGTCAGTAGATGATAATGCTCAGGACGGATGAGAGGGATGAGAGCCACTCTGTTGCCAAGGCGACGGACAGGGCTGTAAACACGCTACCCCTGACTCATCTCTCCACAATAGAGCCTCTCTCGCTCTCTCTCGCTCTCTCTCACTCTCTCTCTCTCACTCACACACACACACACACACACACTCACAAACATACACACACACACACACACACACACATACACACGTATTCACACAATAGAGTCCAATCTGAGGGAGACAAGAGGATCTGGAGATGAGAGCCACTCCAAGCCACTTAGTTGTACATCTGAATAGGCCTGAACGTAACTCTTTCTGTCATATACATGCTCATTTAAAAACACACTATCGGACAAACACACATAACCTGACACACACAGCTGGCAGAAAATTGAAGTGGAAATCAATTTGAATTTCTGTTGAATTTTCTTCTGTGCCTGTGTGTTATTAGCAAAGCAACAAAGGCTAAAAAACATTACTTTTAAGTGTTACTGCTTACCAAGACATTGAAATTGTCACGTGAACAGAAAACCCTTTATTTGTGAAATTGTCGGCATGTTAAATGTTGTTCACGCAGTCTAGCATACACCATATAAAGATCTAAAAAACAGAATAAAACCATCAAACAACACTACCCACATTGGCTTTTTTTGGGTTAATACAGTATTAGAGCAACAACTAGAGCACACACTGTACTTTAAACAGTGTTTTTGGACTTTGTTGGATATCACACATTCTCAGTGTCTCAGTTAAATGTTCAGATGGTGTACATGGCAAACACATAATAAATGTCAAAAAAAGAGTCAGAATCCAACTGTAAAGCCTGATGCCACCGAGGTAAGACATTTTAAATACCTTCATTTAACAGGGGGATCATGACCCGCCGGCTGAGCAGCTCCACCCGTTCCCACACAGAGGACTCCATCTTTCTGAGGCCCGAAGAAGACCCCGTCTGGCTGGATGAGCCCACAAAGACTGATAGAAAGGGCGACGGAGCCCCTCAAAAAGATGTGCTGCGAAAATGCAAAGATGGACCTGCAGAGGGCCAAAGACCGCAGGCAGACGAAATGTTATTGCATAAGGTGTACGCGCTGGTGATTGAGATCCACTGCTGGGCTGCAGTGTTTGCCCTCTCCCAAGTCACGGTATGTGAATTGGCATCAGTGGAAATCAGAAAAATTAAGCAAAAGTTAATCCATTTTTTTTTTACAGAAATATCTGGTTTGAATTAGATTAGTATTTTAGATGACCTTCCTGCACAACCGTTGGTTTTCAGCTCAGCATGTAGACCAGTACGAAAAATCCACAGTAGTGTAATTGCAACATCAGCAATGTAAATGACACTTGGACTAGAATTGAACCCCTCTTTCGTTTCTTATCTCTGTCTCTGTTGAATTCATGCTTAGATTAATTTTAATTTTAATTAGAGCCTTGTAAACGAGGCCATGTTTATGACACCAGACCGCATGTGATCAATTCACATGTTTTTTATGCCTGCGAAATAGGCCATCTTCTTTTTTTCTTTTCTGTTCGCTTTTCACCTGCGAGCAGCCACATCACTGCCTGATTACCACTGCATGAATGACAGGAGAGTTCACACTGACAATCTGCCTTCCCTTCCTCTCTCCTCCTAGGGGTACACTGTGTTTTTTGTGTTGGAAGGAAACGGACTTCTCTCTTCCATCTACAAAGCACTGCATGTCATCGACTTCTACCTTGGCTTCATCATTCCCTGCCACCCAATTTTTGGAATGGACGTAAGTGGCGGTCCAGCGTCTGACCCATCTCTGGATGGAGAAAAAAGAAACCCTGAAGATAACATGCGGAATCTAGTGTTGGCTCTGTCTAACTGCCTCTTCCCCTGTCTTTTTCTCTCTGCACTGCCCAGTCCATAGTGATGATGAGGGAGGTGGTAAACACCGATGAGCGCAACTGGATTGTGTATGGTACTGCAGGCATCGGTTTAGCCATCTGTGTAATAATGGTAAAAAAACAAAAAAAACACACTGAACAAACAATTTAATTCCAACCCAAAACTTGTTTTTGTGCTAAATTTAAAAACATTTGGTAATTTCTGCATGAATGTGATATTATGTTGGATGTTGAATTATTGTAATTGACCATGAAGGAACACGGCAGTCTTTAAAAGAAACTAGATGGATGTTTTTTGTAGATTGGCTCATTTCTTACTTGATTGATTTGTTGATTGACTGATAAATGGATACCTATTTGTAAAAAAGAAAATGGCGTTCACTGCTTCCTCCCTCCCACTAACCTCCCCCTAGGTCATTCACATGGTGTGTAACTGGCGTTACCGCACTAGATTGTGGTCGTCTGAAACAGTGTCGCGGGACAGTGGTGACCGCCGTCAGTCTGTGAGTCGCCAGCCCTCCTTCACCCTGTCAGAGTGGACAGACGCTCAGGAGGATCTGATGGACATGGACCCTGAGCCCCAGACGCCGGTCTTTGAAATGGGCACTGAAACCAGAACAGAGGGAGACGCCGCCACCCTCCTTGTCACACCAGTGGGGCTTCAGGAGAGGTAAGAGGGGGCTACAGAGGGTTGAAAGTATTTTTGGAAATAAGAGAATGAGGATAAAAGAGTGACAGACAGAGAGTTCTTATGTTACTAGTGCTGGGTAGTTAAAAAAAATTAAGATACCAGTATCCTTAAAGTGATACTGATACCAATAGGGTACTTTAATCGATACCCATGGGTTGCTTAATAAGGTAAAGTTAGCAGGGAATCAATAACAGATTGTGAAACCTGGCACACAAATCTGCCAACTAGATCCTGCCCAAAGCAATTTTCTGTTCGATAAAATCCAAGCTAAGGTTTAACATACAAAAGATGAGTCATTTAGTCTAAAACAATCTTACCTGAAGTAATGGAGAGTTACGGCGTGTCCTCTCGAGGAGAAGACTACGCTGGTGTCGAAGAAGCCATTGGCCTTGCAAAAATGTTGCACTTGTCCACCCTGATGTGTTCTCTATTCTGGAGGCAGTGCTTTATCATGGTTCTTCTTTTTCCAGTTTTTCCTGAAATAATACTTCTGCATTTTAAGTTTTTATTTTTTATCATACACAGCAGGCACATAGTTTAACCATACTTTCAAAGGTTTCGATTGCATTTTGGGAAGCTAAACTGTCTACTTCGTGCTCGACTTTACCACACCACAGACTGTATGGGGTGTAGCTGCTGCGGTAGTGGATCAATCACACGTCGCATTAAATCAAAAAATGATTGCCGCTGCGAACAAGTTTTACGTTTTTTTCTAGATCTGCGAACAAAAATGATTGAA